>NC_041390.1:190384604-190496734 GCF_002162155.2 Triticum dicoccoides
ACCCATTCTGGAAGATGCTGACGCAGAGACGTTAGAAGCGTGCCGCCTTCAGCTTGTTGAAGGCACGAAGAAGCTGGCTAGCATGAGACGCTTGTCAGAAGCTTACCAGCGGGAGATGGATCGTGCTGTTGGCGGCTCACCGGCCCCGGCAGGGCCCAGCCGCCTTGGAGTGGTTCAGCAGCGCGGCGTAGCCATCGCCAGCCTATTTGGGGCTAGCCACCCCGTATATGCCACGCCAGCGCAGAACATCCAAGCCGCCCAGGCAGCGGCGGATGAGCTGGACAATTTCAAGGGCAAAGAGCGCCGCCTCATGATGGAGCGAGTCCAGCGGCTCCTCGACGCGGCTGCCGTGCAGAACAAGGCCGGCTGCCGCACGGAGGCGCCGCAACGGCCAAATGACGACCCGCACCGAGATCAAGGCGCGACGTCTCGGACGCCGACTGGCAGTGCCCGAGGAAGAAAGGACAAGGAGCCGGCTGTCAGCCACAGTCGGACTCGGATTACCATAGAGCGCGACCGAGATGGCCGCCCGAGAGCAGTGGAACAGCGGGACGACGGTCCGCCTCCCCCTCCCCGCAAGGAGAGGCGAGTCTCCCCGCCGCCTGTTGACCATCCGACTTTCGGTGACCTCCTTGGCCGCCAAGAGGGAGTTGAAGAGAATGACGCCCGCCACCGGATCGACCGACTTCACCGGTCCCTGGCGCTGGAAGAAGAAGACGAGCTGGGTCCGCCTTGTTTCGGGCCCCGCATTCGGGACGAGCCCTTTCCCAGAGGGTTCACGCTCCCAAGAGACACGCCCAAGTATACCGGCTCCATGAAGCCGGAAGACTGGCTAGTCGACTACTCCACGGCTGTCAGCATAGCAAACGGCAACAAGCGTGTCGCCGTAAAGTACGTTCCGCTCATGCTCCAGGGCACAGCCCGGACATGGCTGAACAGCCTAAAGCCCCGCAGCATCAACAGCTGGGTCGACTTCACCGAGGCATTCGTTCGCAACTTCACCAGCACGTACAAGCGTCCTCCCAAGCCTCGTCAGCTTTCCTTGTGCGTGCAAGGTCCTGACGAGTCGACTCGCGACTACCTCACGCGTTGGGCTGAGCTCCGGAACTCCTGCGAGGGCATGCACGAGGTGCAGGCCATCGAGTACTTCACAGCCGGGTGCCGAGAAGGCACCCTCCTCAAGCACAAGCTCCTCTGCGATGAGCCAGAAACCCTTGACGAGCTGCTAATCATAGAGGACAAGTACGCTACGGATGACTCCTCCATGAAGATGGAAATTCAAATCAGCACGACTAGCAAAGTTGCTCCTCAGGCTCCAAGAACTCCGGCGGCAGACGCCGGCCGGTGACAACAGCAGGGCGACAACAAGCGCAAGGCCCCGCGGCCGGCTTCCAGCAGCCGGCAGGTCGCGACCGTTGAAGCCCAGCAGCCAGAAGAGCAGCCACCGCCCAAGCGACAGAAAGGCGGCAAGCCGAACTGGTTGCCGGCCTTCTCCTATGAGCAGACCTTGGATGGACCTTGAAAGTTCCATAGCGGCGCGAAGCCGTTGAATCACACCACCCGGAAGTGCCATTGGCTCACCAGGATCGCCAAGGGAGACGGCCTCCTGCCACCCCCACCTGCTGGGCAGCCGCCTCCGCCTCCGACCCAGCAGCCGGCAGTCAGGCCAGTCGGCGTAGTACAAGACGAATACCCTGAAGAGCACGGAGCCTATGTGGTGTTCACAGGTGTGGCTGACGATCGACGCAGCAGGCGGCTGCAGCGACAAGAGGTGAACGCAGTAGCCTCAGAGACGCCAGAGTTCATGCACTGGTCTGAGAGGCCCATTAGCTGGAGCAGGGCTGACCACCCAGAAGTGATGCCAAGTCCGGGCTCCTACGCCTTGGTCCTAGACGCCACCTTTGCCACGGACAAACGGGCCGCGCGTTTCTCGCGAGTCCTGATAGATGGGGGCAGCAACATCAACATCTTGTACAAGGACACCATGGAGAAGTTAGGAATCAAGCGGAGACAGCTTCAGAACAGCCGGACTGTGTTCCACGGCATTGTTCCCGGGCTTTCCTGCTCACCAATCGGCAAGATCGTGATTGACGTACTCTTTGGGGACAAAGATCACTTCCGAAGAGAGTCTGTTTGGTTTGAGGTAGTGGACCTTGAGAGCCCATACCATGCACTACTTGGCCGGCCCGCCTTGGCCAAGTTCATGGCGGTCCCCCACTACGCCTACCTCAAGATGAAGATGCCCAGTTCCAGGGGAATTCTGATTAGGGCCGGTGACTACCGGAAGTCGTCCGCTTGCGCGGCCGAGAGCAGTTGGCTGGCCGAGTCCTTGGTGATTGCAGCCGAGAAGTGACTCCTTGAGCGAGTTGTGGCGATGGCCGGCAAGCAGCCGGAGATATCGCCCGACCCGAAGGAGTCGGAAGCTGAAGGTTCGTTCAAGCCGGCGAAAGAGACAAAGAAGATACCCTCGGATCTGGAGCACCCAGAGAGGTACGCCGTCGTAGGTGCAAACCTCGACAGTAAATAGGAAGGCGAGCTCATCGATTTCCTCCATGAGAATCGGGACATCTTCGCATGGTCTCCCAAGGACATGCCAGGTGTACCGATGGATTTCGCCGAGCACAAGCTACATGTCCGATCTGATGCAAAGCCGGTCAGGCAGCCCCTGCGCCGCTTATCAGAAGAGAAGAGAAGAGTTGTCGGAGAAGAGATAGCCCGACTCCTAGCAGCCGGCTTCATTATGGAAGTTTTCTTCCCGGAGTGGCTGGCAAATCCGGTCCTGGTGCTAAAGAAAAAGAAGCAATGGCGAATGTGTATTGACTACACGAGCCTCAACAAGGCCTGCCCCAAGGACCCGTTTGCTCTACCAAGAATTGACCAGGTGATAGACTCCAAAGCCGGATGTGAGGTGTTGAGTTTTTTGGATGCATACTCAGGATATCACCAGATCAAGCTGAACCCGGCTGACAGACTGAAGACCGCCTTCATCACGCCGTTTGGAGCCTTCTGCTACCTCACCATGACGTTCGGCTTAAGGAATGCTGACGCCACCTTTCAGCATTGCATGCAGAAGTGCCTCCTCAAGCAGCTCGGTAGGAACACCCACGTCTACATAGACGACGTGGTGGTGAAGATGGAAAAGCGTGGAACACTGCTGGAAGACCTGAAGGAGACCTTTGAGAACCTGCGTCGATTCCAGATCAAGCTCAACCCCGAGAAGTGTGTCTTCGGAGTACCAGCTGGCCAGCTGCTAGGTTTCCTGGTCTCTGAATGCGGCATAGAATGCAACCCAGTAGAAATCAAGGCCATCGAGAGAATGGAGGTACCCAGCCGACTGCTGGATGTGCAGAAGTTCACCGGCTGTTTAGCGTCCATCAGCCGATTCATCAGTCAGCTGGGCGAGAAGGCTCTCCCCTTATACCAACTCATGAAGAAGACCACTTTTTCGAGTGGAACCATAAGGCGGACGAAGCTTTCCACCAGTTGAAGAAAATGTTGACTACTCCACCCGTCCTGACGGCTCCGACTCCCAAGGAACCTATGCTCCTGTACATCGCCGCCACCAGCCGAGTAGTCAGCACAGTCATTGTAGTAGAGCGCAAGGAGCAAGGCAAGGCGCTACCTGTCCAAAGCCCAGTATATTACCTGAGCGAGGTATTGTCGACCTCCAAGCAGAACTACCCTCACTACCAGAAGATGTGCTATGGCGTGCACTTTGCTGCCAAGCAATTGAAGCCTTACTTTCAAGAGCATCCAATCACAGTGGTCTGCATGGCTCTACTTGCCGAGATCATCGGTAGCCGAGATGCCTCTGGTCGAGTGGCCAAGTGGGCCATAGAGCTGGCTACTTACACCATCTACTACCAGCCCCGCACCGCTATCAAATCACAAGCACTGGCCGACTTCCTCGTCGACTGGGCCAAGCCCAATACCTGCCTCCAGCACCTGACCCAACCCATTGGCGGATGCACTTCGACGGCTCCAAGATGCGCACCGGCTCGGGAGCCGGCATCGTCCTCACCTCTCCCAAAGGCGACAAGCTCAAATATACACTGCAAATACATTTTGCCGCCTCCAACAATGTGGCCGAGTACGAGGCGTTCATTCACGAGCTCCGGCTTGCCAAAGAACTTGGCATCCGTCGGATCTGGTGTTATGGCGACTCGAACTTAGTGGTCCAGCAGTCATCTGGCGACTGGGACGCGAAAGACACAAACATGGCGAGCTACCGTTTCCTCGTGCAGCAACTCAGCGGGTATTTCGAAGGGTGCGAGTTCCTCCACGTGCCAAGAAACGACAACGACCAAGCAGACACCTTGGCATGAATCGGCTCTACCCGCCAAGCAATACCATCTGGCGTCGCCCTTCAACGCCTCCTCAAGCCGTCTGTCAAGCCTTCACCAGAATCAGACTCCATTTTTGTGTCGGCTCCTCCCGAAGACGGCGGATCCGACTCCAGAGCTCCGGCAGTCAGAACAGGGACTTTGGCAGGCGACTCCAAAACTGCCACAGTCGAGCCCGACTCGTGGACTGTGGTGACGGACTCGAAGATTCCAGAACTCGTCCCAAGGACCGTGCCAGCTGGCTTGGGGACTTCATCAACCCAGCAAGCGGCTGTTGACTCCAGCCCGCCGCCTCCCATCCCAGCCGCCCTCGTCCAAGTCGCGGTTCTGGTAGTCGAAGAAATAGCAGCACCCTCATGGGCCCAGCCCATCCTCAAATTCCTGGTGAACAAAGAGCTACCAACTGATGAGACCTCAGCTCGGCAAGTACAACGCCGGGTGGCAGCCTGTACCATAATCAATAGAGAGCTGGTCAGGCGCAGCGTCACTGGTGTCTACCAGCGCTGCGTAGAGCCACAGCAAGGCCATGCGATCCTCAAAGACATCCATCAAGGCGAATGCGGCCACCATGCGGCTTCAAGAGCACTCGTCGCCAAAGCTTTTCGACACGGTTTCTTTTGCCCAACTACCTTGGAAGAGGCCAAGGAGTTGGTCCAAAAATGCAAAGGGTGCCAGATGTTCAGCTCCAAGCCGCACCAGCCGGCTTCCGCGCTTAAGACCATCCCCATTGCTTGGCCTTTCGCAGTTTGGGGTCTAGACATGGTGGGACCATTCAAGACAGCACGAGGTGGTCTAACTCACCTACTTGTCGCAGTGGAAAAGTTCACCAAGTGGGTGGAAGTGAAGCCAATTAAGAAACTGAACGGTCCGACTACCGTGACCTTCATCACTAATATCACAATTCGGTACGGCATACCACACAGCATCATCACCGACAATGGCACAAATTTTTCCAAAGGCGCCTTGGCCCGTTTTTGTGCAACACAGGGCATCCGACTGGACCTAGCGTCCGTCGCCCACCCGCATTCAAACGGCCAAGTGGAGCGAGCAAACAGCCTCATCCTGTCCGACATCAAGCCTCGGTTAATCGAGCCTCTGGAGCGCTCAGCTGGCTGCTGGCTCGACGAGTTGCCAGCCGTCCTCTGGAGTCTGCGCACGACTCCAAACAAGTCAACTGGCTTCACGCCCTTCTTCCTCGTCTACGGTGCCGAAGCCGTCATCCCAACAGACATAGAGTTCGACTCCCCACGAGTCACCATGTACACCGAGGAGGAAGCAGAAGAAGCACGATAAGACGGCGTCGATTTGCTGGAAGAAGGCCGGCTGTTGGCACTCAGCCGGTCCAGCATCTACCAGCAGAGCTTGCGCCGTTACCACAACAGGAAGGTCAGGCCAAGATCTTTCCAAGAAGGCGACCTTGTGCTCCGGCTGATCCAGCGAACAGCCGGCCAGCACAAGCTGTCGCCGCCTTGGGAAGGCCCTTTCATCATCAGCAAAGTACTAGGCAACAATTCCTACTACCTGATCGATGCTAAGAAGCCCCGAGCACGCAAGAGGGATGACTCCGGCAAGGAGACAGAGCGGCCTTGGAATGCAAATCTTCTCCGAAGATTTTACAGTTGATGCAGTACGTACCACGCAACCTTTTGTATTAAAGTACCAAGACTTCGGGCCCCCCGAGACGAGCTCGGGGACTGCCCTCTTTTGTCTGTATGATAAAAGTTATGCCGACAAGTATGTTACTCTTTGTCATGCCGCTTGGCACCGGGCTCGACAAGTCGGCCCGGGGACTTGTCGCCTTGCACTATGAAATGCTTCCAGCAGCCGGACAAGTAGTGTGTAACACCTAAGCCGTCTTCTGTTAGAAGTCGCAGCTCGCAGAGCAACTGTACGGTGGGCAGAGGTAAGGTAGAATGGGTGCCCGCACGAAAAATGGCTAAGGACTCATAGCGTAAAACATAGCTCAAGACGGCTTCCAGCTTTTCTCGCAAACCGACTCTCGGACAGTCGGATTGTCGTTTTTTATCCAACTTGCTCAAACAATCTTGAAATCGGCTAAGTACTTGCTTTCCCAAAGTAGCCTAGCACTTGATCCAGCAACAGTCCGCAGAGCGGCTGGCCGATTGGCAAGGCAGGCAATTAAGAGAAAGCAGCAAAGGAAAACAGCCAAAAGAACAATCAGCAAGAAAAGATATATATATATATATATATATATATATATATATATATATATATATATATAACATATGCCCTTGGCCGAATTGACGAGTAGAGGTTCAAAATACACCCCACGGGTGGAATTGTGCGAATTAACAAGTTCTTCAAAAGACTACAGAAGCAGATAAAACAAAAGACACAACAGCAGCTTAGGAGGCGGCAGACGGATTCGGGGGGTCGGAGGAGGCGCCAGCGTCAGGCATCGGGGCGGTCGGCCGGCTAGTCTCGGCTTGATCGCCTCTGGCAGCAGTCGGGTCGGTCGCACGTGGCTCGTTGCTGGAGGCGCGGTCGGGCTGAGGCTGGCCGTCTACTCCGTCTTCTGGTGCCTCCGCCTCGCCCTCATCCTCCGCCTCGTCCTCCTCGATGCTAGAGCCAATCACCTTCTCTGAGTCTTCGCCATAGTCTGGGTTCATCCCAAACCACTCCGGCGGTACCTCCTCGCCGTCTTCAGACCGCTCGGGGACAAAGATGCTCGTGTCGGTGTACTCGGCGATTGCCGCAGCACGCTTGACGAGGGCGTCTTCCGCAGCCGCCAGCTCCGGCTGGGCCTCCGACCGAAGCGTGGCCAACGGTCTAGATCCAGCCCCGGGACCACGCCTTGACGAACTCCAAGGCCCGGCGCGCTCCAGCCAGGGCCGAAGAGCCCTTCCAGGCCTCGAGGCGACCAGCCGCGACCTCCAACCAGTTGGCCGTCAGGCTGGGGGTGCGAGGAGCCTGCATATCCGGCCAAAGGGCGGAAATCGCCTAGGCACCGACGCGCTGAAGCCGGCGCAGCATCCGCCGAGCCGGCCGGAGGCGAGCCTCGATGGTCAAGATGTGCTCATCAAGAGTTCAGGGGGCATCGGCGGTGATCTCCGCGCCCTCCGCCCTCCGACTTTTGTGATCGGCCTTGATGGCTTGGATAGCGGCCTGCGACTGCCCAGGGAAGAAGTCTGCAAAAGACACGAAGAAACGAAGAAGCAAGTCAACAACCAGGAGTCGGCACGATCTAAGTCGGCAGCTCGAAGAAAGAAAATAAAGAGACTCACCATCAACGATGTCTTCAATCTCGTGGAAGCCGGAGGACAGCAGCGCCTCCTTGTCAGACCAAGAGGAGCGCTCGCTCGCGAACTCGGCCAAGAGGGCGGTTTCCGTCTCCTCCGCCTCCCACTGCGACTTCTCAAGCAGCTCCTTCTGCTCCGCCAACAGAGTGGCTAGCAGATCGCGCTCTATGGCGAGCCTGCTGCACTCCTCCCCTTTGGCGAGCAGGGCGGAGTTGGCCTCGCTCAACTGCTGTTGAAGTGCGGCATTGGATCCTGAAGGAAAGGAAGAAAGACAACAATCGTCAATAAAGTAGGTCGCCGGGGAGATCCGGCCCAACTGCTCAGCAGTCGGCCCGAATCTCGGGGACTACAGCCCGCGGGTGCGCTAGCGCGCCCCCGTAGAGAAGAAAAAAGAGGGAAGGACTTACTCCGGCTCTCCGCCAAGTCGGCGGTCCACTTGCCCAGCTCTTCAACATTACGGTAGAAGGCAGTGACGCGGAGGTTGTGGTAATCCTACAACAAGCATTTCAGACAAAGTTAGTACCCAGAAGTTCATCAATTGGAGTTCTGGGCCGCCTGCTCAGCAGCTGGCCCGAAACTCAGGGACTACACCCAGTGGGTGCGCTGGCGCGCCCCCACAGAGAGGAACAAGAAAAACAAGGCTCAAAGAAAAAAAATACCCGGACGGCTGCCCGCGACGCTAGGAACGCCTTGGTGCAACTCTGGAGGGCATCGCCCTCAGCGCGGAGCTTCGCCTGGATGTCCAGGAGCGCCCGGTTCAGCGGCCCTGTGCCGCCTCCTTGCATCCACCCAACAGGTGCGGCGCTCGTCGCTTCGGCGTCTGGAGCCGCCGAGCTGGCGGTGCCGGCTTCCAGGGGGCGTGGTGCCGAAGTCGCCTTCTCCAGATGACGGCGCGCTGGCGAGCCGACCTGGAGGAGTAGCCTCGCCACAGCCTCGTCTTCGGTAGGCGGCATCGGAGGGTCCGCTGGCTGCTCACCTTACACGCCTTCGGACGGCGGCGGAGGCGGCGGCGGAACGTTCGCGCCCGGAGTAGAGGGCTCACCGCCTTCCCTCTCCTCGACGAGGTTCTCCCCGCTGGCTTCTCCAGTCTACCCCATGAACTCCGGGGGCGGCGGTGCAGAGTTCAGCGGGGTAACAAGCAAGGCCGACTGGCGGCGTGCGGTTTCCTCAGCCTGCTGCTTCGCCGCGGCGGCGGTCTAGGCCTCCGCTAGTTTTTTCTTAGCGGAGGCCTCCTCCCTGTGAGCCTCCGCCTTCTCCAGGTGGAGGGCTTCTTCTTCGTTGCGCTTCTCCTGCGCATTCCACTCCGTCGCCTCCCGGAGGTCGGCAGCGGGGTCTATCCGTCGAGTGGTGGCGGGCGTCTCCGCTGACCCCATGACGGAGGCGGCGGCGACCCGCTCAAGAGAGAGGGGAGCCCTGAAGAAAGAGGGGCGAGCAGAGACTCAGACAAAACACGAAAAAAGAATAAACTTTGAGGATAGAATACTTACGCAGAGACCAATGGCGGCTTCTTCACTTCCTTACGGAAGCGGATGGCCTTCGCGGCCGCCTCGTCCCGCCGGGTCGCCGCGGCCGAGCCCTTGGGCTTCTTCGGCCGGCTGCCGAACAAAGTCGTCGCAGCACGGCGCTTCTTCCCGCCGCCTGGAGCACCCGACGCGGCAGAAGAGCCCGCGCCCGGCTGGCTGGCTCCTGGCCGATGGCGAGGGGCGACTCATCCCTCGGCGTCTTCTTCAGGCCAGTCGGTGAAGGTAGTCGAGGGCCTAAAGTCGCCTGTCGTCCCTCCTCCTCCCTCGGCGTTGTCTTCTAGGGCCGCCGCCCCCAGATCGGGGTCGTCGGCGTCGCTCTCCGCCCGGTCGGCGGTGAACTCACGGGCCGGCCCTGAGGTGCCGGCTGGTGGGTGAAGAAGGGGATTCTAACCAAAGCCGACTGATCAGAACAAAACTCGGCAAGAAGAAGACAATCCAAAGAAAGAAAAGAAAGGCGACTCACCACGGGCGGGGGGTTGGCGCGGGAGTATGGCTCCTTGCTGAATCGCCAGTCCTCCGGGAGCCTGCTGTCCGAGAGATAGTTCACCATAAGGGCCACCTCTCCGTGAGGCATGTCTTTGGTGCACATCCGACTCGGGTCGCGGCCCCCGCTCATCTGGCATATCAGGTGAGGGCGGCCTTGGAGTGGGAGAACTCGGCACGAGACGAAGGCGGCCAGCAGGTTCGGACCAGTCAGACCCTCCGACCGCGTCAGCACTCGTAGTCGCGTGATGGCGCCGGCTCCCGCAGGCGTCAGCGACTTGGCCCGGTACGACCAGTTGGGCAGTCTGCCAGCCGGCGGGCCGGTTCGAAAGCTGGCAGATTGACCCAGTCGCCCCTCGTGGCGACGTTCCTGACGTAGAAGTAGGACCTCTGCCACATCTTCACCGACTTCAGCAGTGAGATGGAGGGGAAGTGGTTGTCGGCTCCTGTCCTTCGCACGGCGATGAAGGCGCCGCACTGAGCCGGCACGCCCGCGGCCTGGGTGCCGAGATTGGAGAAGAAGAACTCCCCCCAGAGCTCGAGGGTGGGGAGGACTCCGAGGAAGCCTTCGCACAGAGCCACGAAGGCGGACAGCAGCACCACTGTGTTGGGGGTGAGGTGGTGCGGCTGGAGGCCGTAGAACTCCATGAACGACCGGAAGAAGCGGCTCGCCGACAGCCCCAGCCCACGCAGGCAGTGCGAGCGGAAGATGACCCGCTTGCCCTCCTACGGGGCGGGGGAAATCTCCCCCTCCGGCGCGAGACACACCTGCACGCGATCTTCGCCGGGAAGCCGACGGGTCCGGCGGAGGAACTCGATATGGTCTTCGTGGACTTCAGAGCCGTCCTAGGTGCCGGAGCGCACTGGGGGAGGCGCGGCAGCAGAGGAAGAACTCATCGCGAAGCTGTCACCGCAGCATTCGCCGGAGCCTGGGCGTGCGGCAGAGCGAAGGAACGAAGAGGAAGCAGGAGAGCGCGGAGCTGCGAGGAGGAAGAAAGCAATGGGTAGTGGGAAGGAGGGGCGCGCGTGCCCCCCTCTTCCCCCTACTTATAGCCCCGTGGGCTGCGAAGCCGAGGGGGCGGACGTGGGGATTTACTGCGTCCGCAACCCCACGACCCCCACGATCCACGTAAAGTTACTGCGCGCAGTAACTTCACGGGAATCCCAACCATCCACCGGGGTCGCAGCGGATCCGCTCGGGCGTCGAGGCGCGGTAGTGGCAGGCCCCGCCTACGGGCCTGTCCCGTCGCGCGCGTGGGCTGGCAGGACGGCCCGGCCACGTGCCCTCGCCTGACAGGCCAAGAACAAGCGGCGTCCTGGAAGCTTAGCTAGCACGCCACTTGAAATCCCGCCGCGACGTTCGAACTACTGAGCAAGTCGGAATTGAGTGAGTCCGAGTTGGGCGAGCCCGACTCCTTCTAGTCAGCCCGGCAGAAGTCAATCAAGACCATGTGTAGAGCACCCGGAGAGAGAAACTGCTGAGGCTTCTTGGCCGATCGTCCACGACGCCTCACCAGCTTCGGGGACTACTGTCGGAGTAATGGGCCATGGGTAGGCCAACCCGAGCCCCATAACCTTTCAAGACATCGGGGCAGGCTGCGCCCCTCAAGACCACAGGGCGAAGAGCCGCCTCCTGGGGAGCCTACGGCAAGGCGGCCGACTGCCCGCTCACGGCCGAGTCCCAGGGGCGACTTCCAGAGAAGCTGGCTTTGGGGAGTCGGCCGGCGACTCCAACGAACCGTGACCTCATCGAAGGGGACGGGGCAGGGGCATGGCTACAATGAAGCCCACTCCCCGCCCCTTACCAAGGGCAGGCATGGCTACAGCATGCCGTACTTGGGAAGATCTCCCCACGGCGTGGCACTGTTGCCCAGCCAGCCCTGACATCAGAACCACTGTACCGGGTCCTGCGCCCACGTCGGCTTGTCTGTACGGCCTAGAGGCAGCGGGGCCCACCAGTCAGTGAGACCTCGGGAGACGGCGGAAGAACTGCCAGTCAGACCCATCGGGAGTCGGCCCGGGAAAGTCGGCCGAGCCCTCCCCCGGGCCCACGCGCCATTAATCAAGAAGAGATGGGGAGTGGCCACAGTGATCACCCACCAGGCGGCGGGGCTATTGCCATGACCCCATGACCAAGCTTGCGTCATCAGGAGCACGGCTACAGTAATCAGCAGCCGGCAAGACCCGCCCGCGGCGGACGCGGCCTGTCGGCTCCGTACTAGACCAGTCGGCGGGGCCCAGCAGTCGGCGAGCCCCAGCAGTCAGCGGAGAAGTCGGAGGTCGGAGGCACTGATGGCTGGGCCCGCGCCCAGTCGAATTACCATTGTACCCCTGGGGGGTAGGCCTATATAAACCCCCAGGGCACCCATGCAAAGGGTTGGATCCCAGTAGTTCTATACCATACTAGATAGAAGGAGAGAGCTAGCCTTGCCCTCTCCTACCACCAGACACAGCTCAAGGAGCAACCGTGTAAACACTTGACCATAGTGATCATGCGGAGACCCCGTAGAGCAGCAGTAGGGGTATTATCTCCCCGGAGAGCCCCGAAGCTGGGTAAGATTCGCCGGCGTGCATGTCTTCGCCTCATCCCGTTTCCAGGCACCCACGACGTTCTACTCGCCCCCACCATGATAAGCCATCCGTTGGCATATGTCGCACCCAACCCCCGACACAACCCGATGGCGACGCTGCTCGAGAAGAAGAGGAAGAAGGTGCTTTCCTCGGGCTCCGGCGCGTCGGAGGCAAGCGGAGCTCGGCCTTCCCCCACTCATTGCTCTCGCCCGCCGTCAGCAAGCGCACAGAGGCGAGGCTCTTCTCCGTGATGGTTGGCGCCTCAAGGGCCGGCTCATACCAAGCCGGCGCTGATGAAGCCTTGGCCTTGCGCGGTGCCATGGATCGCAGCTATGGGATGAGATTGGAGCGGATCTGGAGATAGCGATGGAAGAGAGCAAGGAAGGGGATCTGGAGCAAGGCGAGGAAGAAGCAATGAAGGCAAGTGCTGCCTATGCCAACCTTTTGTCAGGTCGAGCAGTTGCCGAGGCAGCGTGGGGAAGCGGAGGCGCCCACGACCAATCAACCGCCACGCATCAACCGAGGCCGCATGCTTTTGGGGCTCGCGGTGCTCCATGCTTGACCCTTGGCTTCGCCGCGAAGCCAAGCCCGACCGCACCTTGGGCCCGAGGGCTACTGTCGGCATTCTGGGGATGGGGGTCCTCGGACTTACCTGCCTCCGGCCCACTGCGTGGCTAAGCCAGTAGGCCGTATGACCCATCTTCATCAACAAGGCATCCAAGACCCTCGCGAGGGGCCAAGCCTCGCGAGGCGGACAACGCAAGACCTCCTCTAGAGTGGCCTAGTCAGGAAGGTTCACGAGGAGCGAAGATGTCAAGGCGAGGCAAACCTCATGTGGCTCTCGTGACGTGAGCCATGACGATCGACACCAGGCGAGCGCCAGCACGCGCAGCGTCCTTGTTTCCTCTTTGGTGCTAAGGAAAGCAGTGCAGGCGAGGAGTACCGATGCATCAGGCAAAGGTTGCCATTTTGGTGCAACAAGACCAGGACTAGAAGGACGGGAAGACGGAGGTCATCATGGAGCCCAAGACGGCGTCACCACCAGAGCCTTTCGCAGGCGCAGACCACCTTTTGTCAGGATGGCTTGTACTAGCTGCCCCCCTTATAAAATGCCCGCCGTTGTTGGCTCCCTTCCCGCTCAATATTTGGGAAGAGGACCAGAGCCTATATAAGTAGAGCTAGCCACCACCATAGGACGACGAAAAAGAGAGAGATAGAGAGAGAGGGTAACCGTTCTTGGATCATCCCCAGCCACACAATTTAGCCAAGCACAAGAACACCTCAACCTCAGGAGGTTGTTCTCCCCCTTGTATTGTTCATCATCAGCCCAAGAGGCAATCCACCACCACCACACTGGAGTAGGGTATTACACCACTGAACCAGTATAAATCTTGTGTTTTTCTGTGTTGCGAGTTCGTCGAGTTCGTCCGCGAGATCTTAGCGAGCTAGGGCGTAGATCGGTGGGAGGAAAATACTTCGCGCGCACCCTTGTGTTCGAACCTTAAGGGTTTGCCGGAACCCCACATCTGACACCCGCTGTCAACGTTCAATCAGATCTTCCTGAGCCGTCTGTTGATGAAACCGTTCTCAATCCATCCACTGCTGAGCCGTCAAGCTCAGCTAACCCGCTGGAGACTTACGACAATGATGTTTTAATCACTAGTAGCAGATTCGTTGAACCGGGTAATCCAACTGTACTGGCAAGACACTCCGCCAAGCAAGAGGTCATGGAGAGGCAGAAATTGAGGTTTGATGTCTCCCACTACACCCATCTGAGTATTGGTGAAGTACTATCTGGCTATCTTAGCCAAGTCAACTCCAGCCGTCACTCAAAAATTGAAATAGTCAAACAGTTGTATCAGAAATATGAGTTATGTCATCTGGCTTATATATACATCCTGTCAGCCCCCAAGTCTTCTAATTGTGAAAAAACTTGAATAATATGTAGACTTTGAAATGTTTAGAAGCTTCTGTCCTAGACTCCCTCCAAGTCCGGTTTATATACTGTAAACCCGGATTCTTATGATAGCATAATTGTTGCATTTGTAGTCCCCAAGGGCCGGTTTAATCAGTATGAATGAACCGGTTCTTCTAGCCAATATGTAATAGACGAATACTTTGACTAGATATCCTTATGAGCCGGCTGAAGCTATGAATAACACATCCGGCTTACCTTAGGGAGGAAAAAACAGCAATATGCATTAGCCCCCAAGTGCCAAGTGTTATTGCTTGCAAAGCACTTGGGACTTGTGAAATAATCCAATTCCTTTGACAAGAAAATTGCGCTGACAGACATTAGCCCCCAAGTGCCTAGTGTTATTGCTTGCAAAGCACTTGGGACTTGCTTTTATAATCCGCCATGAAACTTAACAATCTTATTCTGTATACAGGCTGCAACCGCAGAACTAGAAACCCAATTATCTGAAGCCAAGACCCGGCTGTCGACTCAGGAAACTGAAACAAAGAAAACTGAATCCAAACTCCAGTTGAGTGTGTCTGAAGCATAGAAACTGAAGACCAGTTTTAATGAAGAGGAAAAGGCTTGGGCCGATGAGAAAACTGCCCTGACGCAGCGTGCTGAAACGGCCGAGGCGGCTCTGAAATAAGTTACCGCTGAACTCACCGGTTTAAAGAACCGTGTGTCTCAGATGGTTTCTGCAATCTTTGGTAAATCATTCTTACTTCTCAAAGTCTATATTTATCACCATAATGTAAGCCGCCTACTTAACCCATTGGGAAAACTTCACAGGTCCCCAGAGCAGGAATCTGAGTCAAAATAGCTCGATAAAGCTCAAGGCGATTTACACTCTTGTGGAGCAACTGTATACTGGAGCTCAACGGGCTCTTATCATTATCTCCCTAGCTAACCAAGGACCAAACTTATTGAGTGATGTCTTGAAGAAGCTATCCATCTTACCCACCAGGTTTCAAGAAGTCAAGCGTTCCCGTGCGAGAGCCGGAGCCGTAACTGCTTTAAGCCGCTCCAAAGCCTGGGTACCGGAGCTAGATCTTGCGGACGTAGCCAAGGGGTACCCCAGCTTTAAGGAAGATGGGATTCCCTTCGACTAAGAAGACTTTGCTACTTGTGTAAAAGAGATTCGTCCTCATGCCACCATCATTGCCGAAGAAACCAATCTTACCAAGTATCAGCTGGGTTTTGATGCAGAAAATAAAAAGATGGCGACTCCTTCGTATAAAGTGACGGATCTATCCAGCCAGTTCGCCAGCACACTTTTGCCCCGGAAATTGACCCGTCTGGTCTGATTGATAATGAGGCTGAGTTCGTCGCCCTTCATGGCTTTGATTGGTCCAAGCCCAATTTCCAAACGGTGGAGGATGAACCGGCAAGGGATGAGTCTTAACCATCCAATCAACCCGGCAAGGATTGATGAACTGTCTTTAGTTTATCATCTTCTATGAGAGTTTAAAAACAACATTATGCTTTTGGGCTCCAAGCGCCTTGTAGGCTAGCTTAAAACTTCATGTTCTGCTTATGCCATCGTGCATATTGTGCTGCGTACAACACTTTTATTCGTCATGTGAAGATATGCCTTACATCCTTTACAATATCAGTAGTGTTTGAATCTGTCCGTGCATGTAAGATATGAAAATTGTCCTGGCGGTTTATTGCCGGATGGGTCAAAACGCCCAGTACACAACCATGGAAACCAACATAACTGTATAATTAAGGCTGGATCTAAGTATAATTAAGGCTGTAAAACCTCTGATTGAAGAGACACAGATAAGCCTGTTATGAATTTTAACTTTGAAACACAACGGCAATATCATACCTGTGATCCTGAATCTGAACTGCCAGCTTATGTTGTCGGATGTGGGGCTCCGGCTAACCCTTAAGGTTCGAACACTGGGGTGCGTGCAAAGTCTTTCCCTCCTGCCGATCAACGCTCTAGCCCGCTAGATCTTGCAGACGAACTCGACGAACTAGCAACACAGAAAGAAACGGGGTTTATACTGGTTCGGGCCACCGTTGTGGTGTAATACCCTACTCCAATGTGGTGGTGGTGGATTGCCTCTTGGGATGATGATGAATAATACAAGGGAAGAACAGGCTCCTGAGGTTGAGGTGTTCTTGTGCTTTCGGACTTGTGTGTCTCTCAAGCTAAGGTGAGATCTTTCTAGTTCTGATCAGATCCCTCTCCCCTTCTTTCTTTTCCTCTCTACTATGGTGGCTAGTCCTATTTATAGAGGCCCTAGTCCTCTTCCCAAATATCGAGCGGGAAGGGATCCAACAATGGTGGGCAAATTTGAAGGGGGACAGCTAGTACAAGCTATCCTGACAAAAGCGGTCTTCGCCTGCACAAAGCTCTGGTGGTGACGCCGTCTTGGGTTCCACGATGACCTCCGTCTTGCAGTCCATGGTCTTGGTCTTGTTGCACTGAAATGGCAACCTTTTCCTGAGGCCTCGGTACTCCGCGGCTGCGCTTGCCTCCTTTCCACCAAAGGGGAAACAAGGACGCTGCGCGCGCTGGCGCCTGCCTGGTGTCGATCGTCATGGCTCACGTCACGAGAGCCTAATGAGGTTCGCCTCGCCTTGATATCTCCGCTCCTCGTGAGCCTACGTAGCTAGGCCACTCTAGAGGAGGTCTTGCGTCGTCCGCCTCGCGAGGCTTGGCCCCGCGTGAGGGTCTTGGATGCTTTGTTGGTGAAGATGGGCCATACGGCCTGCTGGCTTAGCCACGCCGCGGGTCGTAGATAGGCAAGTCTGGGGACCCCTATTCCCAGAATGCCGACAGTAGCCCCCGAGCCCAAGGTGTGCTCGGGCTTGGCTTCGCGGCAAAGCCAAGGGTCAAGTTTGGAGCACCGCGGGCCCCAAAAGCCTGCGGCCTCTGTTGACGCGTGGAAGTTGATTGGATGTGGGCGTCTCCGCTTCCCCATGCTGCCTCGACGACTGTACGACCTGTCAAGTCCCTGCGACATGCAAGGGAAACCATCATTACCTGTGATCGTGGGAGACGCCGGTTGGCCTTCTCTTGCTATAAATGGGGAGGGGGCGGATCCCCCGCTGCCCATGTCTTCCTCGCTTGCTTGCTTCTTCCTCCTTGCTCTACTGCTTGCTCCAATGGCGTCCATCAGAAGGTTCTCCGCCGAAGAGAAGGGGAAAGCCCCCGGGGACGATCCGGTGCCTCTTCCGCCGAAGAAGAGGCTGATCCACCGCCGCGACGAAGCGGTGATGCAAGTGGTGGCGAGGCCTCTGTGCGAGCGGACTCCTACGGGGTACCCGCTACCCCTGTATGCCCAAGCCATGGGCTCGGAAGGACGAAGTGATGAGCAGCACCGCCCATGCCACATCCGGGGTTGCCGCGCCAGGGCGACGCGTGCCGTCCACACCGCAGACTCCTCGCGCGAGTTGGTGTTGTGGGTGCCGATGCCTCCGAGCTCTTGGATCCACTTCCCGCGGTTCTTCTCTGACGTGATGCCGCCGAGGGGGCCTCTCGAGCTCTGGCTGCAGCATGCCGATTGCGGCGCTCCGGTGATCGGAGCGAAGATCAAAGCGGTCCCCACTGGCAAGATCTTCATGACTCGTGGCTGGGGCGAGGTCGCATGGGTCTGTCGTGCGAGGGGCGCCCTCGCAATCCACTTCGAGTATGAGGCGCCTCCACGTTCTCCTTCAAGGTCTTCGACGCCGAGGGCCGCCGCCTGGCGTGCTGCTCCGGAGAGGATCGCGAGGCTGATGCGCGCTCCGCTCGCGACCACTCCAGCAGCAGCAGCCCTTGGGAATCCAGCAGCTCTCCTGAGCTCTACGAGACTCTAGAGATGAGCGACGATAGTTACGTGCCCCTGAGTTCTCGCCGCGCTCGGAGCAGGGCTACGGCGTCCGGCCATCGCCGCCGCTGATCTAGATGGGGTTGGTGCCGGCCTCCTGTGGCCCACTATTGATGATGGTGTATGCCACGGGAGGGTGTAGATAGGATTCCCCTTAGCATCAGCTTTTGTTTCTTGCGAAGAATCACGAATCACCCCATGGGGGCATGTAAGGATCTGCAATGCCTTTGTACTTATTTTCCTTGTTATGAAGATTTGATGAACGCGTGTCCCATTAAGGCTCGGTCTCCCCTTTCTTTCCTCGTGATAGCTTGTTTCTCTACGCTGACAGGTCCCGGTCCCAAGGCGGCTAGAGTCGTCGCTGGTATGCCAGGTCGCGATGCCGTGGTCAAGGCTAGGAGGTGCGTGGCTCGAGGTCCAGTAAGAGCCCCTGAGGCGCGACGCTCAGGAGGCCCCCTCTTAGCGCCCAAGTGGCCATGGTAAGGAAAGAAAGGAAGATGACTTGGCCGCAACGGGGTTGCGGCATGGTGTCAGCAACTATTAGGCCCAAATATTTAGCCGATCCGAGGGCGAGACTTATCTTGCTGACTTCATGGTGATTCTTGATGTTGCGCTAGGGCTGCACGCCAACTTACGCGACATAGCTAGTCCGGTCCGTACGAGTTTTCCTTCTCCCGAGCTCTTCTTAGTGCTCTACGTCCTCAGGTCCCGGCCCTCGAGCGAGCTCAGCCGCCACTGGTATGCCAGGTCGCGATGCCGTGGTCAAGGCCAGGGTGACGGTTGGAGAGCCAGTAAGGGCTCCTGAGTCGCGATGCTCAGGAGCACCCCTTTTAATGCGCAAGCGAATCGCACGAGAGAAAAGGGGACTCACGGTGCCGCCTGCTATCCTTCCCACAGGGTCCCTATGGACAGTCACAAGAAGAAACATGGTTTGCCGTTACTGCCGCCTGCCTGCCGCTGGTTGGTCCGGATGAAGTGAAGGCACTGAGGGCCTGGTGAGGTGACGTGCACGGCATGTGCCGCGAGCCAGAGCTCGACCACTCAGATTTTTCGGTCGTGGCAGGGACGGACCCATGAACCAGCGCCGTGCCTGTGTAGAGGCCCTGAGGGAGGCGATGATCGAGAAGGTGATAGCAGTTGGCAGGTGAAGCATGAAGAGCAGATCGACCGGGATAAATGCATGAAGATACATGCTGCTGGGTCTGGCCCAAGCAGCGTGGGGATGATGCAGCCCGAGGGGTGCCCCCAACAAGGTAAGCTAGAGACATAATCAGAAGGGATACATGCCACAGGGACGGACCCACGTGGCCTGGGAATAATGCAGCCCGAGGGGCGCTCCCAGCTTAAATGAACTTGGAAGATGTCACCTGGTTCTGTAGACGAAGTAGAGTTGGTGCAGCTAAAGCCATGCGCTGAAGGAACGGCCCCTCATGAGCCACCGGGACCCTGAGCCTCAAGAGGCTCTGGGGGCTCAGGAGGTTCCCTAAAGACCGTCGCCATCTCCTCCAGAACGACGTTGAACCTGGCCTCCTGAGCCGTCAGGACTTGCCGCACGTTCCGCTGATAGGCCGACGCCACGCTCGGCAAGCCGAAGGGCATGCGAACACAACTGTGTGGTGGACCCTCAGAATGGCCCGCACACGATGGCCAGAAGCGTTCCTGAGATGCGGCCCTGTTGAGCCCTGGGATGTCGACGCAGGCACGCAGTTCAGCACCCTTGCCTGGATGGTGAGCCACACTCCATGAGCGGCTGTTGCCGTGCATGGCTCTCGCGTCTTGTAGCTCTTGGGTGGTCTTGGTGATGAACTCTTAGGTGGTGGGTACTCCTTGCCCTGTGCTCTCTTGAGGAAAGCATTCCGTGAAGCACACTTACAAGTGGTGCCCAAGCACCTCCCTCGTGAGATTGGCAAGGTCTGAGGCTCTCCAGAAGAGAGCCCCCAAGCCCTGCCCGAGGAGGGCGCGGGGCGCGCTTTCCTATGCGATGGAGGGAGGCGCCCCTGGAGCTGGCGCTGATCCTGACGAGGCTCCTGACGCGATGCCATCTTCTTGGGGTCCTGCGCGACGCGACAACTTCTTCTTGGGGATGGTCTCCGGAGGGCCTTCACTTCTGCTGTCAGGGTTGTCGATCGCTGCGGCTGGGAAGGCGTGCTCAAGGGAGCACACCGCATCCCTTTCTTCACATGGGACCATGATAATTCCCTCGCTTCCTGGCATCTTGAGGATGTTGTAGCCATGGTGAGTGATTGCCATGAACTTGGCCAGGGCTAGATACCCGAGGATGGCATTGTACGGTAGGCGGATGTGCACGACGTCGAAGTCGATGAGCTCGGTGCGGTAGTTCTTGCGCTCCCCGAAGGTGACAGGCAGACGGACTTGCCCTATCTGTGTGGTGGAACTGTCAGTCACTCCTGAGAAAGGCTTGGTTGGCTGGAGTTGCTCATAGGGCACTTGGAGGTTGTCGAACGTGTCGACGGATAGGACGTTGAGCCCTGCGCTGCTGTCGATGAGACTCTTGGTGACTTGCACATTGCTGATGACTGGGGAGCACAACATAGGGAGCGTGCCAGATGTGGCTGCGCACTTGAGCTGGTCGGCTGAGTTGAAGGTGATGGTGCATTGGGACCACCTGAGAGGTCACGTGGCCTCGAGCTTCGGGAGCGCCGCGTTCACCTCGCGAGCGAACTGTTTGAAGATACGCCAAGAGGCTGGGGCCTGAGCACCTCCCAAGATGCAAGCGATTGCACGTGGCTCCTGGAAGCCCCCAGCCCCCTCGTCCTAGTGGTGGTTGTTGTTCCTTCTTGGCGGCGGCAACGGGGGAAGACCGGCGTTGCCCTGGGGGCGATCCTCATGAGGCAGGTCCCTCCAGGCGCCCTCACGAGGTTGGTCCTGCCAGCGGTCCTCACGAGGCCGGTCGCACCACTCCTAGCACGGGCCACGGTCGTCCCAGCGTCCGCATCCTCCTCCGTGGCCGTAGCCCCGGTCGTTGCGCTCGGGGCGTCGACCGAAGCGTCCTTCCCGTATGGCTCTGACCTCTTGACAGTCGCTGGTGTTGTGGGTGTTCAGGTTGTGGAAGACGCAAAATGGACGACCGTTCTTGGATGACTCGGGCTGATCTCTGCCTCGCTTGGTGTCGGGCTCCGCTGCGAGCACCACTGCCTCTTTGCGCTTCACGTCCTTGGCCTTGGCCTTCTTTTCCTCCACTCCTGAGACTGGCAGCTCAAGGAGAGAGAGGCGCCCCTCCTTAGCTCTTGCGCACCTGTTCACCAGGTTGAACAGCTCCTGAGATGTGCAAAGCTCCTCATGGATAGCCAGCTCTTCCTTCATCTTGACGGCACGGACGCCGTCTGAGAACGCGGAGATGATGGCTTCGTCCGTGACCTTGGGGATCTTGAGGCGGGTGTTGTTGAAGCGCTGGATGTACTTATGGAGGGTCTCTCCTGCTTGTTGCTTGATGCGGCGTAGATCACCCACGGCCGGTGGGCGGTCGCAAGTGCCCTAGAAGTTGGCGACGAAGCGGTCGCGCATCTCGTCCCAGGAGGAGATCGAGCTGTGCTGCAGGTTTAGGAGCTAGGAGCGGGCCCCATCCTTGAGAGCCATGGGAAACCAGTTCGGCATGACTTTTTCGTCGCCGTTGGCCGCTTCGATGCTCAGCTCATAGAGCTGCAGAATCTCCATGGGGTCGGCGGTGTCGTCGTATCGAGGAGGTAGATCTGGCTTGAACTTGCCTAGCCAGGCGATGCTACGTAGTTCGGGGGTGAAGGCACGGCATCTAGCCGTGGTCGCCGGGGCCTGCTTCCGAGGTGGAGCTTGGTCTTGGCGAGGTCCGCGCTGCGCCACTGCAGGCGGCACGCGGTCTTGGTGAGGTGGCGTGGGGAGCGCTGGTGCAGCTTCTCGCGGCCGCGGGATTTCTTGGTAGCTCCTTTCTTCACGCGCGGTCGCCGGGCGTGGTGGATCACGCCGCGGAGGTGCGCGTCTTGTTGCCAAGGCACCGTCTTGGGGTCGAGGCGGTGGAGGCATGCCATGAGCCCCGTCGCCCGCAGCTAGTTGAGGTGGAGGCAAAGAGTGGGACGGCACCGGAGATCCCCCTGCGGCACGGACGAGCTCGGCGACGCGGTCGAGCCACTCCTCATAGAGGTCGTCGACAGGGCGGTAATGCAGGAGCTCGTTCACCGTGATGAGCGCGGCCCGTGCCTCCATGGGAGCGCGGTGCGCGTGGGGCGAAGAACCAGCAGGGGTGAGTGATGGAGTAGCGGTGCGGCCGTCCTGCCGCACCGAAGGATGCTGCAAGGACGCCTGCTGCTCGTTCCCCACCGGGCGGGTGGCAGCATTGGCGGCGGGGGACGGAGAACGACGAGGCGGCCCACTGACGGGAGCCATCTGAGTGACGTGGGCGGCAAGGGCAGCCCGACGCTCAGCTCGAGCACGGCGAGCGTCCGACATGGAGACGACGGAGCGACGGAGTGATGGAGCGACGGAAAGGAAGCTACAGCGCACCCCTACCTAGCGCGCCAAATGTCGGATGTGGGGCTCCCTCTAACCCTTAAGGTTCGAACACTGGGTGCGCGCGAAGTCTTTCCCTCCTGCCGATCAACGCTCTAGCTCGCTAGATCTTGCGGACCAACTCAACGAACTAGCAACATAGAAAGACACGGGGTTTATACTGGTTTGGGCCACCGTTCTGGTGTAATACCCTACTCCAGTGTGGTGGTGGTGGATTGCCTCTTGGGCTGATGATGAATAACACAAGGGAAGAACAGCCTCCTAAGGTTGAGGTGTTCTTGTGGTTTCGGAGTTGTGTCTCTCTCAAGTTAAGGTGACATCTTTGTGGATCTGATCAGATCCCTCCACCTTATTTCTTTTCCTCTCTATTGTGGTGGCTAGTCCTATTTATAGAGGCCCTGGTCCTCTTCCCAAATATCGAGCTGGAAGGGAGCCAACAATGGCGGGCTAATTTGAAGGGGGACAGCTAGTACAAGCTATCCTGACAAAAGCAGTCTTCACCTGCACAAAGCTCTGGTGGTGACGCCCTCTTGGGCTCCACGATGACCTCCGTCTTGCAGTCCATGGTCTTGGTCTTGTTGCACCAAAATGGCAACCTTTGCTCGAGGCCTCGGCACTCCGCGACTATGCTTGCCTCCTTTGCTCCAAAGGGGAAACAAGGACGCTGCGCACGCTGGCACCCACCTTGTGTCGATCGTCATGGCTCACGTCACGAGAGCCTCATGAGGTTCGCCTCGCCTTGAAATCTCCGCTCCTCATGAGCCTGCCTAGTTAGGCCACTCCAGAGGAGGTCTTGTGTCGTCCGCCTCGCGAGGCTTGGCCCCTCGCGAGGGTCTTGGATGCTTTGTTGATGAAGATGGGCCGTATGGCCTGCTGGCTTAGCCATGCCGCGGGCCGCAGGCAGGCAAGTCTGGGGAGCCCCGTTCCCAGAACACCGACATATGTGACCCAAACAGTAAGGGTGATAACCCAATCTTTAGAAGCCAACACTTCCATATGTATGATGACTGTCATACACTGGCGATTTATCGTCGAAAAACCAAGCCGGGTTAAATTGAAACCATACTTATACTTAGATCTAGACGAAAAAACCACAAAAAACAAAGATTGTCTTTCAAAAAACGTAAGTCAAACTCAAAGAAATTTTTTGGAGGCTTCTGATTCGAATAGGACCAGTAAACCGTACCAAAGGGGTTAAGCTAGGATTCAAATACGATCATGTAGCCCCCAGTGGATTTGGCATTGCGCCGATCAAGAGGGTA
Source organism: Triticum dicoccoides (assembly GCF_002162155.2). Taxonomy (NCBI): domain Eukaryota; kingdom Viridiplantae; phylum Streptophyta; class Magnoliopsida; order Poales; family Poaceae; genus Triticum; species Triticum dicoccoides. Next base: position 190,408,331 of record NC_041390.1, read on the forward strand.
CCGACAGCTATGTTCTCTTTGGTTCGAATATGACCTATGTTTGAACAGGAAGCCCCCAACTGACCTTGAGAATTTTTTAACGACTCTGATTCGAATACGACCAAAGTTAGACCCAAAAGGGGTTATGCTATGATTCAAATACGATCAAGAAGCCCCTTAGTGAGTTTGGCATTGCACCGATCAAGAGGGTACCAACAGCTATGTTCTCTTCGGTTCGAATACGACCTATGTTTGAACAAGAAGCCCCCGAGTGATCATAAGGTTTAACAGCTAGATTCGAATACAAGCATGAGCCGGACCAAAGGGTTAAGCTAGATTTGAACACAATCAGCCCCCCAATTAGTCATTTGAAATTATAATGATGAAGACATGTGATTATTGAGAATGAAAAGGACAGAGGTCCTGCTTTATTTCTTATCATAACATATAGAACATCAAAGTGTGTACATCATGAGAGCCGGTGGCTTAAGTATAGTAAGGCCGAAGATGAGCGATATTCCACGGCTGGCGGTCTCTTCCTCCGACTTGCGTGAGTCTTTGTGCTCTCGAACATCGATGATGTAGTATGACCCGTTGTTCAAGTTCCTGCTGACCACAAAAGGTCCCTCCCAAGGTGGGGATAATTTGTGTGCATCAATTTGATCCTGGACGAGCCAGAGTACCAAGTCACCTTCTTGAAAGGTTCTGGACTTAACTCGGCGGCTGTGATAACGTCGCAGGTCCTGTTGGTAAATCGCCGAGCGGGCTGCTGCTAAGTCACGCTCTTCATATAACAGGTCAAGTGCATCCTGACGGGCTCGTTCGTTATCAACTTCAACGTAAACCGCCACGCGGTGTGAGTCATGACGAATGTCACTAGGAAAGACTGCCTCTGCTCCGTAAACCATGAAGAAAGGTGTATAACTCGTATACCTGTTAGGTGTAGTATTGATTCTCCATATCACAAAGGGTAACTCCTCCACCCAACAACCTGACGTTCGTTGTAAAGGAACCATAAGCCGGGGCTTGAGACCTTTCAAGATTTCCTGATTGGCTCATTCAGCTTGACCATTAGATTGGCGGTAAGCTACTGATGAAACATCAAGCTGGATGTGCTCACGTTGGCAGAATTCCTCCATAGCACCATTGGACAGATTAGTACCATTGTCAATTATAATGATGTGTGGAAAGCCAAAACGAAAGATCACCTTTTTCATGAATTGAACCGCCGTGGCTGCATCACACTTACTAACTGGTGAAAGATATTAAAAAGGTGAAGATGACAAGCATAGAAATTTTATTACTCTCCACATAAGCAAATTTCTTCACATAAGCAAATTTCTTCTCAGTCGAAATAGTGGGAGAAAACTCAACAAAATAACTATCATGTGATTGAAAATGAAGGTCAAGATGACAAGTTTCATGGTTATCATTATTCTTTAAAGCATACGTGTCATCATAATAATCATCATAGATAGGAGGCATGCTTTCATCATAATAAATTTGCTCATCCAAACTTGGGGGACAAAAATTATCATCTTCATCAAACGTAGCTTCCCCAAGCTTGTGGCTTTGCATATCATTAGCATCATAGATATTCAAGGAACTCATACTAACAACATTGCAATCATGCTCATCATCCAAATATTTAGTGCCAAACATTTTATAGATTTCTTCTTCTAGCACTTGAGCACAATTATCCTTTCCATCATACTCACGAAAGATATTAAAAAGGTGAAGCGTATGAGAGAAACTCAATTCCATTTTTTTATAGTTTTCTTTTATAAACTAAACTAGTGATAAAACAAGAAACTAAAAGACTCGATTGCAAGATCTAAAGATATACCTTCAAGCACTAACCTCCCCGGCAATGGTGACAGAAAAGAGCTTGATGTCTACTACACAACTTTCGTCTTGTAGACGTTGTTGGGCCTCCAAGTGCAGAGGTTTGTACGATAGTAGAAAATTTCCCTCAAGTGGATGACCTAAGGTTTATCAATCCATAGGAGGCGTAGGATGAAGATGGTCTCTCTCAAGCAACCCTGCAACCAAATAACAAAGAGTCTGTTGTATCCCCAACACACCCAATACAATGGTAAATTGTATAGGTGCACTAGTTCGGCGAAGAGATGGTGAAACAAGTGGTATATGGATAGTAGATAAAGGTATTTGTAATCTTAAATAATAAAAACAGCGAGGTAACTAATGATAAAAGTGAGCGTTAGCGATATTGCAATGATAGGAAACAAGGCCTAGGGTTCATACTTTTACTAGTGTAAGTTCCCTCAACAATACTAACATAATTGGATCATAAAATTATCCCTCAACATGCAACAAAGAGTCACTCCAAAGTCACTAATAGCGGAGAACGAACGAAGAGATTATGGTAGGGTACGAAACCACCTCAAAGTTATTCTTTCCAATCAATCCGTTGGGCTATTCCTATAAGTGTCACAAACAGCCCTAGAGTTCGTACTAGAATAACACCTTAAGACACAAATCAACCAAAACCCTAATGTCACCAAGATACTCCAATGTCACCTCAAGTATCCGTGGGTATGATTATACGATATGCATCACACAATCTCAGATTCATCTATTCAACCAACACATAGAACCTCAAAGAGTGCCCCAAAGTTTCTACCGGAGAATCATGACGAAAACGTGTGCCAACCCCTATGCATAGGTTCATGGGTGGAACCCGCAAGTTGATCACCAAAACATACATCTAGTGAATCACGTGATATCCCATTGTCACCACAGATACGCACGGCAAGACATACATCAAGTGTTCTCAAATCTTTAAAGACTCAATCCGATAAGATTACTTCAAAGGGGAAACTCAATTCATTACAAGAGAGAAGAGGGGGAGGATAAACATAAGATCCAACTATAATAACAAAGCTCGCGATACATCAAGATCATATCATCTCAAGAACACGAGAGAGAGAGGGAAATCAAACACATAGCTACTGGTACATACCCTCAGCCCCAAGGGAGAACTACTCCCTCCTCGTCACCGGGATGATGAAGATGGCCACCGTAGAAGGATTCCCCCTCCGGCAGGGTGCCGGAACGGGTCTAGATTGGTTTTCGGTGGCTACGGAGGCTTCTGGCGGCGGAACTCCCGATCTATTGTGCTCACATATGTTTTTTAGGGTATATGGAGATATATAGGTGGAAGAAGTACGTCAGGGGGGCCACGAGGGGCTCACGAGGGTGGAGGGCGCGCCCCCTGCCTCGTGACCTCCTCGCAGATCCCCCGACATGCACTCCAAGTCTTCTGGGCTTCTTTCCTTCCAAAAATGAGTTCCATGAAGTTTCAGGTCAATTGGACTCCGTTTGATTTTTCTTTTCTTCAAAACCCTAAAACAGGGTAAAAACAGAAACTGGCACTGGGCTCTGGGTTAATAGGTTAGTCCCAAAAATGATATAAAAGTGTATAATAAAGCCCATAAACATTCAAAACAGTAGATAATATGGCATGGAGCAATCAAAAATTATAGATACGTTGGAGACGTATCAGTTATCTTTCTAGCCAAGGTCTCATCCTCAGGCAACTCGCCCCGGGTCATATAAGCCAAATATGGCACTGTCCAATCTGGGATGACGTGAAGAGCCGCCACCAATTGTGCTTCTAGGTCTGGAACAGCCAAGTCTTCCTCTGTAGGCAACTTGACAGAAGGGTTATGCAGAACATCTAAGAAAGTGTTAGGTGGCACCGGTTTACGCTGAGACCCCAGTCGGCTTAAAGCATCAGCCGCTTCATTCTTTCTGCGATCAATGTGTTCCACTTGGTAACCCTTGAAGTGTCCAGCAACGGCATCAACTTCGCGGTGATAAGCCGCCATGAGAGGATCCTTGCAATCCCACTTTACTGATACCTGTTGAGTCACCAAATCTGAGTCGCCAAAGCACCTTACCCGGCTCAAGCTCATCTCTTTAGCCATCTGAAGACCATGGAGCAAGGCCTCATACTCAGCTGTGTTATTAGTACAGGGAAACATCAACCATAGCACATAACAAAATTTGTCACCTCGAGGGAAGCTAAAACAACTCCAGCCCCTGAGCCCTCTAATTGCCTGGACCCATCAAAATGAATAGTCCAATATGTGTTGTTCGTCTTCTCTTCAGGCATCTGTAGCTTTGTCCAATCATTGATGAAGTCCACTAGTGCTTGAGATTTGATGGCAGTGCGTGGCACATACTATAAACCATGAGGCCCAAGTTCAATGGCCCACTTGGCAACTCGTCATGTGGCTTCTCTATTTTGAATAACATTCCCTAAAGGAGCAGAGCTAACCACAGTGATGGGATGACCCTGAAAATAATGCTTAAGCTTCCGGCTCGCCATGAACACCCCATAAACAAGTTTCTGCCAATGTGGATATCTCTGTTTGGACTCAATGAGCACCTCACTGGCGTAGTAAACCGGCCGTTGAACCAGATATTCCTTGCCATCCTCTTTGCGCTCTACAACAATGGACACAATGATAGCATGTGTGTTAGCAGCCACACATAACAATAATGACTACTTATCAATGGGAGCAGCAAGAACCGGCAGCTCAGCGAGCTATCTCTTCAGATCTTCAAAGGCAGAGTTAGCAGCATCACTCCAGACAAAATCATCTGTCTTCTTCATCATTTGAAACAGCGGTATGGCCTTCTCACCTAACTGGCTTATGAACCAGCTTAAAGCAGCAACACGACCTGCCAACCGCTGAATGTCATTGATGCACGCCGGCATAGACAAAGATGTAATTGCTTTGATTTTCTCCGGGTTAGCCTCGATGCCTCTGTTAGAAACCAAAAAACCCAAAAGTTTGCTCGTCGGCACTCCAAAAATGCACTTGGCCGGGTTAAGCATCATCTTGTAGACCCGGAGGTTATCGAAGGTTTCCTTCAGATCATCTATCAAGGTCTCCTTCTCTCTGGACTTCACCACTATATGTTCCACATAAGCATGAACATTGCGCCCAATCTGATTGTGAAGACAGTTTTGCACACATCGCTGATAAGTCGCCTGGGCACTTTTAAGCCCAAAAGGCATAGACACATAGCAGAAGGCTCCAAACGGAGTAATAAAAGTCGTCTTCTCCTGGTCCTTAACTGCCATCTTGATATGATGATAACCAGAATAAGCCTCCAAAAAACTAAAACACTCACAACCCACCGTAGCATCAATGATTTGATCAATACGAGGGAGAGCGAAAGGATCAGCCGGACAAGCCTTGTTTAAGTCCGTGTAATCCACACACATACGCCAGGTGCCGTTCTTTTTAAGCACGAGCACCAGGTTAGCCAACCACTATGGATGAAAAACTTCAATAATGAACCTGGCCGCCAAGAGCCGGGCCACTTCTTCACCAATGGCCTTGCACCTTTCCTCATTGAACCGCCGAAGAAACTGCTTGACCGGCTTAAATTTTGGATCAATATTGAGAGTGTGCTTAGCGAGTTCTCTCGGTACACCCGACATGTCAGAAGGTTTCCATGCAAAGATGTCCCGGTTCTCACGGATGAACTCGATGAGCGCGCTTTCCTATTTGGGATCTAGATTAGCACTGATACTAAACTGCTTAGATGAGTCACCTGGAACAAAATCAACAAGCTTAGTGTCATCAGCCAAATAAACTTCAGCAACGGCTCATGCTCTGTAGTTGGCTTTTTCAAAGATGTCATGTCCGCTGGGTCAACATTATCCTTGTAGAACTTCAACTCCTCTGTTGCACAAGCAGATTCAGCATAAGTACCATCGCCTTCCTCACATTCCAAGGCTATATTCCGACTCCCATGCACTGTGATAGTACCCTTATGATCCGGCATTTTGAGTTGCAAATAAACATAACATGGTCGTGCCATGAACTTGGCGTAAGCCGGTCGTCCAAACAGGGCGTGATACGGGCTCTTGATTTTGACCACCTCAAAAGTTAATTTCACGGCCCTGGAATCATGCTCATCTCTAAAGGCTACATCCATCTCAATCTTACCCAAAGGGTATGCCGACTTACCAGGCACCACTCCATGAAAAACAGTGTTGGACGTCTTAAGACTTTTGTCAGTCAACCCATGTGATGGAAAGTCTCGTAATAGAGGATGTTGATGCTACTGCCTCCGTCCATGAGTACTTTAGTGAATTTATATCCACTGACCTGAGGTGCCACCACCAAGGCCAGGTGACCCGGATTGTCAACCCGGGGAGGGTGATCCTCCCTACTCCATAGAATAGGCTGCTCAGACCATCTCAAATAGCAAGGGACCGCTGGCTCAATAGCATTTAGAGCCGTCTTATGAAGTTTTTGGTCCCGTCTGCACAAAGTAGTGGTGAACACATGATAATGTCCACTATTCAACTTGTTTGGATTACTCTGATATCCGGATTGCTGCCGCTGCTGACCCCCCTGGCCAGATTGTTGATTATAGCCACCTTGATTTCCTTGAGAGCCTTGAAAGTTGGCATTTGAGCCGCCACCCGGGCCATGAAAACCGCTGCCACCTGAGCCGCCGCCCGGCCCATGATAGCTATTGAACATGTTAGAGTTCTTGAAAGCTTTCATGATCGTACAGTCCTTCCGTAGGTACGTAGCCGACTTCTGCTGACTACCATGCCTCAGACAGGGCTCGTTCAATAGCTACTCAAGAGTGGGACCTGACCCACCGGACCGAGGAGGTGGCCTCCCCTTACGTCGCTGATTATTGCTCTGTGCATTGGTGTTAGCCACAAACTCTAAGCTACCGTCAGCCATACGTTTATTATTGCCTCCTTGATTCGCCGCGTTATGCTGATGACCCTTGGCATTGCCGTTCTTCTTCCCCTTCCTTGTCTTCTCATCGTCAGACTCGGGATCCTTGGTACTATCAGAATCGGCGTACTTGACTAGAGCCGCCATTAGCTGGCCCATGTCATTACAATTGCGCTTGAGCCACCCCAGCTTATGTTTCAGAGGCGTAAAACGACAATTTTTCTCCAACATTAAGACTGTAGAGCCAGCATCCATCTTATTAGATGAATCTATTATGGCTTTAACCCGGTGCACCCAATGGGTTATCGACTCACCTTCCTCTTGCTTACAATTAGTCAAATCCACAATGGACATGGGCTGCTTGCATGTGTCTTTGAAATTCTAAATAAACCGGTCCTTTAACTCTGCCCATGAACCAATGGAATTGGGTGGCAGCCCCTTCAACCAAGTGCGGGTCGTTCCATCCAACATCATGGTGAAGTATTTGGCCATTGCGACGTCACTGACCTCCAGTAGCTCCATGGCCATCTCATAGCTTTTAATCCATGCCCCTGGCTGCAAAACGGCCGTGTAGTTAGGCACCTTTCGAGGCCCTTTGAAGTCCTTGGGCAAACGCTCATTACGCAGAGTCGACACCAAGAAAGGGACATCTCCAGTCCTTGTGGCCACGCCTGCCTCAATAGAGGCCGTCGGATGAATCGGAAAAGACTGGTGAACCGCCCACTGAGCCACCGGCTCAGCTGCCTGTTGAGCCGCCTGCTCAACCTCTCAGCGGATCCTGTCCTGCTCAACCAAGTTAAGATCTCCATCACGTGCCGGGTCATGCCTGCGCGGCTGGTCACAGCGCCGAGCGTTGCTTGAAACGGCTGCCGAATCTATATGCCTGCTATAACTCGGGCTCCGGCTTGGGCGAGGGGTTGAATGAATCATGTCTCGACTATAAGAATAAGCCTCCTGTTGAGCCAGAGCCGTCTGAAGAAGTTCTCTGACCCTTCGGGTTTCAATCGCAGTTGGAGAGTCACCCTCCGATGGGAGAGCCGCCAATCGCGCCGCCGCAGCGATCATGTTCTCCAAAGGGTTAGAATAATGACCCGGTGGTGTTGGTACATAATGAGGTGTAGTAGTATTCACACGAGGAGGTTCCATCACTCGTGACTAAACCGGCGCCCCAGCCCCGGGCGTTGCAACCCGGTTTACCTTTGGCGGGTTACAGGGGGCCACCCAGGGTGTGCGGAAGAGGTTTCTAGGATCATAATCAGAGGTAGACGGGATTGAGCCTTCTGGTGTTTTCTACTCATGACTTCATTTGATGCGTTCCGATCCATCGTAAGCTAGAAAGCTTCTGATAGAATCTGCTGAGCTCGAGCATCTAAAGCCGCCTGCTCTGCGGCCATCCCGACGTCCTCTGCTGCTAGGTTCTCCTTGGCTTGTGCCACCTCATCACGTAACCGTGCCACTTCCGCATCATGCTGGGCCTGATCCACCAGGTTAACCACGGCAGTTAACAGGGCTGTCATCCTGTCCATGAGCTCCATCAGTACCTGAGCCAGCGGGCGCGCAGAGCCTCCTGCCCCGGCCACTGCTGATCCAGAGGTTATTGCCGCCGCAGCCGTAGAGTTTTGAACGGGCTGTGTGCCAGTCATGAAGATCCCTGCCCTGCTCGGCCGCTCAAAGGGGTCCGGAATACTGCTGCCATCGGAACAGCCTCCAAGCCCACCATCTTGCAATTGATACAACGAATCTGTCTCACCTGTGGACAATCCACCGTCCGAACAGATGGCCGTCTCATCGGCAGACATCGATCCTTCAGAGAACTCTCCTCCATGGATGCATCCCACGAAGGCATGCTTCATGGCGGGCTGAGTCCGGGCAGGTCTTGCACGCTGAGCCGTCTCGATGATGTCAGTGTAGATGTCTGGCTCAGGGCACGGCTCGCCGATCTGGCCGATGAAGATGTGGATTCTGCCGAAGGGGACCCGTTACCCGTACTCAATTGAGCCGACGTCATCGATGTAGAGATTGCCGTGATGACTCTTGGTCATCCGGCCCGCAATGTATCCCTTGAGCCCTTCGAAGTTGCCCTTCAAGAACTCAAATCCACCGTGCATAGGCCCCATGGTGGGCGCCAACTGTCGTGGAATTGTCACAACCAATGTCCTAGTGAAAGGACTTAATCGTGGAGCCCTCGCAACTTGGAAGCTTAAAGGGGTTAAATGGGACAAAGGACATGATGAGTTTATACTGGTTCGGCCCCTTGCGGTGAAGGTAAAGGCCTAGTCCAGTTTGAGGTGATATTGCTAGGGTTTCGATGACCAGGGAGCTAATACGCTTAACCTGGCTCTCGATCTGTTGTTTCTTGCCCTAAGCCGCCGCTGGGTCGTCCCCTTATATACACGGGTTGACGCCCTGCGTCCTATAGAGTCCCGGCCGGCTCATACAACGTGTCCGGCTCGGTGACGTATCTTACATGCCTTACATTACAAGTCTATTCATACATGGCAGTTTATACTTACGGGCCTTAAGGTGCCTCTGGGCCTAGGCCTATCATAAGCCTAACTGTGAACCGCCACCTTGTATACTCTTGGGCTTCATACAGGTGAACAACCATTGTGGTTGACCCGGCCCCTTCTGGGCGGGTCATATCTGATAGTCATATCTCCCACAGAATCCAAACGGAATGAAACCTCCGGGAGAGTTATTTTTGGAACAAACATGATCCAGGGGACTTAGAGTAGACGTGAAGAAAGAAGCGAGGACACCCCGGGCAGGGAGGCGCGCCTGCCCCCCTGGGTGCGCCCCCACCCTCGTGGGCCCCTCGCAGCTCCACCGACCTACTTCTTCCTCCTATATATATCCATATACCCCGAAAACATCCAGGAGCACCACGAAACCCTATTTACACCTCCGCAACCTTCTGTACCCAAGAGATCCCATCTTGGGGCCATTTCTGGACCTTCGCCAGAGGGGGAATCAATCACAGAGGGCTTTTACATCAACACCATAGCCTCTCCGATGATGTGTGAGTTGTTTACCATAGACCTTCGGGTCCATAGTTATTAGCTAGATGGCTTCTTCTCTCTCTCTCTCTCTTTGGATCTCAATACAAAGTTCTCATCGATCTTCTTGGAGATCTATTCGATGTAATTCTTTTTGCGGCGTGTTTGTCGAGATCCGATGAATTGTGGGGTTTATGATCAAGATTATCTATGAACAGTATTTGATTTTTCTCTGAAATCTTTTATGTATGATTGGTTATCTTTGCAAGTCTCTTCAAATTATCAGTTTGGTTTGGCCTACTAGATTGATCTTTCTTGCAATGGGAGAAGTGCTTAGCTTCGGGTTCAATCTTGTGGTGTCCTTTCCTAGTGACACCAGGGGCAGCAAGGCACGTATTGTATTGTTGCTGAGGGAGTCCTGGATTAGGGGGTCTCCGAACAGCCGGACTATATCCTTTGGCCGGACTGTTGGACTATGAAGATACAAGATTGAAGACTTCATCCCGTGTCCGGATGGGACTCTACTTGGCGCGGAAGGCAAGCTAGGCAATACGGATATGTATATCTCCTCCGTTGTAACCGACCTTGTGTAACCCTAGCCCCCTCCGGTGTCTATATAAACTAGAGGGTTTTAGTCCGTAGGACAACATACAATCATACCATAGGCTAGCTTCTAGGGTTTAGCCTCTCCAATCTCGTGGTAGATCAACTCTTGTACTACTCATATTATCAAGAATAATCAAGCAGGACGTAGGGTTTTACCTCCATCAAGAGGGCCCGAACCTGGGTAAAACATCGTGTCCCCTGCCTCCTTGTCGGTGTACAAAAAGAGGGGTACACTTTTTGTACCCCTATAACTGTGCACGGGCAGTCTGAGCCGCGGATACCACCACACCAAGCAAGGCAAGGGATTTGAGCCAGGGTAAGACCGAAGCTCAAGAGAACTAGAACGACGCCAAGGCCAAGACCACGAAGAGCAAAGGGGACGAAGCGGACTCCCCCGGCAAGATCCTTGCTGGGAGACAGTTCTAGCAGCCCCGACAAGACCCTTGCCGCGGCGACTCATCCTGCGCCTACGGAGCAAATCACCCTTGAGTCCACTGCCCCCAAAGGGCAAGGATTCGGGAGACATCCCTGTGGCGGCATGCAGATCTTTGTGAAGACATTCAAGATCAGATACGCACTAAGGAGACGACAACCCTTGGCAGGATCCCAGCCGAGGAAGACCACAAGGCCCCTGGCAAGCGCCTTGCCGGGGATGACAGCAGGCGCCTCGGCAAGACCCTTGCCGGGGCCCCGGCAAAGCCCTTGTTGAGGACACCCACAGGGCCACCATCAGGCCCACGCCGACTAAACCTCCACCACCGCATGCATGCAGCTGCCGACCCAACCAGCTGGGCAGGCACCCGCGTGGCGGCATGCAGATCTTCATGAAGACCCACCACTGCGCCACCTCAGCTGCCTGCCTACCTACATGGCATCTCAGGCATCGCTGGCCAGGGCGCGTGTCGACGCAAGAAGGAGCGGCAACGGATGAGACAGATCTCTCCCCCGTCCCCGATAAAGCAAGGACACCTAAGCAAGACGCATTAAATGCGCCTTGTCATGTAATGCGAGGGATAACCTCGCATCACTGTACCCTTTCCACCTCCTGTGTGCCACTGTGGCAACCCCTTTTTCTATAAAAGGAGGCCCGAGGCGACCAGAGGAGGGATTCGGCTTTTTGGAGCTCCTCACGCCCCATAGCTAGCTCAAGAACACAGATATACAATCCACCAAAGTAGGAGTAGGGTTTTACGCATCCTCGCGGCCCAAACCTGGATAAACGAACCGTGTGCTATATGTTTGATCCGCTCTTCTCACGAACCCGCACCCCGCTAACCACAGTAGGGATTCTTGTGATCCCATAGGTGTCGTTCTCACCGACATCTTTGGCGCGCCAGGTAGGGGGACGCAGTTGTGAGAATCGGCTTTAGCAGTTAGCCCGGTACTCCTTCATCTTCGTGACCCTTGGAGAAGAAAGGAGGCCAGAAGATCGGCACTCGAGCGATTGCAAACAGAAGCTAAGTTGCACTGAACCCTTATTTGTTCTATCCTTCTTATATGAGGTTATTCCCCCCGGAGATGTCACGCCTTTGTATGAGAAACCTGCACGCCAGGGGGCTCTCCCACGATCGGCAACTCCCTTGCCCTGTTTCGAGTCCGCTCAATAGCTCAAGCGGCTACGTCGAGAATGGCAAAGTAGCCTTTCGCGATCAACAACGCCCTCGATTCTGACTCGAGTCAAGCTCGACAGTTCGAGCGGCCGCGTTCAGAACGGAAAGGTGGCTCGTCCGGCAGCACGCATACCCAGCAGGCCCATGGGGATCCGTCCCCAAAACGCCGCTAGGGGCTTCCGCGCCTTCGAGCCTACCTAATCGACGTAGGGCGCGCATACAAAGAGGAATTGAACAGGGAAATAACGTGCATGAAATTAAGAGTACTGCAAAAGTTATGTTACATCACATCATTGTTGCGGTTCTAACTAAAGATAAAATTTGTTTTGGTCGGGAACCCGCAGCGGCGAAGAAGAACGGGATGCCTAATCCCAGCGCTGGCCTTCCACCCTCTTGATTTCGTCGATGCAGTCGATGATGGGCTTGATGCGCTCCTTGAGCACCGTGAGGTCAGTACCATCCGCCAAGCTATCCATCGCGGCCTCGAAGTCAAGGTCGGGATTCCAGTACGCCATTTTGGTGAGTACCTTGGTCGCGACCCTCCGACAAAGTCGCCGGGCCTCCCCGGCCAACGTGGCCGCTCTGCTGGAGTGAAGATAAGCCAAGGCTCCAAGGACGCCCTCGAAGAACTGGGTCAGCTTGGCGTTGACGGTCCTGCTGCGCTCAGGGGCATTCCTCACATTTGGCATCCCCATGGTGGCCAACTGCGAGGTGACCCTGCCGGCGACGTCCTCCAGATGGCTGATCCATCTGTTCTCGCCCGCCACATATTCTTGGTGGGAGGCGGCCTTGTTCGCCCGCAGCTGCTTCTCCTCCTCCAGGCTCCTCGTCAAGGTCTCCTCCTGAGCCGTGCTCTTCGACAACATCTCGAGATTCTCCAGCTTCAGCTTGAGATCTCTGATGGAGTTTTGTGCTTCGGAGAGCTCCCCAGTCCTGCTGATGAGCGCTCCTTGCGCCTCCGCCAAGGCGCTGTTGATCGTGCTCTTCTCATTGGACAGCTTGAGGGCCTGCTCCTTCATCTCATCCCGCTCCACCTCCAACTCCCTTACTTTGCCGGCATGGGCCAGAGCCTGGGCATCGAGTGCCTCCTTGTGCCTCTTCTCCAGCTCGCGAGTCCGCCGCGCGACAAGGGCCTCGAGCTCCTCATCCTTGCCACGGAGCGCTGCGGCAAGCTTCGCCTCACACACGGTGAGGTCCTCTTCCTGGGAATCCAGTGCGGCTTGATGCTGGTTCCAGACGGCCCGGCAGCGGCAGCCAAGTTCGCCGCCTTTTCCTGGGCCTTCTTGATGTCAGCCATCTTCATGGTGAGCTCGACATTGCGCTTGGCCAATTCCTCCTGAAAGGCCCTCTGCTCCTCGCGAGTCTGGTGGAACCAGGTCTGCGTCTCAGCAACGCGCGCCTTGAAATCCACCTCTGCCTGGTCCACCGTTGCCGTCCTGGACTTAACCTTGTGCAGACGGACACGGTAGAGCGCCTGGAGTTTTCGGAAGTTGGCCCCCATAGCACGGAAAAGCTGCTCTTCTAGAGAACCATCACTGCTAATGCCCAGCTCATCGACAACCTTGAGCCCGGTGGCGGCAAGCACCTCGCCCTCAAAGACATCCCCTTCGGCGGGCGCTCGGGAACTTGACGCCCCTGGGAGATGGACGAAAAGATCGTCGCCCACCTTCAGATATCTGCCAGGGCCCGAGGTTGAGGAGGAGGGAGGCTGATCATCAACCACCTCTTCCTCGGCAGTGGCCTTGCCGGCTTCCCTGGCAGGCCCACCGTTGGCACCCTTGGCAGAAGCCTCGCCGGTCGCCTTGGCGGCCCCCGCAGCGGTGTCCTCGGCAGCATCCTTGGCGGCCTCATGAGCGGCGGCCTCGTCAGTATCCCTGGCGGCCTCCTCGGCGGCAATCCTATCGGCCTCCGCCGCGGCCTCCTCAGCAATATTCCCAACAACAGTATCCACGTCCTCCATACCTATTGAAGGAGGGCCTGGGTAGTAATGGGAGCATTGAAGCCAAGAAAAAGAATAAGGGAAAAACAGGGACGGAGGACAGGCGACTCACCAGTGCCAGGCTGTGAAGCAGAAGTCCCCTCCCCACCAGCATTCGGCGCCGTGGCAGAGTCACCAGCACCCAAGTTCCCCTCTTCCTCCATGGGTGTGGGCTCCACGCTTGATGCCCTTGCCGGGGACGCCCCTCGCGGTGGCGTAGTCGATGGGGGTGGTGTGTTGGGGGTAGCCCTCTGTGGCTCCTCCTGCTGCCGCTCCCCTCCTGCAAACCCGACAAGGTCAACACCATAGCATCGAACGCCTACCATGTGTCGATAAGAGGAGGGTGACGAACTTACGCTGGGGGCTGTGCTGGGGGCTGCTGTCCGGGCTGCTCAGCACCACCAGTGGCGACTTTGAAGCACTGGCCGAGGGTTGGCCGTCCACCAAGGCCTTGGCCCTCTTCACCCTCTAGGCCAACGTCTCTGCATCCCTGCAAAAGGAAAAACGGATCAAGATAAGTGTCTTAATTTAGGGGAATGGAAATGGCAGTAAGCGACGGAGTACTTACTCGTCATCCATCTCCTCCTCTTCCACCACTCCCCTTTTCCTCTTCGAGCTGAGGGGCCCAAGATCAAAAGGGAGCTCCGCGTCAACATCCGAGTCGACATTTTCCAGAGGAGGCGAAGACGGCGGGGTTTGTGCGCGCCCAGATGAGGAAGGGGCTGTTGTCTTCTTCTTCTCGGCGCCCTTCGTCAGCCTCTTGGCTGCCGTGGCCCTCGTGTGACGCCCAGACCCCTCCAGGGTCAATTGAGACCGCGTAGCCCTGCCGGGCCGGACCGGCTCGCTGGAGCCAGCCCGCCGCGGGACTCGCCCTCTTCCCCTGGTTGGCGTCGAGCCCGCCACCACGTCCTCCTCCGATGATGACTCATCGGCCGCGTCTTCGACAAGCGGAGCTCCAGTGTCAGCGCTGCTGACCTCCTCGGTGGCCGCCGCCCACCGGGTGAGCTGCTCTTCCTCCGCAGCCATTGCAGCCTTGTCCTCCGCGCCCCCGGCACTGCCGGCCTCCATGGCGAGCTGCGCCTCCCTCGCCCTAGTGGCGATGTAGTCCAGCTCTGCCTGGGTGGTGTCCATGACAAGCCACCGCTCGGCGTCAGCATGGACATGTACCTCAATCAGGGTGTCAAAGAATTGCTGCACATCCGCGTCCTTCGGCTCCTTCCAGCTCGGGACAGGGCCGTGCGCATTACAGTCCGGCATCATGGCGATGATCTCGGACCGACATGAATTGTTGCACAATGGGACCACCCCCGCTGGCAGCTTGAAAAACGGCCCCTTGAGGGCCTTGCCAACCTTTGCGGTAGCCCTCGCGGCCTTGCCAGTCCGTTCGACCTCGCCATCGCGACCCACATCAAGCTGGAAAAGCCGTTGGCACAAGTGGGCATGTGCCATCACTGTGAAGTTGTGATCGAGGCCGGGGCAGAGTCGCATAATGTCAGCCGGATTCGTAAAGAGCTAAGCTGGCCTCCCCTTGTTGTGCAACGGGGCAATCCGGCGGCGAATGAAGTCCGCCCCGATCATCTCAAGGGTGAGTCCGGCCCGGGTGAGCCGAAGAATCCTAGTAGTGGCAACAGTGAGCCTCCCGTCGGCGGCATCGACATCGCTCCAATCGCTGCCACGGACCGGCGGCACTCGGCGGACCTTGCAGAATTCCGGCGGGTCTTCATCCTCAATCCAGCACCACCGGCCACGCCATTCCTCCCATCTCTCCTTCACGGCACCGTCCGAGTACGCCCCCTTGGATCTTGGGATCCAGTTGACGCAACCAGGGACGGCACCTCCCGGCTGGATCCGAGGGAAGAAATAATGGCGGAAGAGCGCCGTGTTGGGCTGCACCCCGGCAAAGCCTTCGCAAAGATGCGCGAAGAAAGCCATGCACACCACCACATTCGGAGTAAAATCCAAGAGGCGAAAGCCGAAGGTGTGCATAATGTCGCAGAAGAAATCAGAGAAAGGGGGGCATAACCCACAAGAAAGATAATCGACAAAAAAAGGATACCGATTTGGAGCAGGATCGGCACAAGCAGCAGGAATGACGCGTGTCGTCGGGTGTCCCGAATTCTCTCCCCCCGTCTTCGCTCCCCATAGGGGCCTGAAGGAGGCCTGGAGCTCATGAACATCAACCGTCGAGGGAAAGAAAAGGGCGGACTTCGTCCGGTCCCCCGACAGCGCGCTCTCCGGCGGCTCCACAGTCCCAGTGCCCTTAGCCACCCCCTTGCCCTTGATGGATTTGGGCGCCATGGCGGCCAAGAAGTTTAGAGGGCTGAGGAAGGGGGATGGCGAAGCAACAACGGCGGGCGATGGCGGAAGCTTAGGAAGGAAGGAAGAGAGGAAACGGCGGCTCTGAGATTGGAAAAGGCACGAGGAAAGAGGAGAAAGTGAGCAGCGCGCCCGCGGTTATTCCTTTTTTATGGGGGAAAACACGGGCCGCCTCCTTTCACATTAAGTGTGGTGTGACGCATGCCCGCGGGAACCAACCCCACACATGCTGCCCACGTCACATGCACCTCCCCACGCCGCGCCACACGCGGGAATCATGGGAAGCGCAACGCGCGAAGAATCTTACCGCTGTAAAAACCGCCCCGCCTGCCCGCACACCGTTTTTAGGCCTAGCCCAACAACGCGTTGCGCTTATGTGTGGCCCAGGCCCGGGGGCTCCTGTCGGTGTGCAAAAAGAGGGGTACACTTTTTGTACCCCTATAACTGTGCACGGGCAATCTGAGCCGCGGATACCACCACACCAAGCAAGGCAAGGGAGGTGAGCCAGGGTAAGACCGAAGCTCAAGAGAACTAGAACGACACCAAGGCGAAGACCACGAAGAGCAAAGGGGCAGAAGCGGACTCCCCCGGCAAGATCCTTGACGGGAGACAGTTCTAGCAGCCCCGGCAAGACCCTTGCCACAGCGACTCGTCCCGCGCCTACGAAGCAAATCACCCTTGAGTCCACTGCCCCCAAAGGGCAAGGATTCGGGAGACATCCCCGTGGCGGCATGTAGATCTTTGTGAAGACATTCAAGATCAGATACGCACTAAGGAGACGACAACCCTTGGCGGGATCCCAGCCGAGGAAGACCACAAGGCCCCCGGCAAGCGCCTTGCCGGGGATGACAGCAGGCGCCTCGGCAAGACCCTTGCCGAGGACACCCGCAGGGCCACCATCAGGCCCACGCCAACTCCACCACCGCATGCATGCAGCTGCCGACCCAACCAGCTGGGCAGGCACCCGCGTGGCGGCATGCAGATCTTTGTGAAGACCCACCACTGCGCCACCTCAGCTGCTTGCCTACCTACATGGCATCTCAGGCATCGTTGGCCAGGGCGCGTGTCGACGCAAGAAGGAGCGGCGACGGATGAGACAGATCTCTCCCCCGTCCCCGATAAAGCAAGGACACCTAAGCAAGACGCATTAAATGCGCCTTGTCATGTAATGCGAGGGATAACCTCGCATCACTATACCCTTTCCACCTCCTGTGTGCCACTGTGGCAACCCCTTTTTCTATAAAAGGAGGCCCGAGGCGACCAGAGGAGGGATTCGACTTTTTGGAGCTCCTCACGCCCCATAGCTAGCTCAAGAACACAGATATACAATCCACCAAAGCAGGAGTAGGGTTTTACGCATCCTCATGGCCCGAACCTGGATAAACGAACCGTGTGCTATTTGTTTGATCCGCTCTTCTCACGACCCCGTGCCCCGCTAACCACAGTAGGGATTCTTGCGATCCCATAGGTGTCGTTCCCACCGACACTCCTATTACCATCCTCCTTAGACACACAGTTCGGGACCCCCTACCCGAGATCTGCCGGTTTTGACACCAACATTGGTGCTTTCATTGAGAGTTCCTCTGTGTCGTCGCTGTTAGGCTTGATGGCTCCAACGATCATTGATAGCGATGCATTCCAGGGTGAGACTTTTCTCCCCGGACAGATCTTTGTATTCGGCAGCTTCGCACTGCGGGCCAACTCGCTTGGCCATCTGGAGCAGATCGAGAGTTACGCCCCTGGCCATCCGGTCAGGTTTGGAAGCTTAAACCACATGGTAGATATCCGCGGAGACTTGATCTTCGACGGATTTGAGCCCCTGCCTAGTGCGCCACACGGTCACGATGAGCATGATTTAGCTCTGCCATTGGACAGTGTCCAGGAGATCGCGCCGGCAACCGCTCCGACCCTCAATTCGGAGTCAGCTGCGCCATCCATGGGCGGGTGGATAGACCCCGCCATGGAGGTCGTATCCTCAGCGGTGATCAAGTAGAATATCGACCTTACCCTTCACGAGAGCCGTGATGCCACTCTGTCGGATCCTTCCCCGGCCACGGACTCCGAACTGCCTGTGCCCATGCCTATTGAATCCGATTGGGCACCGATCATGGATTTTACCTCCGCGGATATCTTTCAGCACTCGCCCTTCGGTGACATACTGAACTCATTAAGGTATCTCTCCTTATCAGGAGAGTCCTGGCCGAACTATGTCCGGCAGGATTGGGGCGCGGATGATGAAGAAATTCGCCGCCCACTTAGTAGCCAGTGTCGATG
Organism: Triticum dicoccoides; assembly: GCF_002162155.2. Taxonomy (NCBI): domain Eukaryota; kingdom Viridiplantae; phylum Streptophyta; class Magnoliopsida; order Poales; family Poaceae; genus Triticum; species Triticum dicoccoides. Next base: position 190,426,833 of record NC_041390.1, read on the forward strand.
ATTTGACCGACATGCTCGACCTCGACTCCGAAGACATCGACGGTATGGACGACGATGTAGGAGACGAACAGGAACCACTGCCCATAGGGCACTGGACGCCCACCTCATCATATGATGTATACATGGTGGACACACCCAAAGAAAACGACAACGAGGAACAGAAGGACGCAACGAAGGGTTGTTCCCTCGAGAAGCAGTCAAAGAGGCGGCGTAAGCGCCGCTCCAAATCCCGCCTTGGCAGAAACAGCGGTCACATAGACCCAACGATAGAGCAGGGTGAACCATCGCCCGACCAGGGCAACACGAAGAATCAAACCGAACAACCCGACTCCGTCGAAGATAACAGTCCGGACGATATCACACCGGACAGGCGCCCGGAGCAACAGACTTCCCATCAAAGGCTTGTTGCCACTGCGAGGAGTCTGAAAAAGCAGAAGCAAAGGGTCAGGGCCGCGCAAGACACACTCAGAATCAGATGGAGTGAAGTACTCAACACTGCAGCGAAGTACGGCGGTAATTGCCACACCAAGAGCTACCCGAAGCGAAAGTTGCTACCTGAATTCGACGAGGAGGCCTTAGATCCCCTGCAATTAGAAAATAAAACGGCCATCCGGCCAGATAGACGACCTCACGGCCAATATAGAGCGGCAAACGACGCCGCACATAAGCCAGTACGCGATCCACGCGAGGGCTCGCATCAAAAGGACGGCGCAACCAGATCCATATACGGGCCATGCAAGCATGCTCCAGTATGCAGTACAACACAACAAACATCCGAATACCACGGTACACCCAAATACAGGGGTGCCGCACACCCCCTATGTTTCACCGATGAGGTGCTGGACCATGAATTTCCAGAGGGATTCAAACCCGTAAACATAGAAGTGTACGACGGAACAACAGACCCTGGGGTCTGGATTGAGGACTATATCCTCCATATCCACATGGGTTGAGGAGACGATCTCCACGCCATCAAGTACTTACCCCTCAAGCTCAAAGGGCCAGCTCGGCACTGGCTTAAAAGCCTCCCCGAAAACTCCATTGGAAGCTGGGAAGAGCTCGAAGACGCCTTTCGGGCAAATTTTCAAGGGACCTATGTCCGACCACCAGATGCAGACGATTTAAGTCATATAACTCAACAGCCCGGAGAGTCAGCCCGAAGGCTTTGGAACAAGTTCCTCACTAAGAAGAACCAAATAGTAGACTGTCCGAACGCCGAAGCCTTAGCATCTTTCAAGCACAGCGTTCGATACGAATGGCTCGCCAGACACCTTGGCCAAGAAAAGCCGAGAACAATGGCAGCATTAACAAGCCTCATGACCCCCTTTTGCGCGGGCGAGGATAGCTGGTTAGCCCAATGCAGCACCAGCGACCCAAGTACATCCGAAGTCAGGGACGGAAATGGGAAATCACGACACAGCAAAAACAAGCACCGGAATAAAGAAGACAGCCCGAAGAGAACAGCGGTAAATGCCGGATTCGGAAGCTCTCGGCCAGGTCAGCAAAAGCCGCCCTCCAAAGGCAACAGAGACGAACTGTCCAGCCTAAACAAGATTCTGGACCAAATATGTCAGATCCATAGTACCCCCGACAAACCTGCAAATCATACGCATAGAGAATGTTGGGTCTTCAAGCAGTCCGGCAAGCTCAACGCCGAACATAAGGGGCAGGATACACCAAGCGAAGACGAGGACGAGCCTCGCAAGCAAAGCACTGGGGAACAGAAGAAATTCCCACCAAAAGTCAAAACAGTCAACGTGTTATACGTGATAAAGGGGAGAAACAAAGCGGCACTCCCAGAGACACATGCCCTAGGGCCTGTCACCGCGGAGTTCTGCCACTGGTCGTCCCAACCGATCACTTTTGACCATCGGGATTACTCAGCAAGTGTCCGGCATGCAGGATGGGCTGCCTTGGTATTAGACCCTATAATTGACAGATACCACTTCACACGAGTCCTGATGGACGGCGGCAGCAGTCTAAACCTGATATATCAGGACACAGTCCGCAACATGGGGATAGACCCAGAAAAAATTAGCCATAGCAACACTACCTTTAAAGGAGTAACGCCAGGCCCAGAAGCCCATTGCACGGGCTCCCTGCTACTAGAGGTTATATTCGGCTTCCCCGATAACTTCCGCAGCGAAAAATTAACCTTCCACATCGCTCCGTTCCAAAGCGGCTATCAAGCACTACTCGAACGCGAAGCTTTCGCTCGCTTTAACGCAATACCGCATTACGCATCCCTCATGCTTAAGATGAGCGGTCCACACGGCATCATTACAGTAAATGGAAATATTGAGCGCTCCTTGAGCACGGAAGACCGTGCAGCTGCCTCGGCAGCCGCACACTAAACGACCTCACTAACTAAAGCATCTGACAGGTCGTTAAGACCACAGACACGGTTGGACGAGTCCGGCGCAGTTATATGTAATTGATACAGGTTTGATGGCTATACCCCTATTACAATATAAGGGGCCCAACGCGCGCAAACAAGTGGCAATTAGGCTTAACTTTACTCATATTGAACTGTACATATTTTCTTTAGTACAACCTACCTTTTTGCACGACAACTTTTCAACTAAGTTCCTCTCTTTTACAGATGACCATCATGCTACACCTGTCCAGGATACGGCACAACAGAGACACAGGCGCATACGTGCAGCAGGGACCCGTTCCAAGGATTCTTTTTAGATTAAGACCCTGCGTAAACCTTTTTTACTGTCTCTTGTTGATACACATCCCCCGGATTCTCAGTACAATTGAGAAGGATGTTGACGTATTGGCATATGGCCACGTCAGAATATTGCACGTACCTGGACACCAGGGGCTTATTACAAAGGGCACTGTTTAGGCCTGGTTTACACCATAAATACCGAATACATTAGGGAGTGTTCGGCGTCGCGAGTTTGGCCTTATATGCATCAGCTCCGAATCATGTCTTTGGTCAAATGTTGGGTTTGCCAGGCTCCTGTGTTTCGCTGCCTTACGTTCCGCTCTATCGGCTAAGGCGGCACCAGGATAACTACTGCGATTGTGCCCTGGTTCATCCGGACGAGCACCTCAGTAGAGAAAGCCGAAAACTGACTATCATGATATAGCGTGAGACTGGTCAACCACTCAATGACCTACCAGAATCTTCGGGATTCCTCCGCCTTAACGAAGGGCCGTTTCCCGGCCAGGCATGTACGCACCCCGAATTCGGATGAGTGCAGAGCCACCAGGGGCTATATAGTAGCCCCACTGTCAAAATCCTCTGCCTAAGTGAAAGTGGTAAAGCATTATCGTCCAGTTGCCTAGTTCGCTGCGCTATCACCTCCCACTACTAGGGAAAAGCCTATACACAGAATTTTACAAGTAGCGCTGTACAAAATCAAGCGTTGCTGCTACTTAGTAGCAGCACGCGTAAATAAACCGCGCTACTGCTATGACTTTAGCAGTAGCGCGTACTAGCGAAAAGCGCTGCTGCTACGTTTGAACTGGGCGCACATGGCTAGCCCAACCTAGCAGTAGCGCGTATAATGGCCCAGCGCTACTGCTAATCGCTATAGCTGCAGCGTGTATTCCAGAACTAGCTGTAGCTAACGTAGCAGCAACGCCCTTTCTGGAACGCGCTACTGGTACTTCTAACTTAACCACGCAGTTCGTCCTTCCCCATGGCCACTTCATCCCCCAAATCAACTCCACTCTCGTCGCTGCCGTCGCCCCTCGGCCGCCGCACGCTCTCCCCACGCCGCCCCCGACCCCAGATTCAATGTCGGCCCCGCCCCCGACCTCAACGCCGCCCGGGACGCCGCCCCCGACCCCGACCTCAACGCCGCCCCCGCCCCCCCGACCTCAACGCCGCCCCAGAGCCCCGACCACGACCTCGACGCCGCCTGCCCCTCCCTCGTCGCAGGCACCCGAGGTGAGCACGCCTGCTCCTCCCTCTCCCCTACCTCTGCCTAGGGTTTCTACCTCCATCAAATTAGTTAGGGTGGAAACGAATCGGATGCGGATGCGGCTCAAATGAGTTAGGGTTCATGTAAGGGTGGAAACGAATCAAATTTCTAAGATGAATCATAAAACTAGTAAAATTTGACCACTTATTTCACTTTATAGTTGGATAATTGGAATATCCGCTACCACTTTCCACCCCTATAGGTTCATCAAATTAGATGGTAATTAGGGCAGTAGTTCTTAGGTACTAATTAGTTAGTAAGAACTAGGTACTAATTAGGTACTAGAATATTTTTATTTATACTAAGTTTATTTTTAGTAAGAACTAGTTGAATTAATAGAACTAGTTAGTAAGAACTTGTTGCTATTTTTTTAGTTAAAGCAATTTTCCCGCATCGACGTGGACGATGCCTATCCCGCATCCTTGTCGTCGAGTGGGCGGAGGATGACACCTGCTTGACCAGATGGGCCATGTCCGCGACTGGGCTCCGCTAGGGTGGTACTGAGAGGCGCTACCTACCAGGGGGCACAGGTTGGTGAGGAGCCAGCCTGTCATTGACCCGAACCTTCTTTGGTGGCGGTCGCGTGGGCCAGTGACGGTCCAGAGGCTCGAGGACTCCGCAGAGGTGGTGCGTCACCGTGTCAGTGAGGAGGACGCGCACGTCCGTTGCTACTTGTTTGCGTTGGAGCATAGGTTCTCCAATACTTGGCAGGTTCTCCAGGGATCTCACTGGAGCTATGATCCCGTGATGGTTCCTTCTCTGTGGGTGTCCACCGCCCGCGCCGATACCCGTCGTGTGCTAGGGTTTTAGTTGTACTAGTGATGTTATATGTATGACACTATTCGGGATGTATTAGTGATAATATTCGATGATGTACGGACGCATGAGATGATTTACTTTTTCTTATTGAATGCATGCTAATTTGAGTCATATAAGATATTTTGAAATGTATATCTTATGTTGCTCAATATCCAAGTGGCCGGTCATGTTTGCAGGTTACACCTCCGAGTGGCCTATGTTTTGCCAGAGTGTTGATTCATTTCCGTTCCGGCAAATTTCAGGCACTCGATATATCCTATTTTAGCAAAGGTCATGCCGGATTTTTCCGTGAATTTTGGCATGACTTTTGCCAAAATATGTAGGAAATATCGAGTGCCCCGAATTTGTGTGTTGAGTATCCTGGTAGTTGTCTTCTATCGATTTTCAATTAATGTTTTAACTATGAACATAGGTAATGTCTGACGACAAAAAGGATTTCGGTATTTGCAAATACTGCAAAGACGAGCGCGGCCTGTGCGACGGAATCTTCCTAGATGATGATAGGCGCTTCAGCATCAAGCTGGACGAGAACTTCGAAGTGGATATAGTAAGTCACAACGACAAGTCTTTTTTCGTAATTAAGCATGACATCTGCTTCATTTGCTTCAACTTATTTTTTTACTATTCTACTAGCGTATCCCCTGCCATGCAAGAGTTTTTGTATTGGATAAGATAGGTTTTAGTCATACTATGGAGGTAAAGAAAGTTTATTTGAAGACCGAGCATGGTTATATTTTCCACGCAAAATTATACAATTCAGATGACTACACCTATTTTGGATGCAAAACATGGCGAGCACTATGCAAGACTTATGCATTTCAGCCTGATATGGTTATCACCTTTGATATTCGTCCGGAAGATGATATTGAAGGTAATACCGACATCTGGGTCGATGTGCAGACGCCTCCAGTTACACCAAAATGTAAGTTTCTCAACCATATTTATGTCTTTGATATTGTTTATTCAAAAATAGTTGACAACTAATTTGTATTGTCAGCTTATTTCGGTGCAAGCAAACATGTCCAGCGCTTGGTAGACAGGACCTACTACTGTCCCGGGGCTGAACTAAACTGCGAGGAGCTAAGTCATTATGTTTCATGGCTTGAGGATCTTGATACCGTCAAGACAAATTTTCTTCCTGGACTTAGAAATCTTAGTACTGAAAACATGCGACCAATAGTGTTCGTCATGAACTACGGTCACATCTATTTAGGAAGGATGGTAAGATTTTTACTATTTGTCTTCAGTGCATCTTTTCCATACATTATTTGTGAAGCTAAACTTCATTGCTAAGTATGTGACCATACAATGTTTTTCAACAGGGACTCCCGATGAATGTTGTGCCTTATGGGATCGAGACTAAAGGTACCATGAGTATTATTAGCTTACGGCCAAGATATCCTACATGTTACTTTAGTGCATTCAAGATCAGCGATGAATGCTTAATAGTGCAAGACTGGACCAGATATGTGATGGGGGAGCGCAGACAAGTACTAGGGGGCAGGAAACAGATGTGCTACCCAAAATTAGGAGACAGGTTCATCTGCATGCTCCAACTTGATCAAGGAGGAGAGCTACACATGTTTTATGTTGTTTTACCTAAGAGAGAGCAGCAGGAGTGATTAGCTAGAAATGAGTTTGAGGATGATGATGTGCTATACTATTACTATGACGATAAAATAGCTAGTGTTGGTGGTAATGACTGATGATTATTATTAGCTAGTGTTAGTGGTGATTAAATAAATATTGTTGGTGCTAATGATTATGATGATGATTAAATAGCTTGTGCTGGCGGATTAGATTCAAGTGGAGGCAACATGTGGTGCACATCGAAAGTACTACTAGTCCAAACTAGATCAAGTTTGGATTAGTAGTATACTTTTGACATGCACCACATATTGCCTCCACTTGAACCTAATCCACCTTCATTTGACACACTGTTATGGACATAATGATGTAAACCTCATACCTGGTATTGTACCAATATTTGTACGATGGCGCATAAATACACTAAAAATAAAAAAATAAAAAAACAATACTAGTAGCGATGGAAAGAAAACACGCTGCCAGTAGTTACATTAGCAGCAGCGTGGGAGTGAACAAGCGCTGCAACTATTTGTCCTAGTAGTAGCGCGTGCGGCACGTGTTACTGCTAAGCAATAGCTGTAGCGCCTTATTAGTAGCACGCCTACCCGCGCTACTAGTGAGCACAAAACCAGCGCTACTGCTAGGGTTTTCCCTAGTAGTGTTAATGGACCAAGACGTTGGATCAAGGTTGAACATGCGTCTTCTGTGAACACCCCCGCATTATATGCGTGGGGGATGAAGCCGACGACTGCAATCTTTCAGGTTATATACATATATACATAAACGGCCGCACATGAGGCATCATAATACTTTCGGGCAAAAGTATAAATAGAGCCTTGATAAACTTAATAAAACATTGTTTTTACAACGGGAATACATGTCATTCAAACATAATATTCTTCGAGCATTGGGCCTCTATCAAACGAGCGCCTTCAAGAACTTCTTCAAAATAGTGCTCGGCAGCCACTCGGCCTATGGCCGAACCCTACGCCGCGAAAGTGGTGGCATCCATCTCCGCCCAGTATGTTTTGACATGGGCAAGGGCCATCTGCGAGCCTTCTATGCACGCCGACCTCTTCATCACATTAATGCGCGGCACCGCACCAAGGAACTGCTGCACCAAACTAAAATAGTTGTTCGGCTTTGGCCTTTCCGGCCACAGATGATCCACAACAGACCTCATGGCGAGTCCGGACAATCTATTCAGCTCGGCCCATTCGGCAAGCCAATCAGTCAATGGAAGCGGATGCTCTGGAACATTAAATTGTGACCAGAATAGCTTGTCCACTTCACGATCTGTTTGATCTCGGAAGTATTCGGCCGCATCGACAACATTCGCCGCCAAGTCCAGATATGCGTCTGCCGAACTCCACAACCGGTCCAAAGGGGCATACTGAGGATCTCCAAACTTCCTCCACAGCATGAAGGGTTTCCCAGCTGCGATATCCCCGGCTTGACGCAGCTCCTCCTTCTTCGCTCTCATCACAGAGCGGGTGTCTTTGGTCGCTATCGTGGCCTTTTCCAGGTCCGTTGCCTTCGCCCGGTTTTCTTCTTCAAGAAGCTGGCAACGGTCGGCAGTGTCTTTTAACTTTACAGCCATCTTGGCCATTTTATCTTTGCTCTCGCAATGCACGGCCTTTTCGGCTCTTAACTCTTCGGCCGCCTTTAAAGCGGTCACATTACTACTCCTTACTTGCTCCTTGGCTCGGGCGAGCTCCGCCCGAAGGGCCTCCACGGTGGCAGCTCCATCTGCAGTCACAACATATTAAAGATACTGGCATCATGCTGCTCTTATTATGTGACGATCACCAGAAAAATCACTCACCCTGAGCTTCGTCAAGCCGCTTGTTGACAAGCACAATGTCGGCATCTGCCGCATCCAGTTGCCGCTTTAGTCCGACAAACCCATCAGTCTGGCTAGCCATCGGAGCTTCAACCACCTGCACATAAAGGCGGTCCGGTTATTACCTGGGACTACGATCCTCTGTTTGCCGCCGTTCTCAACGACAACGAGAGTCTCAGGGGCAACTATCTACACAAGGCACACCTTAAAATGTGTGGTACTGTAAAAAATGTACATCATTTCACGTACCTCAAAACCCGTCTGTAGACTCATAAAGGCTTCATGCAACCCTCTTTCGCCGGACGAAATCCTTTCGACCACCGTACCCATCAACGCACTGTGCTCTTATGAGATAGTCACTCGCTCTAGCAGATCCCTCAGTACGTCCGACCGCATACCAGACAGTGCTGGACTCTTTTGGTTGCTCTCTTCAAGAGCCGGATACTTGGGACTTCGGGTGGCCATAGGATTGTCTTCTGGCCTTCCGGATCCGGAGAGACCCTCCGCGACGACACTTCAAGGTCGCCCGCTTCTTGAGTTGGGGAGTTCGGGGGAGGCGTTTTGCTCTCCATCATCTCCGGAAGAAGATCCCACGAAGACGAGCTCTGCTGAGAAGGGCTAAGATCCGAACTGCAAGATAAGCGCTTCGGTTATTTTCCTCAGAAGTAAGGTAGGATATCTTCACTATTAAGTACTTTTTGATTACTTACAGCTCGTTAGAGGGCTGATCCCCACGCAGACATTTTGCGGCAAGAGCACCTTCCGAGGTAGGGCCCTTTGGTGGAGATTTCTTCTCCCGTTTGGAAACCTTGGTTTCCGGATCTTCAGAGGTAGTCCTCTTCCTTCCCCGGGGCGAGAGAATGTCAGATTCTTCCCCTGGGTTATCTGCCCTCACGGAGACGCTCATTCCCTTGGTTGGAATAGGTAGCGGTGGAGGCCCTCTTTCGCCCTCTTTATTCCCCCCTTCATCTTCCTTTGAGGGCACCACGCAAGGTGCTGGTGTAGGATTGGAAGTATGTCTAGAGGGGGGTGATTAGACTACTTGACCAAATAAAAAGCTTAACCTTTTCCCAATTTTAGTTCTTGGCAGATTTTAGCTATTTTAGGACAAGTCAAGCAATCATCACATAATTCAAGCAAGCATGCAAAGAGTATATTGTCAGCGGAAAGTAAAGCATGCAACTTGCAAGAATGTAAAGGGAAGGGTTTGGAGAATTCAAACGCAATATGAGACACGGATGTTTTTACCGTGGTTCGGATAGGTGGTGCTATCCTACATCCACATTGATGGAGACTTCAACCCACAAAGGGTAACGGTTGCGAAAGTCCACACAGGGCTCCACCCACAAAGGGTAATGGTTGCGCGAGTCCACACAGGGCTCCACCCACGAAGGGTCCACGAAGAAGTAACCACCCACGAAGAGTCCACGAAGAAGCAACCTTGTCTATCCCACCATGGCCATCGCCCACACAGGACTTGCCTCACTAGCGGTAGATCTTCACGAAGTAGGCGATCTCCTTGCCCTTACAAACTTCTTGGTTCAACTCCACAATCTTGTCGGAGGCTCCCAAGTGACACCTAGCCAATCTAGGAGACACCACTCTCTAAGAAGTAACAAATGGTGTGTAGGTAATGAACTCCTTGCTCTTGTGCTTCAAATGATAGTCTCCCCAACACTCAACTCTCTCTCATAGGATTTGGATTTGGTGGAAATAAGATTTGAGTGGAAAGCAACTTGGGAAGGCTAGAGATCAAGATTCATATGGTAGGAATGGAATATCTTGGTCTCAACACATGAGTAGGTGGTTCTCTCTCAGAACATATGAGTTGGAATGGTGTATGTGTTCTGATGGCTCTCTCCTCGAATGAAGAGGAGGTGGAGGGGTATATATAGCCTCCACACAAAATCCAACCGTTACACAGTTTTCCAATCTCGGTGGGACCGAATCACAAACTCGGTCGGACCGAAAATGTAAACCTAGTGACCGTTAGAGATTTTCGGTGGGACTGACATGCAACTCGGTAGGACCGATATGGTTAGGGTTTGGGCATAACGTAATCTCGGTGAGACCGATTACATAAACTCGGTGAGACCGAATTTGGTAATTAGCTAACCAGAGAGTTGGTCAGGCAAACTCGGTGGGACCGATTTGCTCTTTCGGTGAGACCGAAAAGTTACAAAGGGGAAACACTGAATTTACATTGCAATCTCGGTGGGACCGATTCGCTCTTTCGGTGAGACCGAAAAGTTACGGAAGGGAAACAGAGAGTTTGCAATCCCATCTCGGTGAGACCGAGATCCCTATCGGTAGAACCGAATTGCTAGGGTTTGGCAGTGGCTAATGACAAGTGAAACTCGGTGGCGCCGGATAGGAAGAATCATTAGGACCGAGTTTGGCTTAGGGTTTAGGTCAAATGTGGATATGGGAAAGTAGTTGGGGTTTTTTGGAGCATATCACTAAGCACATGAAGCAAGAGGCTCATTAAGCAACACCTCATCCCTCCTTGATAGTATTGGCTTTTCCTAAAGACTCAATGCGATCTTGGATCACTAAAATATAAAATGAAGAGTCTTGAGCTTTTGAGCTTGAGCCAATCCTTTTTCCTTAGCATTTTGAGGGTTCCACTTTCACATCCATGCCATGCCAATCATTGAGCTTTCCTGAAATAATCATCTTGGAATAGCATTAGCTCAATGAGCTATATGTTGTTATGAATTACCAAAACCACCTAGGGATAGTTGCACTTTCAATCTCCCCCTTTTTGGTAATTGATGACAACATATAGATGAAAGCTTCGACAAATGATAATAAGCATGAAATATATCGTCGCTTTGAGAAGTATGTGATAAGTAAGAGCTCCCCCTAAATTTGTGCATATTTAAAATTTGCTTTGGACTGCAAATGCACAAGGAGTTAGAGTCATGGGTTACTCTTCCATGTCACATACATCTTGGTGGAGCGCTTAAAATGATAAGAATGAAATACATGCACTCATCACCAAGAATAGTGAAAGATCACATAAGATAGATAAGATAATAGCATTAAGCAAGCATTAAGTGTAGCTTATGATCAAACACATGATCATCAATGTCTCACAAATAATGACGTAGTATCTCAAGCACTCAAAAGCAAACAAGTTTGAAAAACCACCAAATAAAGCAAGAGAGAAAAGCAACACTCTCTCTCTCTCTCGAAGCCTACGATCTATACATTTTTCTCCCCCTTTGGCAACAAGTTACCAAAAAGTTCCTAGAAAATGCATAGTACTAGATCGACGCTCAGACTTGATCTTCTGGTGGTGGTGGAGTCCGGATCACTCCAAGGACGAAGGCTTCTGTAGACGCTGAAGTAGACGCTGGAGTTGGAGCTGAAGTAGATGCTGGAGCTGGTGGAACTGAGGCTGTAGCTGGTGCTGAGGTGGTGGCACTTGTGTCAGCAACTGGCACGGCAGACAACCTCAGACCTCGTGGCACTCTAGCAAAGGCATGAGTGGCAGTCCTGCCTCTCCTCTCCTACATATCATCTTGGAGCTGCTCCACTGCAGTCTGAATCTCCGTTACCTTGACATCCAAGTCATAGAACTTTTGTTCCATGATTCTCTCTAGGCTTGCCTGGTTTTGAGTTAGGGTGGCTAGTCCTTGCTCAATCCGCAGGGTGGATGCAATCAGGTAACCAAGCTGCTCTTGTTTGGTCTTCAAGAAATACTCAGATGCCTCCTCTTGAGTTGGCATCTTGGCAGCTTTCTCCTTCCTTGCCTTCTCCTTCTTTGTGTATGCTTGGGCAGATTATGGCTCGTTCTCAGTCATGACAACTTGATTGTCCTCAAAATCTGGACGGATGGGCAGGTGTTCCTTGTCCAATAAATATATGCCCATGCCTATCTTGGAGTTAATGAGCTCCTGGATCTGAGGGGCATATCCGCAACTCCTCTTCTGATCTACTGCAGTCCTTTTGATAGTTTCCACTATGAGGCTCATCACCTTGAACTTTTGAGGTACATCAAATACATGTAGCAAGTTGATAGCATGGCCTCTGATCATCTTGTGATCTCCAGACTTGGGCAATAAGGTGTGCCTCAAGATCCAATTGATAGTTGGCAGCCCTGACAGAAGGTAATGCACAGACCCAAATTTGAAGGTGTCAAGAGATTCATTGGGAATTTCCTTGTACATATTGGACATAGAGTTATGGTCCATCTTCTTCTTGGCATATATGTCCAAGTCATCATCATGCTCCTCTGGGGCATTAATGATCTGTGCCCACTCAGCAACTGTGGATTGGTATCTTGTACCCTCAGACATCCATGTGATCCTCCCATCTGAATAAAAATGTGTTGTGGAGTAGAACTGCATTATAAGCTCCTCATTCCACTTTGTGAGCTTCTGCCCAACAAAGTCAGCTACTCCACAAGCTATGAAGCTGTCTTGCACTCCAGGATAGTGCTCCTCATTGTCCTTGATGTACTGCTAGTCAACCCATCTCATATCACAGACTATTGGCTTCTTATCAAGCAGCACTGTCTCATAGAAGTCCTGCTGTTCCTTAGTGTGGAATCTGTAGTCAACAGCAGTCCTCCTCCTTGAAGCATACGGGTCTACTTCTCTCCACTTCCTCAGCCCTGAATCTCTCCTGAGCTTCATGTCCTCAGCCACAGGATGCGCATCGTTGTGGTCTGGGATCTTGGGCTTGAGCTTTCTCAGAACTTGCTCTTCATCCTCTTCTTCGGCAACAGTCTCAGGCACTGGGGCCTTGTTCTTCTCAGCTGCAGGAATGCTCCTTGTATTCCTCTTTGGTTTTGGCTTGGAGGCAGCTTTGGGCTTAGATGCAGTAGCCCCTGATCTTATGGCATCACCCATCAGCTTGGGTGCCTTGGGTGCTGGTGCAGCTACCTCTTCTTCCTCTTCCTCTTCCATGATGGAAGCCTTTCCTAGCACTCTGGCTACGGTCTTCTTGACCGTTTCCTTTCTTTTCTTTCCCTCAGCAGCAACTGGCTCTTTGGGTGCAGGCTTCTCAGTTGAAGCTCTTGCCTTTGACATGGGCTGCCTGCCTGCTGGCCTTTTGATTTTCAGCCCTGGCTTTGTGCCTTGAGCTGGCTCAACTCTCTTTGATGTGGCCTCTTCCTCTGCCACATAATCTTCATCTTCGGAATCAGAAGTTCTCTTCTTCCTCTGTCTGGTGGCAGCTTTTGGCAAGTTGCTAGGGGTGCTCCTGCTGCCCTCATCTGAAGAGCTGGAGGGAGTAGTGCCCTCACTCATGTGCACCTGCTGCTCTGACATGTTCTGGCTGTCACTTTGATCAGACATGCTGCAAACTCTGACTGCTGACCCTATGAACAGTTTATAGATGAGGTAGAAAAGATGAGCATCACAAAATGCAGAGATTTTGGCAAAAGAATGATCCAAAAACTTAGTTTTAGTTTCCCACTGAAATCATCTCGGATCTACCGATTTTCAAACTCGGTGATACCGAAGCGGTTTTGGAACCTAAACTAGTGAACTCGGTAGGACCGAGTCACAGTTCGGTGGCACCGAGACTGCTAGGGTTTCACAGAGTTCCAAAATCGGTCACACCGATAAGTAATTCTCGGTTAGACCGAGTCTCACTTGTGCAATGGCATAAGCCAAATCGGTGAGACCGAGTTTTTCAACTCGGTGGGTCCGAGATGGTTTCGGCGGAAGCCTAACCCTAAAATTTTCGAATCAAAGCTAATCTACGGGCATATTGACTGGATAGGAATGTTTCAATCGTGGCAAGAATAATGAAGAACACAATGTGCTAGGAATCGGACGGGGAATAGCCCTGTGATCGAGTCCATACCCTAGTTCAGCGGAGACTCGCTACGGCGGCAACGGCGGGGCAGAATTCCCGTTGACGGCGATGGAGACCAGCGACTAGAGGCGGCTGGCAGCGAGAAGACGATCCAAAGACCACGTTGGCAGAGCAGGCTATCGCGCGGGTGAAGGGGTTCGGAGAAATTTCCAAATTTTTCCCGTGACTATATATAGCCCGACCCTGTCGGTTTGACCGAGTGGAACAACTCGGTGGCACCGAGATTCATAACTGCAGGCAATTACTGAAACTCATTGTGACCGAAATGTTCAAATCGGTTGCACCAAGATCGAAAACCTAGATCAACTTAATGATCTGGGTAGGACCAAAAGTGGGGTATCGATCAGACCGAGAATCATAAAGAGGTTTTGGAAGTTTAAGTCTATGACGAATCGGGGACTCCGAGCGCTCCTCACACAGAGTGGTTCGAATCTGACTTGATCAAATTTTGTGATGCAGCATGAATAGAGTTTGAGACGAGAAAAGCATAGATAGCTAGAGGAGGTACTTAGGCATTCTTGTCCATCCACTTGGCAAAAGAAAATAAAACCAAACAATCAAAACAACAAGTGGATGTCCTCGAATGAGCAAAATATGCAACCAGCATGCTCACACAATAAGATGGTAAATGAAATATGTGGCAAGGCATGCACAACCAATTCTAGCATCTATCAAGCAATTTGCGATGACAAGGTCATCTATATATGAGTATATTGACTTAGGAGTCAAGTGAGAGCACTTAATCATAGGTCATACTCATCGTTTAAGCTCAAGTGGGGTTACCACTTTTACATAAAGCATTGTTGTCTTCACATCTTTAGAGTTGCTTTAGCTCAAGTCTTAGAGTAAAGCTCCCCCTAGATGTGATATCCCCCCTAAGAGGGATGAACTAACCTTGGGTTTTGTCGATGATGACTTCATGTAGATGTTGAAGATGTGGATGCTCAATGTTTATGTAGATCACTTGGAGCTATCCATTTGAGTGAATTGCACTTTCAATACCTACATGGGTTAGTCCCACAAGGAACAAACAAGGATATCCATAGACATAGAGTGATGCACACAAAAGATGATGTCCATGAAAACTTTTAGGTTACCTTGTCCCTTCTCTTACCAACAAGAGGGTTTGTGACTCCTTGAACTAGTGCAAGATGTGGAAGTTGATTGCACTTGTTCTTGCCAAAATGATAAGAGTGAAATATGTTGGCGGAGTCACCCTCAAGAACTCTCTAGTTCTTCTTCTTTTGGATCCACATCATCTTGATGGGAATCCTTGGAGTTGTAGTCGTACTTGATGAAGTGGAACTTGAAGTAGTCTTGGGAATCCACTTGACTAAGGTCTTAGGAGCTTCTTCAAATGCGTCAATTTCCTCTTGAAGCTTGTCCTTGCCTTTTTGCTTGTAGTCTTGTGGTGGAAGATCATCTTGAGCTTGTGTCCCCTTGAAAGAAGTATACTTCTCTTGTTGAGGAACAAACTTTGTCTTGGGGTATTGATCTTCTTCCCACTCAACTCCATTGGCATTGAACTTTCGTTCAAAACCAACACCTTGATTCTTCCGGTGCATTCCTTGCTTGCGCACAATTTCCTCGAATTGCTTACTCCCGGCAAGACTTTTGTACACTCCTTTCTCTATAATTCCCTTCAATAAACTATTTTCTTGCTCAAGTGTAACTTGGCTAAGAGAATCATTAGTGGAATCAAGAGAACTACTAGAAGCAACAATATTGGATTTAGCATGATCATTGTTACTGCTAGAGGAAGAATCTTTCTTGTTCTTGTTACTAGACTTGACTTGAGGCATGTAAGTGGATAAGAGTAAACGCTTGGCAATGTAAGAAGAGCTTTTCTTGCGGAGATCATAATTGATTGCTTTTAATAACTCATGCTCTTGCTCAAGATTGAGCTTTTCAAAGTGTAATTTCTCACGAGCTCTTAAAAGTTCTCGACGATCTTTGAAGATAGTTTCATGAGCTAACTTAAGAGTGTTTAGTTCTTTAGTTAGAGCCTCAATCTTATCCTTATCATTGTCATTCGTTTTATCTTGATTAGCATGTTTAATTGATGTTTCATCATAGTATTCATCACTAGAGTTGTCAACAAGCAAATCATCACCTAACAAGTCATCTTCATCACTATTGAAATCAACATACTCGGGGTGTGTTACCTTAGGACCTTTGGCCATGAAGCATCTTCCAATTCCTTCATTCGGTGAGTCAAATATGTCGTAGGAGTTGGTTGACACAAGTGCTAGACCGGCAACACCTTCATCTTGAGTATGTTCGGAGTCAGAGTGGTAACTTCTCTCGGAGTGGCTGTCGGAGTCGGAGTCGGATACCCATTCACCAACATGAGCTTGATGTGTTCGTCTTGTGTAGCTCCTTGATGATTTTTCCTTCCTTTACGAATCCTTGCTTCTCCGTGAGTATCTTCGTTCATAACGATCATCTCTACTCCTCCTCCCTCTTGGTGGTGATTCTTTGCTTCTTCTTTTTGGAGAATCTTATCTTCTCTTGTAGGGAGCCGTACACTCATTGGAATAGTGTCCGGGTCTTCCACAACTGTAGCAGTTTCGCTCTCGACTAGAAGATCTTTTGTCATTGTAGGACCTTGACTTGAAGCTTCTATCTTTGCTTCTACTCTTGTAGAACTTGTTGAAGTTCTTCACCATTAAGCTCAATTCTTCGTTGAAGTCTTGTTTCTCACTAGATGATGTAGGGGCTTCACATGAGGCTTTATAGGCACCACTTGATTTGTTGTGAAGTTCCTCTTTATCCTTAAGTGACATCTCATGAGCAACAATTCTTCCAATCACCTCCGTTGGCTTGAGATCTTTGTAATTGGGCATCATTTGGATCAATGTGCACACGGTATCATATTTTCCATCCAAGGCTCTTAGAATCTTCTTGATGATGAATCTGTTGGTCATCTCTTCACTTCCTAAGCCGGCAATCTCATTTGTGATGAGAGCAAGCCTAGAGTACATTTCAGCGACACCTTCACCATCCTTCATCTTGAACTTGTCAAGTTGGCTTTGAAGCACATCCAAGTTGGATTCCTTGACGGAGTCGGTACCTTCGTGCATATCAATCAAAGTGTCCCAAATTTCCTTCGCATTCTCAAGACGGCTGATTTTGTTGAATTCTTCGGGGCACAATCCGTTGAAGAAAATATCACAAGCTTGAGCATTGTATTGCAACATCTTCAACTCATCTGCGGTAGCTTCACGGTTTGGTTCTCTCCCATCAAAGAAGTCACCTTGCAAACCAACACACACAATAGCCCAAACGGCGGGGTTATGTCCAAGAATATGCATTTTCATTTTATGCTTCCAACTAGCAAAATTAGTACCATCAAAGTAGGGACCTCTACGGTGGTAATTTCCCTCACTAGACGCCATACTCTCCTAGGTTGTGAAACCAAGGCTATGACCACCAAAGCTATGGAGATCAAAGCAAATGGAGACCAAAGCTCTGATACCACTTGTAGGATCGAAAGTATGTCTAGAGGGGGGTGATTAGACTACTTGACCAAATAAAAAGCTTAACCATTTCCCAATTTTAGTTCTTGGCAGATTTTAGCTATTTTAGGACAAGTCAAGCAATCATCACATAATTCAAGCAAGCATGCAAAGAGTATATTGGAAGCGGAAAGTAAAGCATGCAACTTGCAAGAATGTAAAGGGAAGGGTTTGGAGAATTCAAACGCAATATGAGACACGGATGTTTTTACCGTGGTTCGGATAGGTGGTGCTATCCTACATCCACGTTGATGGAGACTTCAACCCACAAAGGGTAACGGTTGCGAGAGTCCACACAGGGCTCCACCCACAAAGGGTAATGGTTGCGCGAGTCCACACAGGGCTCCACCCATGAAGGGTCCACGAAGAAGCAACCACCCACGAAGGGTCTATGAAGAAGCAATCTTGTCTATCCCACCATGGCCATCGCCCACACAGGACTTGCCTCACTAGCGGTAGATCTTCACGAAGTAGGCGATCTCCTTGCCCTTACAAACTTCTTGGTTCAACTCCACAATCTTGTCGGAGGCTCCCAAGTGACACCTAGCCAATCTAGGAGACACCACTCTCCAAGAAGTAACAAATGGTGTGTAGGTAATGAACTCCTTGCTCTTATGCTTCAAATGATAGTCTCCCCAACACTCAACTCTCTCTCATAGGATTTGGATTTGGTGGAAAGAAGATTTGAGTGGAAAGCAACTTGGGAAGGCTAGAGATCAAGATTAATATGGTAGGAATGGAATATCTTGGTCTCAACACATGAGTAGGTGGTTCTCTCTCAGAACATATGAGTTGTAATGGTGTATGTGTTCTGATGGCTCTCTCCTCGAATGAAGAGGAGGTGGAGGGGTATATATAGCCTCCACACAAAATCCAACCGTTACACAGTTTTCCAATCTCGGTGGGACCGAATCACAAACTCGGTCGGACCGAAAATGTAAACCTAGTGACCGTTAGAGATTTTCGGTGGGACTGACATGCAACTCGGTAGGACCGATATGGTTAGGGTTTGGGAATAACGTAATCTCGGTGAGACCGATTACACAAACTCGGTGAGACCGAATTTGGTAATTAGCTAACCAGAGAGTTGGTCAGGCAAACTCGGTGGGACCGATTTGCTCTTTCGGTGAGACCGAAAAGTTACAAAGGGGAAACACTGAATTTACATTGCAATCTCGGTGGAACCGATTTGCTCTTTCGGTGAGACCGAAAAGTTACGAAAGGGAAACAGAGAGTTTGCAATCCCATCTTGGTGAGACCGAGATCCCTATCGGTAGAACCGAATTGCTAGGGTTTGGCGGTGGCTAATGACAAGTGAAACTCGGTGGCGCCGGATAGGAAGAATTGGTAGGACCGAGTTTGGCTTAGGGTTTAGGTCAAATGTGGATATGGGAAAGTAGTTGAGGGTTTTTGGAGCATATCACTAAGCACATGAAGCAAGAGGCTCATTAAGCAACACCTCATCCCTCCTTGATAGTATTGGCTTTTCCTAAAGACTCAATGTGATCTTGGATCACTAAAATATAAAATGAAGAGTCTTGAGCTTTTGAGCTTGAGCCAATCCTTTTTCCTTAGCATTTTGAGGGTTCCACTTTCACATCCATGCCATGCCAATCATTGAGCTTTCCTGAAATAATCATCTTGGAATAGCATTAGCTCAATGAGCTATATGTTGTTATGAATTACCAAAACCACCTAGGGATAGTTGCACTTTCAGCTGGCTCGAGCATCTTTCCTAGCACCGGATTGTCCAAGCCTTCAGGAAGGGGGACCGAACACCGGATCATCTTCGCCTTTGTTATCCAGTCCTGGTCAAAGAGTGATTCTTCAGAATGATGTCAAGATAAAGAAAAGGACAGTGTGTTCGGCCATGGGATTACTTACTTGGGCCGCGGTGCGGTTGCTACTCAAGCCCACATCCTCAGTAGTGTCCGGACACTCTATTTGGGGTCCGAAGAACAATTTGTACATCTCCTCGTGTGTGAGGCTGAGGAAATTCTGAATAGTGCGCGGTCCTTCTGGGTTGAATTCCCACATGCGGAGGGGCCGGTGTTTGCAAGGCTGGACTCGACGAACCAGCATGACTTGCATCACCATAACCAGAGTAAAATCTCCCTCGAAGAGATCTCGGATGCGGCTCTGCAGTATGGGCACGTCCTTGGCTGGGCCCCAGCTCAGCTCCCTGCTGATCCATGACATCAGTTGTGGTGGAGGGCCCGAGTGGAAGGTGGGGGCGGCTACCCACTTGGCACTTCGGGGAGCTGTGACGTAAAACCATGCCCGTTGCCACAGTCTGGACACCTCTGGAAAGGAGCCCTTCGGCCATGGAGCGCCAGCAATTTTGCTTATTAGAGCACCTCCGCACGCTGCATACTGCCCCTCGACCATCTTCGGCTTCACATCAAAGGTCTTAAGCCACAGGCCGAAGCGAGGGGTAATGCGGAGGAAGGCCTCACAAATGACAATAAATGACGAGATGTGAAGGAGGGAATCTGGGGCTAGGTCGTGAAAATCCAGCCCCTAATAGAACATAAGACCCCTAACAAAAGGATCCAGAGCGAGGCCTAGTCCTTGTAGGAAGTGGGAGACGAACACAACGCTCTCATTGGGTTCGGGAGTAGGGTTGACCTGCCCTCTGGCGGGCAGGCTATGCGAAATTTCGGCGGTCAGGTATCTGGCCTCCCTCAACTTCTTGATATCCTCCTCCGTGATGGAGGAGGGCATCCACCGGCCTTGAAGGCTGGATCCGGACATTATTGAAGGTACGAAGCACTTGACCTAGGCTTTGGGTGTTAGAACTCGAGGCGGGGGAAGGATTCGATTGAGCACGGGAGGGAAGAAGTTAAAGCCCTGTCCCTTTATAAAGAGGGTGAATATCAAGCGTCCTCCTCGTGGCCGTTTGGGACTTGCCTAAAATCAAGGAGTCCTAGGCACGGTTGGGTTACCCACGTCTGTATTAATGAGAATCCCGTAATAAGGGGAACACAATCTCTGCTTTGACAAGACGTGTCAAGAAACTGCCTCGCGTTATGTGCGGGGCTAGTTAAGGAAAAACGGTTCGAATAATTACCGGGCCATGGCATGATGTCATGCTGCCAAGACGTGTGAGCAGATTGGATTTGTGGAAATATTATTCTCTCTACGGTGGTATGTGGAACTTATTTTGCAGGGTCGTATACTATCCTTGTATTCAAACTCTTCTATGGTGTATTCAGAGGAGGAACCCGCCTTGCAATGCTGAAGACAACACTGCACGCCAGACTCATTGTCATTGAAGCCTGGTTCAGGGCCTACTGAGGGAGTCCTGGATTAGGGGGTCTCTGGACAACCGGACTATATCCTTTGGCCGGGTTGTTGGACTATGAAGATACAAGATTGAAGACTTCATCCCATGTCCGGATGGGACTCTACTTGGCGTGGAAGGCAAGCTAGGCAATACGGATATGTATATCTCCTCCTTTGTAACCGACCTTGTGTAACCCTAGCCCCCTCCAGTGTCTATATAAACCGGAGGGTTTTAGTCCGTAGGACAACATACAATCATACCATAGGCTAGCTTCTAGGGTTTAGCCTCTCCGATCTCATGGTAGATCAACTCTTGTACTATTCATATTATCAAGAATAATCAAGCAGGACGTAGGGTTTTACCTCCATCAAGAGGGCCTGAACCTGGGTAAAACATCATGTCCCCTGCCTCCTGTTACCATCCGCCTTAGACGCACAGTTCAGGACCCCCTACCCGAGATCCGCCGGTTTTGACACTGACAGTTCCCATCAAGGATAAAAAGATGGGGTTTATATCATATTGCTTGAGTTTATCCCTCTACATCATGTCATCTTGCCTAATGCATTACTTTGTTCTTATGAACTTAATACTCTAGATGCATGCTGGATAGCGGTCAATGTGTGGAGTAATAGTAGTATATGTAGAATCATTTCGGTCTACTTGTCACAGACGTGATGCCTATAGACATGATCATGCCTAGATATTCTCATAATTATGCGCTTTTCTATCAATTGCTCGACAGTAATTTGTTCACCCACCGTAATACTTATGCTATCTTGAGAGAAGCCACTAGTGAAACCTATGCCCCCGGGTCTATCTTTTATCATATAAGTTTCCATTCTATTTTATTTTGCAATCCTCATTTTCCAATCTATATCATAAAAATACCAAAAATATTTATCTTATTATATCTATCAGATCTCACTCTCGTAAGTGACCGTGAAGGGATTGACAACCCCTTTTGCGTTGGTTGCGAGGTTCTTATTTGTTTGTGTAGGTGCGAGGTGATTTGCGTGTAGTCTCCTACTGGATTGATACCTTCGTTCTCAAAAACTGAGGGAAATACTCACGCTACTTTGCTGCATCACCCTTTCCTCTTCAAGGGAAAACCAACCTAATGCTCAAGAGGTAGCAAAAAGGATTTCTGGTGCCATTGCCGGGGAGATCTACTCACAAGTCAAGACATACCAAGTACCCATCACAAAATCTTATCCCTCGCATTACATTATTTGCCATTTGCCTCTCATTTCCCCTCCCCCACTTCACCCTTGATGTTTTATTTGCCCTCTTTTGCCTTTCGCCTCTTTTTCGTTCGCTTCTTGTGTGCTTGTGTGTTGGATTGTTTGTCACAATGGCTCAAGATAATACTAAATTGTGTAATTTTTCTAATACCAATAATAATGATTTTATTAGCACTCCGATTGCTCCTCTTACCGATGCTGAATCTTGTGAAATTAATACTGCTTTGCTGAATCTTGTCCTGAAAGATCCGTTTTTTGGCCTTCCTAGTGAAGATGCCGCTACCATCTAAACAACTTTGTTGATTTGTGTGATATGGAAAAGAAGAAAGATATGGATAATGATATTGTTAAATTGAAGCTATTCCCATTTTCGCTTAGAGATCGTGCTAAAACTTGGTTTTCTTCTTTGCCTAAAAATAGTATTGATTCTTGGAATAAGTGCAAAGATTCTTTTATCTCTAAGTATTTTCCTCTCGCTAAGATCATCTCTCTTAGAAACAATATTATGAACTTTAAGCAACTAGATCATGAGCATGTTGCACAATCTTGGGAGATGATGAAATTAATGATTCGCAATTGCCCTACTCATGGTTTGAATTTATGGATGATCATACAAAAATTTTATGCTAGATTGAATTTTGCTTCTAGAAATCTTTTATATTCGGCCGCGGGAGGCACTTTTATGTAAATCACTTTAGGAGAAGCTACCAAACTCCTAGATAATATTATGGTTAATTATTCTCAATGGCACACCAAAAGATCTAGTAGTAAAAAGGTTCATGCTATAGAAGAAATTAATGTTTTGAGTGGAAAGATGGATGAACGCATGAAATTGTTTGCTAATAAGATTGTTTCTTTTTATCCTAATTATATGCCTTTGTATACCTTGATTGAGAATAATAATGAATCTATGGATGTGAATTTTGTTGGTAGGAACAATTTTGGTAAAAACGCGTATAGAGGAAACTTTAATCCTAGGCCGTATCCTAGTAATTCCTCTAATAATTATGGCAATTCCTACAACAATTCTTATGGAAATAATAATAAGATGCCCTCTGATATTGAATCTAGTATTAAAGAATTTATTAGTTCGCAAAAGAGTTTCAATGCTTTGATTGTAGAAAAATTGACTAAGATTGATGAGTTGGCTAGGAACGTGGATAGAATTTCTCTTGATGTTGATTGTTTGAAACTTAGATCTATCCCACCTAAGCATGATATCAATGAGTCTCTCAAAGCCATGAGAATTTCCATTGATGAGTGCAAAGAAAGAATCGCTAGGATGCGTGCTAAAAAAGATTGCTTTATAAAAGCGTGTTCTTCTAGTTTTGATGATAATAAGGATGAAGATCTATAAGTGATTAATGTGTCTCCTATTAAATCTTTGTTTTCCAATATGAATCTTGCTAATGATGGGACTGGAGATGAGTCAACTTTAGTTAAAAGGCATCCCAGTGATTCGGAGTTTTTAGATCTTGATGCAAAATTTGGTAAAAGTGGGATTGGAGAGGTCAAAACTTTACATAGCAATGATCCCACTATTTTGGATTTCAAGGAATTTAATTATGATAATTGCTCTTTGATAGATTGTATTTCCTTGTTGCAATTCGTGCTAAATTATCCACATGCTTATAGTCAAAATAAAGCTTTTACCAGACATATCGTTGATGCTTTAATGCAATCTTATGAAGAAAAGCTTGAATTAGAAGTTTCTATCCCTAGAAAACTCCATGATGAGTGGGAACCTACTAAATTTAAAATTAAAGATCATGAATGCTATGCTTTTATGTGATTTCGGTGCTAGCGTTCCCACGATTCCAAAAACTTTGTGTGAGGTGTTAGGTTTCTGTGAATTTGATGATTGTTCTTTAAACTTGCATCTTGCGGATTCCACTATTAAGAAACCCATGGGAAGGATTAATGATGTTCTTATTGTTGCAAATAGGAATTATGTGCCCGTAGATTTCATTGTTCTTGACATTGATTGCAATCCTACATGTCCCATTATTCTTGGTAGACCTTTCCTTAGAACGATTGGTGCAATTATTGATATGAAAGAAGGGAATTTTAGATTCCAATTTCCATTAAGGAAAGGTATGGAACACTTTCCTAGAAAGAAAATTAAATAACCATATGAATCTATTATGAGAGCCACTTATGGATTCCCTACCAAAGATGATAATACCTAGATCTATCCTTGCTTTTATGCCTAGCTAGGGGCGTTAAACGATAGCGCTTGTTGGGAGACAACCCAATTTTAATTTTGTTCTTGCTTTTTGGTTCTGTTTAGTAATAAATAATTCATCAAGCCTCTGTTTGGATGTAGTTTTAAGCTTTTAATTAGTGTTTGTGCCAAGTAGAACCTTTGGGAAGACTTGGGGGAAGTTTTTGCAATCATGCTGTAAAAAACAGAAACTTTAGCGCTCACGAGATTTGCTGCCATTTTTTACTGGAGAGTGCGATTAGGTTGATTATTTTTGTAGGTTATTAATAGACAAATTCCTCATGTCCAACATTTTATTTCCGAATTTGTGGGGTTACATAAGTATCCGAAAACTACAGATTACTACAGACTGTTCTGTTTTTGACAGATTCTGTTTTTCGTGTGTTGTTTGCTTATTTTGATGAATCTATGGCTAGTATCGGAGGGTATGAGCCATAGAGAAGTTGGAATACAGTAGGTTTAACACCAATATAAATAAAGAATGAGTTCATTACAGTACCTTAACTGGTGGTTTGTTTTCTTATACTAACGGAGCTCATGAGATTTTGTATTGAGTTTTGTGTTGTGAAGTTTTCAAGTTTTGGGTAAAGATTTGATGGATTATGGAATAAGGAATGGCAAGAGCCTAAGCTTGGGGATTCCCAAAGCACCCCAAGGTAAAATTAAAGGACAACCAAAAGCCTAAGCTTGTGGATGTCCCGGAGGGCATCCCCTCTTTCATCTTCGTCCATCGGTAACTTTACTTGATGCTATATTTTTATTCACCACATGATATGTGTTTTGCTTGGAGCATCTTGCATGATTTGAGTCTTCTATTTTTAGTTTACCACAATCATCCTTTGTGTACACACCTTTTGGGAGAGACACACATGAATTAGAATTTATTAGAATACTCTATGTGCTTCACTTATATCTTTTGAGCTAGATAATTTTGCTATAGTGCTTCACTTATATCTTTTAGAGCACGGTGGTGGTTTTATTTTATAGAAATTATTGATCTATCATGCTTCACTTATATTATTTTGAGAGTCCTTTAAAACAACATGGTAATTTTCTCTATTTATAAAAGTAGTCCAAATATGATAGGCATCTAGGATGGGTATAATAAAAACTATCATAAAAAGTGCATTGAATACTATGTGAAGTTTGATACTTGGTAATTGTTTTGAGAGATAAAGATGGTGATATTAAAGTTGTTATAGTTGAGTAGTTGTGAATTTGAGAAATACTTGTGTTGAAGATTGCAAGTCCCGTAGCATGCACGTATGGTAACCGTTGTGTAACAAATTTGAAACATGAGGTGTTCTTTGATTGTCTTCCTTATGAGTGGTGGTCGGGGACAAGCGATGGTCTTTTCCTACCAATCTATCCCCTAGGAGCATGCGCGTAATGCTTGGTTTTTGATGACTTGTATATTTTTGCAATAAGTATGTGAGTTCTTTATGACTAATGTTGAGTCCATGGATTATACACACTCTCACCTTTCCATCATTGCTAGCCTCTTCGGTACCGTACATTGCCCTTTCTCACCTTGAGAGTTGGTGCAAATTATGCCGGTGCATCCAAACCCCATGATATCATATGCTCTATCACACATAAACCTCCTTATATCTTCCTCAAAACACTGACCGTACCTACCTATTATGGCATTTCCATAGCCATTCCGAGATATATTGCCATGCAACTTTCCACCATTTCATTTATGACACGCTTCATCATTCTCATATTGCCTTGCATGATCATGTAGTTGACATCGTATTTGTGGCAAATCCACCATACATAATTTATCATACATGTCACTCTTGATTGATTGCCCTTCTTGGTACACCGCCGGAGGCATTCATATAGAGTCATATTTTGTTCTAGTATCGAGTTGTAATCATTGAGTTGTAAATAAATAGAAGTGTGATGATCATCATTAATAGAGAATTGTCCCAAATAAAAAAAGCCAAATAAAAAAAGGAAAGGCCCAAAAAAGAAAAAAAGAAATAAAAAGGGACAATGCTACTATCCTCTTTTTTCCACACATGTGCTTCAAAGTAGCACCATGAACTTTATGATAGAGAGTCTCTTGTTTTGTCACTTTCATACACTAGTGGGAATTTTTCATTATAGAACTTGGCTTGTATATTCCAACAATGGGCTTCCTTAAATGCCCCAGGTCTTCATGAGCAAGAAAGTTGGATGCACACCCACTTAGTTTCTTTTGTTGAGCTTCCATACATTTATAGCTCTAGTGCATCTGTTGCATGGCAATCCCTACTCCTTGCATTGACATCAATTGATGGGCATCTCCCTAGCCCATTGATTAGCTGCGTCGATGTGAGATTTTCTCCTTTTTTGTCTTCTCCACATAACCCCCATCATTATATTATATTCCACCCATAGTGCTATATCCATGGCTCACGCTCATGTATTGTGTGAAAGTTGAAAAAAGGTTTGAGATTGCTAAAGTATGAAACAATTGCTTCACTTGCCATCGGGGTTGTGCAAGATGAGAGCATTCTTGTGTGACGAAAATGGAGCATGACCAAACTATATGATTTTGTAGGGATGAACTTTCTTTTGCCATCTTATTTTGAGGAGACATGATTGCTTAGTTAGTATGCTTGAAGTATTATTATTTTTATGTCAATATTAAACTTTTGTCTTGAATCTTTCGGATCTGAATATTCATGCCACAATAAAGAAAATTACATTAAGAATTATGCTAGGTAGCATTCCACATCAAAAATTCTGTTTTCATCATTTACCTACTCGAGGACGAGCATGAATTAAGCTTGGGGATGCTTGATACGTCTCCAACGTATCTATAATTTTTGATTGTTCCATGCTATTATATTATCTGTTTTGGATGTTTAATGGGCTTTATTATACAATTTTATATTATTTTTGGGACTAACCCACTAACCTAAGGCCCAGTGCAAATTGCTGTTTTTTTTGCCTATTTCAGTGTTTCACAGAAAAGAAATATCAAACGGAATCCAAACGGAATGAAACCTTCCGGAGAGTTATTTTTGGAACAAACGTGATCCAGGGGACTTGGAGTAGATGTCAAGAAAGAAGCGAGGAAGCCAAGAGGCATGGAGGCGCGCCTGCCCCCCTGGGCGCGCCCCCACCCTCGTGGGCCCCTTGCAGCTCCACCGACCTACTTCTTCCTCCTATATATATCCATATACCCCGAAAACATCCAGGAGCACCACTAAACCCTATTTCCACCGCCGCAACCTTCTGTACCCAAGAGATCCCATCTTGGAGCCTTTTTCGGAGCTCCTTCGGAGGGGAAATCGATCACGGAGGGCTTCTACATCAACACCATAGCCTCTCCGATGATGTGTGAGTAGTTTGCCACAGACCTTTGGGTCCATAGTTATTAGCAAGATGGCTTCTTCTCTCTCTTTAGATCTCAATACAAAGTTCTCCTCGATCTTCTTGGAGATCTATTCGATGTAATTCTTTTCTGCGGTGTGTTTGTCGATATCCGATGAATTGTGGGTTTATGATCAAGATTATCTATGAACAATATTTGATTCTTCTCTGAAAACTTTTATGTATGATTGGTTATCTTTGCAAGTCTCTTCGAATTATCAGTTTGGTTTGGCCTACTAGATTGATCTTTCTTGCAATGGGAGAAGTGCTTAGCTTTGGGTTCAATCTTGCAGTGTCCTTTCCTAGTGACAGCAGGGGCAGCAAGGCACGTATTGTATTGTTGCCATCGAGGATAAAAATATGGGGTTTATATCATATTGCTTGAGTTTATCCCTCTACATCATGTCATCTTGCCTAATGCGTTACTCTGTTCTTATGAACTTAATACTCTAGATGCATGCTGGATAGCAGTCGATGTGTGGAGTAATAGTAGTAGATGCATAATCGTTTCGGTCTACTTGTCGCAGGAGTGATGCCAATATACACTACAAAAAAATACACTTCCGTGATGATACGTGTTTGTCACGGTAAGTCGCGTTTTTTGTCATGCATGTACATCCATGACAAATTTATGACAGAATCAAGATAGTCATACCTATGCTGTCATAGAAGTGTTCCATGACATTACCAAAATTATCATCACGGAAGTGTCCACTTCCATGACGATAAATCGCGCGTCACAGAAGTGCTTTCGTCAAGGGTGACCGACACGTGGCATCCATCGTAACGGAACGCAGTTAAGCTATCGGGTCGGGTTTTGGATCCGATAACCCGTTAACAGCCCCGACCAATGGGGATTTTCCACGTGTAAAATCATCATTGGCTGGAGGAAACACGTGTCGGCTCACCATTGGGACAGATGTCATCTGCTCATTGGACCGAAGGCGCCTATGATACGGCGACACGTGGCACGGCCCAACAAAGGACCATTCCTATGAAAAGGCCGGCCCGTTGACTTGGTCAAAAGGTGGCAGGCCAGCCCACGAAAAGCTTGTTAACGGCCTGTTCGCATATAGCCCATTTACAGCCCGCTAACCCAGGGCCGGTTACGCTTATCCGAATTAGGCCCAGTAGCGTCATCTGGGCCGTCCAATATGATTCAGCCCGTTTTAACTTCCGGCCCATGTGTGGCCCATGACTTCTTTCGGCCCATATGAGGACCTTTGTAACTCTTGGCCCATTAACGGCCCATGGTGAAACTGGCCCGTAATGAATAGTGTATCACTTTATACCCATTAACGACCTGTTATTCCATTGGGTCGTTTCCAGCCCAAGTTATCTCGGCCTTCTCAGGGCCCATTGATTCTTGGGCTCATTTGCAGCATTCGGTTACATACGGCCTGTTACTGTCATTTTCTGCTTGTGGGCCAAATTCAGCCCGTCGTTACAGTCGGTCCGTTTGCGGACTGTTAATACGTTGGGCCGTTTTCATGTCAAAAAACCCGTTGGGCTGTTTTCATAGAGTTATCAAATACGGCCTATTAACGACCCGTTATGGTCCACAAATAGTATGGCCCATGATTGGCGAAATGATGATACGCCCCAAAAGGCCCGTGGATCCTACGACCCGTATGAGGCCCATGGATAGTACAACCCGTAGAAGGCCCATGGATCGTACGGCCCATAGAAGGCCCATGGACCCTAAGGCCCGTATAGAAGGCCGATGGATCCTATGGCCGGACGAAGGCCCATGGATCATACGGCCTGCAGGAGGCCCATGGTTACAACAGTCCGTGTGTTGCCATGATTATTTTGGCCTAGTTACCAAAAATAGGCTATTGTGGCCACTAGAAAAAAACAGAAAAAGAACTGCAGTGACTACAAGCAAACAACTAAACAAGACAATAAGGAAATAAATAAGCAAGCAATTAATGCTAGCCTATTACCGCTATTATACATATTACATCCACTGGGCATCAAAGTTCGCCACCGGTGCAAATATAGGGAACAAAGCAGCACATTACATACACTGGCCGTAAAAATTGGCCACCAGTGCAAATAAACACGGCAGCAAAACAAGAGCATAACTGAAACAACTTCAGAAGAGCTCAAGAAACGTAATCCTGGGTATCCACCATGCTGGCAATAAGCTTGGCAAGCTGATTAGCTTTGTCCTGTTTGGCGCTAAAATCCTCCAACGCTTGCTGTTGCACCAGAAAGTATGCATCTGAATGCTCCAGGGACTTCCACAGTCCTTCCGCTTCTTGTCGCAGCACAACTAATCGATGTCTTTCAGCTTGTAGTTGAGACTCAAGAAACCGAACTGATTCAGACAGTGAGTTTGAATAGCTTGTGCAAGCGGTAGTGGCCAGTAACTCGAACACTAAACCAAGGCAGGACTTTGGGGTTGTCTCGCTGTCTTCAAGATAGTCTTCCTTAGCTGTTTTATCAGCTTTGTTGGAGACCAACAAGGATGTGTCACTATCCTGAACCTTATCTGCATTACTTCATTTACCATTGCTTAATAAGGCACTCTCCCCCAATATTCTGTCAGCATTCTAAAAGAAGAAACAAGCAGACACATAACAAGTTTAGCATGTACTGGTATATGAAACTCATTTTGGTGAACCAGTTCATTAGTAAGGTGGATAGGATTAAACTACCAAGACTTCTATTGCCAAGTACTAGTACATAATAAAAGCATCAAACAAACATATATCTATGTCCTATGGTCACTGCATTGTCTTGCCAAATCAAAATACAGACACGGTTCAAATCATATCAGTTCAAGACAAAGCAGTAGTGAAAGAATACAAAGCGTGGGAAACTACACGGCACAACAAGATTTCAGATGGGTACCACGGGTCTACATGTACAACAACACTATTGGCTCTATTGTGATGCTAGTAACATGCATGATATGAAAGTCAACTGTATACACAATTGAAATTGAAATCAACAAAGCTATTGATAAGAGCAAACCTGTTAAAGAAACATGCGTGAACATACCTGTTGTGCCATTGGAGTTTCGATTGGATCCTTCAATTTAAAAATAAGTTTGTATGAGTAAATACAGTGATACAAGAGCAAAGCAATCATAGTTGAAAAAGGCACGCCTAAGTGAGCGCTTAAGCGCGCCTAGGCTCTAGGCATTGGCAAAACGCATTGCGCATAACTACGCATAATCTATGCATAACTGCACATAAGCATGCGCTTTGGTCAGTAAAGCACAAGGCGGTGGCAAAACGCACAATTAACGCCTAGCGCTTTTTTGAACTATGATAGCAATGGAATCTTAAATTAGAACAGTTGTTCTTCAGGTTTAGGCACTTGTTCTACATGAACAGAGTACAGTAAGATGCAAGAATATAATACTTAAAAATAGAAAATGAGCTCATAGACCTTACCACATTCTTGGTTCGGGATCAGTACTAAACAAGGCGTTCCCAGTCATTGTCCAGTAAATGTGTCTCAAGAGAATGTAAGGGAATTTGATGAGTTTCTTTGCCGGTGAAGTACGTTTTCTTCAGGTAATTTCGATACTGCCACCAAGCATTCTTGAAGATAGCAGAGGTATTAGCACATGTTACCTCATCCTGAGTTTCCAAATCGGTCCTTCTCTATAGAGAAAAATGGGAAAATTTGCTGTATTATAACCATCATGGAGGTAGGATGTATGGTACGAGGCAAAGTAATTTCCATGAATAACATTACTTACACATAACTCCTGGACAAACATCTGCAACTGGCATTTTCGTTCATCTTCAGTATAATATTTCCAAGACGGGAAGATACGCACATACGATTTGACAACATCAAATGCGATAGATGCTAAACTACGACTAGCTGGTTGTGCTTCCTCTACAGGAATAGGCATACTAACTGGTGGAGTTGGGGTTCGCCGTGATATTACTGGCCCTTTGGGCACTAGAGCTGCCTTACTAACTGCTCCTGTTTGGGAGCTCTATGGTGGAGATGGTGCTGTGTCAACAGGAACTGGGTTACTATTGGCTGGGGTTGGGGTTAGATTGGGTGAAGCTAGTTCTCTGTCCATCGCAGTAGGTGTACAATCTACGACAGTTTGGGTTATGTGTGGTAGGGTTGGTTCTTGTGCATGTACAACCGGGGTGCTATCTCCACCAAGAGGTAGCACTGTTTTATTTGAAGACCGTGTTTTTAGTCTGCTAGATACTGGCATCACCCGCTCCAATTCAATTGGCTGATAAACAGGAAACATAGATGAATGTACATACATTGTATGAGAGACAGATGCAGTAGATAGTGTGGAAAAAAGAGGGCATGAAATAGTTGACATGTATATTGTTTAACTAAAACGGATAGCATGACATAATTTCACATATATGATGTCTATCTAAACTGGATAGCATAGCATAACGTAATTCAAAGATATGATGAATAACTAAACAGGATCGCATGACATAATTCACCTACATGTTATCTAAGTAATCAGGATCGCATCATTTAATTCACATATGTGATTTATATGCTAAACGGAGGGCATTCGATATGATGTCTGAACTAAGAACATGGTGTTGAATATTGTGTATATGATGTCTAAACTATGCAATGAAAGACACCGTATGCATGATATGAGCAGTATAACCGTGCCAAGTTAGAGCATACACCTCAGTGGGGGAATAGGACTGGTCATCTATCTCTGAATCCATCTCTGAGGAGCTATCGGGACCCAACAAGAGATCTACTTCGACAGGTAGCACTGTCTGCTCTGAAGGCCTTATGTTCACTCAATATTTTTCCATCTCCCACCCAAATGGCTGATTCACAGGAAGAGTAGTTTAATGTACAAACATTGTCGACAAATGGAAATGTAATGAAGAAAAGGATGGGCAATATATCATTCAAATATATGATGCCTGGTTAAACAGGATGGCATTGCACATTTCACATATATTATGGCTGGCTAAAAGACATATATTATGCTAAACAGGTGGCATTACAGAACATGTCTAAACTAAGCAGATGACATATATGATGTCAAAAGTAGGCACTGCAAGGCAACATATGCATGATATGACTAACATCATCATGCCAAGGTAGAGCAAACACCTTGGGGGGTAAATAGGAGTGGTCAGCGGCGTCTGAATCCGCCTCAGAACAGATATCTTCCTCTAGATTACAATCTAGAGAGGGGTGGGGAGGGTTTGCCATTGAACCCACCATGGAGCGATGTCTGCATGACATTGTATTGCCGCGCAAAACTCTTCTCTTTTTCTCTACATGTTCAGCATGACTGTGTACAATATCTGACATGCATACGAAAACAATATGGTGAGATTATGTAAGGAGAGCATGCAGAAATTTAGAGTGATGGTAACAACCAGTGGATCGACGTTTTTCCGTTGAACCAAAATAGCCCTAATGGATCGACATGAATGTATAGTAATAAGTGATGCAACAAGTGTACAACCTCTTTGCCGTAGTTGTGTCGACCTCAGCATCATTGAGTTGGTCACTGAAGCAGTTGAGGCAGAGGTGGCTGTCGGAGGTGTGGAGGAAGATCTGAGGAATCTATAGACGACGTCCAGGGCACTGCTCTATTGTGATGGATCGTTCTAACGTTGGAGCAGCTCTGGTGAGCCCTAAGACGTCAAGGCTGAAGCAGCACAAGACAGGCATCGTCAATCTCAAGTGGGATTCTAATAGCATCTCTAATAGATGATGTAAAATGGATGTAAAATTAACATCACCAAAAACCACCTGACTACAATAGATGAGGTAAAAACTGTTGACTCTGAACTTAACTGTCGAAACTGAAATTTACTGTGGAATCTGAATGCTACTGTCAAAACTGAACGCAATGGTAGCAGAGAGGCACTTGACATTTAGTTTAGGGAGGGCCTACAGTTCATCTTCAACCTGCACCCCCCTGAGCCGCCAGCCACCACCGGCCGAACCACCGGCCCCAGCTCCGCCTCGCCACCCCGAAACAACTCGCCACCGCCACCCCGGCGAGCCCTCTAGGCCCCCCGCCCCACCCTGAACCCTAAGATAGATAGTGGGGTACCTCTTCGGCGAGCCACCGTCCCTGCTGCAGGTGGTTCTTCCTTAACTCCGGCGAGCCCCCAACCCCTGAAAATCGACTGACCCAAAAGTCGATTCAGTCGACTGAACTGTGGCTTAATCGGAGCAGAGCAGCAGCACAAGCGAGGAGGAGAGCAACAGGAGCAGCTGGGCGAGCGAGAAATCGAGCGAGAGCTGGAGCAGCAGCAGCAGCACGAGCGAGCGAGAGACGGAACAGCAGAAGCAGATCCGGCTGGTATGGACGCCGCTGCCGAAGGGGCGTCACACTGGTGGAGAGCCGCCATGGAGATGTCGCCCGCGGCGCCGGCTTCAAGGTAGCCGCTCCATGGGGGTGCGGGATGGAGCACCGTTGGCGCCGGGAGGTTGAGTTAAGGAGAAGGTGCGATGCGATGAGTGTAGAACCTCTTTGGTGGCGCCGAGTAGGCCTCGGCTTCGTCTGAGGAGTCGGTGAGGATGCCACGGTACCGATGGAGCAGGTTAAGGCGGCGCTGTGGGGATGGAGCAGCCGCGATAGACAAGGCGATCATCGGAGCAGCTCCTTTGAGGTGGAGGACGGGGCGGCTGAACCGGCGGGACGGCGAGATGGACGAAGGATCCTCATCCGGGGAGGTGGACGAGGGACATCAAGCTGTTGCGGTGGACGACATCGTCGGGGAAGAGGCTCCGGCTGGGCATGGGTGACATGGCGGATGGAGGAGGGTGGGGTTTCGCGGCTGGAGCGGAGAGGTTATGGCGGCCTGGGATTTCAAATGGTGAAAAGGGGGCGATGGGAGGGGGTGAAGCATGACTTAGGGACACGCTTGTCCAAAATGTAGGGTGTGTTACAAAAGTACCCCCCACCGATTTGAACTAGCGGCCCTTTTGGCTCAGGGTTAGAAGGGGGATTTCGCGTGTCGGGATTTGGCAGCTGGAGGGAGTTTTCGCGCGCGTTGTAATTTCGGGATAGCAAGGCGCAGGTTGTGAAGGCGCCAGTTTTGGGAGCACGATATCTGAATTTTCGGGATATAACAAGACGCGGGTTGAATTTTAGGGACAAGCCAAACATGTAGTAATATTGTTCTTGTAAGTACCAAATCAATTCGCACTTCCCTCAACCAAAAAGAAAACGAAAAAATAAAACTATTCACACCACACAAAGAGAGAGTCTTGCCCCGTTTTACTATACAAATGCTATTCAAAGCTACTCCCTCCTTCCATCTATATAGGGCCCAATGCGTTTTTCGATGCTAACTTTGACAAAATATTAGAGCAATGATATATGACATGCAACTTACACAAAGCACACCATTAAATTCGTCTGTGAAAGGTTCTTTCAATGATATAATTTTCACATTGTGCATGTCATGTACTATTAATCTTGTCAATAGTCAAAGGCCGTCTTAAAAATCTCATTACGCCCTATATAGATGGAAGGAGGGAGTATGAATCCATGTTATGTCCGATTAAATTTTTTCGCTTGCTGTATAATGCATCTAACCTACTCATACCAACATTTTAGTGCATTCCAAATGTCTATACTACCGCTGCAATTCGAACTAAATTTGAATTTGTTTCTCTATTTCTATAAGAATCTACAATCATGATTGTTGCCAACTTCAACCATCATAGTTTCCTTGCTATCCGCCAGATATAAATTGGACGGCCTATAATGCAGGATGGCAGGCACACCATCATCAACAACTCCATTTTTTATAAGAGTAGAGATAAAATATATTAAATGTAGTATAACATGTTCATAACCACACCATGTGTATCAACGTTATATATATTCACACATGCGTCGGTTTGAAACACTATGGTAAATTCTTCAAATATCCGAATTCGCTTTTTATAATGAAGTATATATGATCTCTATTCGTCTTTTACACCCACACAACCCTCTTATCTTTGTAGCTAGCGCTAACTTTCTCTTGTGCATGCACACGCCCGCATCCCTCTCACCCTCCCTCAACATTCTCTAGCTCCATTGCGCAAATTCATCTTTTCACTTTAGGTCGTTCACCCACGGTGTGTGTAGGCCCCCCAGCTCCTTCTTTACGGCACACGTCGATCAATATGCCTCTCTAGCCAGGTGTGCCTAGCATAAACACAAGCTTCCCCTCTTCTCTTGTCACCATCCATGCCTCACTCCCACCACTCTATTCATCGTTCTCGTACTCACACACTTCTCCCTGATACGTCTCCAACGTATCTATAATTTGTGATTGCTCCATGCTATATTATCTACTGTTTTGGACATTATTGGGCTTTATTATCCACTTTTATATTATTTTTGGTGCTAACCTATTAACCGGAGGCCCAGCCCAGAATTGCTGTTTTTTGCCTGTTTTAGGGTTTCGAAGAAAAGGAATATCAAACGGAGCCAAACGGAATGAAACCTTCGAGAACGTGATTTTCTCACCAAATGCAACTCAGCAGACTTGGACCCTACGTCAAGGCACGCAACAGGAGGCCATGAGGTAGGAGGGCGCGCCCTACCCCCCAGGCATGCCCCCACCCTCGTGGGCCCCCTGTTGCTCCACCGACGTACTTCTTCCTCCTATATATACCCACGTACCCCCAAACGAT
Source organism: Triticum dicoccoides (assembly GCF_002162155.2). NCBI lineage: Eukaryota > Viridiplantae > Streptophyta > Magnoliopsida > Poales > Poaceae > Triticum > Triticum dicoccoides. The sequence goes on from NC_041390.1 coordinate 190,463,124, forward strand.
CAAATACGGAGCCAAAAACCTAACTACACCGCCGCAACTTTTTGTATCCACGAGATCCCATCTTGGGGCCTGTTCTGAAGCTCCGCCGGAGGGGGCATCGATCACGGAGGGCTTCTACATCATCATCCAAGCCCCTCCGATGAAGTGTGAGTAGTTTACTTCAAACCTACGGGTCCATAGCTAGTAGCTAGATGGCTTCTTCTCTCTTTTTGGATCTCAATACAATGTTCTCCCCCTCTCTCGTGGAGATCTATTCAATGTAATCTTCTTTTTGCGGTGTGTTTGTTGAGACCGATGAATTCTGGGTTTATGATCAAGTCTATCTATGAATAATATTTGAATGTTCTCTAAATTCTTTTATGTATGATTGGTTATCTTTGCAAGTCTCTTCGAATTATCAGTTTGGTTTGGCCTACTAATTTGGTTGTTCTTGCCATGGGAGAAGTGTTTAGCTTTGGGTTCGATCTTGCGGTGTCCTTTCCCACTAACAGAAGGGGCAGCAAGGCACGTATTGTATCGTTGCCATTGAGGACAACAAGATGTTTTTTTATCATATTGCATGAAACTATCCCTCTACATCATGTCATCTTGCTTAAGGCGTTACTCTGTTTTTAACTTAATACTCTAGATGAATGCTGGATAGCGGTCGGTGAGTGGAGTAATAGTAGTAGATGCAGAATCGTTTCGGTCTACTTGTCTCGGACGTGATGCCTATATACATGATCATACCTAGATATTCTCATAACTATGCTCAATTCTGTCAATTGCTCAACAGTAATTTGTTCACCCACCGTAGAATACTTATGCTCTTGAGAGAAGCCACTAGTGAAACCTATGGCCCCCGGGTCTCTTTCTCATCATATCAATCTCCCTCACTTTATTATTGCTTTGCTTTTACTTTACTTTTACGTTTTACTTTGCATCTCTATACCAAAACTACCAAAAATATTATTTATCATCTCTATCAGATCTCACTTTCGTAAATGACCGTGAAGGGATTGACAACCCCTAAGCGCGTTGGTTGCGTTGAGCTATTGTTTTTGTGTAGGTACGAGGGACTCGAGCGTAGCCTCCTACTGGATTGATACCTTGGTTCTCAAAAACTGAGGGAAATAATTACTCCACTTTGCTGCATCATCCCTTCCTCTTCGGGGAAATCCAACGCAGTGCTCAAGAGGTAGCAAGAAGGATTTCTGGCGCCGTTGCCGGGCAGTCTGCGCAAAAGTCAACATACCAAGTACCCATCACAATCCCTATCTCCTGCATTACATTATTTGCCATTGCCCCGCGTTTTCCTCTCCCCCCAATTCATCCTTGCCGTTTTATTCGCCCTCTCTCTCTCTATCCTCCCTCTCTTTCTCCGTTTGCCTTTTGTGTGCTCGTGTGTTGGATTGCTTGTTTATCGCGATGGCTCAAGATAATACTAAATTGTGTGACTTCGCCAATACCAATAATAATGATTTCCTTAGCACTCCGATTGCTCCTCTTACCGATGCTGAATCTTGTGAAATTAATTCTGCCTTGTTGAATCTTGTCATGAAAGATCTGTTCTCCGGCCTTCCTAGTGAAGATGTCGCTACCCATCTTAATAGCTTCGTTGATTTGTGTGACATGCAAAATAAGAAAGATGTCAATAATGATATTGTTAAATTGAAGCTATTTCCTTTTTTGCTTAGAGATCGTGCTAAAGCTTGGTTTTCGTCTTTGCCTAAAAATAGTATTGAGTCTTGGAACAAGTGCAAAGATGCTTTTATCTCTAAGTATTTTACTCCCGCTAAGATCATCTCTCTTAGAAATGATATTATGAATTTTAAACAACTTGATCATGAACATGTTGCACAAGCTTGGGATAGAATTAAATTAATGATACGTAATTGCCCTACTCATGGTTTAAATTTGTGGATGATTGTTCAGAATTTTTATGCCGGATTGAATTTTGCTTCTAGAAATCTTTTAGATTCGGCCATGGGAGGCACTTTTATGGAAATCACTTTAGGAGAAGCTACTAAATTCCTAGATAATATTATGGTTAATTATTCTCAATGGCATACTAAAAGATCTACTAAAAAGGTGCATGCGATAGAAGAAATTAATGTTTTGAGTGGAAAGATGGATGAACTTATGAAATTATTTGCTAATAAGAGTGTTTCTTCTGATCCTAATGATGTGCCCTTGTCTACTTTGATGGAGAATAATAATGAATCTATAGATGTGAATTTTGTTGGTAGGAACAATTTTGGTAACAACGCGTATAGAGGAAATTTCAACCCTAGGCCTTATCCTAGTAATCCCTCTAATAATTATGGTAATTCCTACAACAATTCTTACGGAAATTATAATAAGATGCCCTCTGATTTTGAATCTAATATTAAACAATTTATTTCTTCGCAAAAGAATTTTAATGCTATGATTGAAGAAAAATTGCTTAAGATTGATGATTTGGCTAGGAACGTTGATAGAATTGCTATTGATGTTGATTCTTTGAAACTTAGATCTATTCCACCTAAGCATGATATCAATGAGTCTCTCAAATCCATGAGAATTTCCATTGACGAGTGCAAAGAAAGAACCGCTAGGATGCGTGCTAAGAAAGATGCCTTTATTAAAGCATGTTCTTCTAGTTCCTATGAAAATAATGATGAAGATCTAAAAGTTATTGATGTGTCCCCTATTAAATCTTTGTTTTGAAATATGAATCTTGATAATGATGGGACTGAATATGATCCTCCTTTACCTAGAAGGCGTTCCAATAATTCTGAATTTGTTAACCTTGATGCTAAATTTGATAAAAGTGGGATTGAAGAAATTAAAACCCTAGATGTTGCTAAACCCACTATTATGGATTTCAAGGAATTTAACTATGAAAATTTCTCTTTGATTGATTGTATTTCCTTGTTGCAATCCTTGCTAAAATCTCCTCACGCTTATAGTCAAAATAAAGTGTTTACTAAACATATCGTTGATGCCTTGATGCAATGTTATGAAGAAAAACTTGAATTGGAAGTTTCTATCCCTAGAAAACTCTATGATGAGGGGAACCAACTATTAAAATTAAAATTAAAAATATGAGTTTTATGCTTTGTGTGATTTGGGTGCTAGTGTCTCTACTATTCCCAAAACTTTGTGTGATTTGCTAGATTTCCGTGATTTTGATGATTGCTCTCTAAAATTGCATCTTGTGGATTCCACTATTAAGAAACCTATGGGAAGAATTAATGATGTTCTTATTGTTGCAAATAGGAATTATGTGCCCATAGATTTTATCGTTCTTGATATAGATTGCAATCCTTCTTGCCCTATTATTCTCGGTAGACCTTTCCTTAGAACGGTTGGTGCAATTATTGATATGAATGAAGGGAATATTAGATTTCAATTTCCATTAAAAAAGGGCATGGAACACTTTCCTAGAAAGAAAATAAAATTACCATATGAATCTATCATGAGAGACACTTATGGATTTCCTACCAAAGATGGCAATACCTAGATCTATTCTTGCTTGTTATGCCTAGCTAGGGGCGTTAAACGATAGCGCTTGTTGGGAGGCAACCCAATTTCATATTTATACCTTGCTTTTTGCTCCTGTTTATTAATAAATAAATTATTTAGCCTCTATTTCGGTTGTGTTTTTTGTGTTTAATTAGTGTTTGTGCCAAGTAGAACCGTTGGGAAGACTTGGGGAAAGTCTTGTTGAACTTGCTGTAAAAAAACAGAAACTTTAGCGCTCATGAGAACTGCTGTCATTTTTATTTGGAAAGTTATATTTAGTTAATTATTTTTGAAGATGATTAATAGATAAATTTCTCACGTCCAGCAATTTATTTTAGAATTTTTGGGGTTCCAGACCTTGCGCTAGCTTCAGATTACTACAGACTGTTCTGTTTTTGACAGATTCTGTTTTGCGTGTGTTGTTTGCTTATTTTGATGAATCTATGGCTAGTAAAATAGTTTATAATCCATAGAGAAGTTGGAATACAGTAGGTATAACACCCATATAAATAAACAATGAGTTCATTACAGTACCTTGAAGTGGTCTTTTGTTTTCTTTCGCTAACGGAGCTAACGAGATTTTTGACTTTAAGTTTTGTGTTGTGAAGTTTTCTAGTTTTGGGTAAAGAATTGATGGATTATGGAACAAGGAGTGGCAAGATCCTAAGCTTGGGGATGCCCATGGCACCCCAAGATAATCTAAGTAAACCTAAAATCCAAAGCTTGGGGATTCCCTGGAAGGCATCCCCTCTTTCGTCTACTTCTATCGGTAACTTTACTTGGAACTATATTTTTATTCACCACATGATATGTGTTTTGCTTGGAGCGTATTTTAATATTTGAGACTTTGCTTGTTAGTCTACCACAATCATCCTTGCTTTACACACCTTTTGAGAGATCCATACATAATTTGGAATTTGATAGAATACTCTTTGTGCTTCACTTATATCTTTTGAGCTCTATAGTTTTACTCTAGTGCTTCACTTATATCTTTTGAGTTATATAATTTTGCTCTAGTGCTTCACTTATATCTTTTAGAGCATGGTGGTGGATTTGTTTTATAGAAACTATTGATCTCTCATGCTTCACTTAGATTATTTTGAGAGTCTTAATAGCATGGCAATTTGCTTAATAATAATATGCTTGGTATTCAAGATTTGAAAAACTTTCTTTTGAGTGCATTGAATACTAAGAAAGAAATTGATGCTTGGTTTTGAGATATGAGGATGGTGATATTAGAGTCATGATAGTTGATTAGTTGTGAATTTTAGAAATGCTTGTGTTGAAGTTTGTGATTCCCGTAGCATGCACGTATGGTGAACCATTATGTGATGAAGTCGGAGCATGATTTGTTTATTGATTGTCTTCCTTATGAGTGGCGGTCGGGGACGAGCGATGGTCTTTTCCTACCAATCTATCCCCCTAGGAGCATGCGCGTAATACTTTGCTTTGATAACTTCTAGATTTTTGCAATAAGTATATGAGTTCTTTATGACTAATGTTGAGTCCATGGATTATACGCACTTTCCTTCCCTCCTCCACCATTGCTAGCCTCTCTAATACCGCACACTTTTCACCGGTATCATACACCCACCAAATACCTTCCTCAAAACAGCCACCATACCTACCTATCATGGCGTTTCCATAGCCATTCCGAGATATATTGCCATGCAACTTTCCACAGTTCTGTTCATTATGACACGCTCCATCATTGTCATATTGCTAGCATGATCATGTAGTTGACATCGTATTTGTGGCAAAGCCACCATTCATAATTCTTTCAAAAATGTCACTCTTGATTCATTGCATATCCCGGTACACCGCTGGAGGCATTCATATAGAGTCATATTTTGTTCTAAGTATCGAGTTGTAGTTGTTGAGTTGTAAGAAAAATAAAAGTGTGATGATCATCATTTTTAGAGCATTGTCCCAAGTGAGGAAAGGATGATGGAGACTATGATTCCCCCACAAGTCGAGATGAGACTCCGGACGGAAAAAAAGAGGCCATATAAAAAAAAGAGAAGGCCCAAACAAAAAAAATGATGAGAGAAAAAGAGAGAATGGACAATGTTACTATCCTTTTACCACACTTGTGCTTCAAAATAGCACCATGATCTTCATGATAGAGAGTCTCTCATTTTGTCACTTTCATATACTAGTGGGAATTTTTCATTATAGAACTTGGCTTGTATATTCCAATGATGGGCTTCCTCAAAATGCCCTAGGTCTTCGGGAGCAAGCGAGTTGGATGCACACCCACTTAGTTTCTTTTTGTTGAGCTTTCATATACTTATAGCTCTAGTGCATCCATTGCATGGCAATCCCTACTCACTCACATTGATATCTATCGATGGGCATCTCCATAGCCCGTTGATACGCCTAGTTGATGTGAGACTATCTTCTCCCTTTTTGTCCTCTCCACAACCACCATTCTATTCCACCTATAGTGCTATATCCATGGCTCACGCTCATGTATTGCGTGAAGATCGAAAAAGTTTTGAAAATGTCAAAAGTATGAAACCATTGCTTGGCCTGTCATCGGAGTTGTGCATGATTTAAATACTTTGTGTGGTGAAGATAGAGCATAGACAGACTATATGATTTTGTAGGGATAGCTTTCTTTGGCCATGTTATTTTGAGAAGACATAATTGCTTTGTTAGTATGCTTGAAGTATTATTATTTTTATGTCAACATGAACTCTTGTCTTGAATCTCTGAATATTCATACCACAATTAAGAAGATTTACATTGAAATTATGCCAAGTAGCACTCCGCATCAAAAATTCTATTTTTATCATTTACCTACTCAAGGACGAGCAGGAATTAAGCTTGGGGATGCTTGATACGTCTCCAACGTATCTATAATTTTTCACTGCTCCATGCTATATTATCTACTGTTTTGGACATTATTGGGCTTTATTATCCACTTTTATATTATTTTTGGGACTAACCTATTAACCGGAGGCCCAGCCCAGAATTGCTGTTTTTTGTCTGTTTTAGGATTTCGAAGAAAAGGAATATCAAACGGAGTCCAAACGAAATGAAACCTTCGGGAACATGATTTTCTCACCAAATACAACTAAGGAGACTTGGACCCTACGTCAAGGCATGTAACAGGAGGCCACGAGGTAGGGGGCGCGCCCTACCCCCCAGGCACGCCCCCCACCCTCGTGGGCCCCCTGTTGCTCCACCGGCGTACTTCTTCCTCCTATATATACCCACGTACCCCCAAACGATCAAATACAGAGCCAAAAACCTAATTCCACCGCCGCAACTTTCTGTATCCACGAGATCCCATCTTGGGGCCTGTTCCGGAGCTCCGCCGGAGGGGACATCGATCATGGAGGGCTTATACATCATCATCCAAGCCCCTCTGATGAAGTGTGAGTAGTTTACTTCAGACCTACGGGTCCATAGCTAGTAGCTAGATGGCTTCTTCTCTCTTTTTGGATCTCAATACAATGTTCTCCCCCTCTCTCGCGAAGATCTATTCGATGTAATCTTATTTTTGCGGTGTGTTTGTTGAGACCGATGAATTGTGGGTTTATGATCAAGTCTATCTATGAATAATATTTGAATCTTCTATGAATTCTTTTATGTATGATTGCTTATCTTTGCAAGTCTCTTCGAATTATCAGTTTGGTTTGGCCTACTAGATTGGTTTTTCTTGCCATGGGAGAAGTGCTTAGCTTGGGGTTTGCTCTTGCGGTGTCCTGTCCCAGTGACAGAAGGGGCAGCAAGGCACGTATTGTATCGTTGCCATCGAGGATAACAATATGGGGTTTTTTATCATATTGCATGAAACTATCCCTCTACATCATGTCATCTTGCTTAAGGCATTACTCTGTTTTTAAGTTAATACTCTAGATGCATGCTGGATAGCATTCGATGAGTGGAGTAATAGTAGTAGATGCAAAATCGTTTCGGTCTACTTGTCTCGGACGTGATGCCTATATACATGATCATACCTAGATATTCTCATAACTATGCTCAATTCTGTCAATTGCTCAACAGTAATTTGTTCACCCACCGTAGAGTACTTATGCTCTTGAGAGAAGCCACTAGTGAAACCTATGGCCCCCGGGTCTCTTTCTCATCATATCAATCTCTATCACTTTATTATTGCTTTGCTTTTACTTTCCTTTTACTTTTTACTTTGCATCTCTATACCAAAAATACCAAAAATATTTTTTATCATCTCTATCGGATCTCACTTTCGTAAGTGACCGTGAAGGGATTGACAACACCTAAGCGCGTTGGTTGCATTGAGCTATTGTTTTTGTGTAGGTACGAGGGACTCGAGCGTAGCCTCCTACTGGATTGATACCTTGGTTCTCAAAAACTGAGGGAAATACTTACGCTACTTTGCTGCATCATCCCTTCCTCTTCGGGGAAATCCAACGCAGTGCTCAAGAGGTAGCACTCCCCCCTCGATATAGTATGCCTCTCGTACCACCTCCTACATGCATCCCTCTCTCTCTATCCTTCTCCTCATGCCTCATTTGCTTCTAACACACACATGCATGTATACCGATCGATCTCCCAACATATACCTAGATCGACTTTAACTACCCCCCCCCATCGATCGACGTACCTCACAAGTTATGTCTCTCCTTTCTCTAACAAAGGGTGATTGATATTCCTATGTAGTTACGTCTGCTTACCACAACCACATCGTCCCTCTCATCATTCGTGCATGCCTCCTGACCCGTCTCTCACACGCGCTTGCATAGACAACAAGCAGCCATCTCCTCTCTTATTGATATTGCGGGCGTGCCCTCCGTTTGTCTAGCAAGCCTATCCCACCATTTGTTAGAAGCAACTCCACTACCACCCCCTCCAACATTCTAGCTCTGTCTCTCTCCCAACCTTATTCCTCTCCTGCACATATGCATGGATGCTGATCGATCTCCCTTAATACATGAGGCAGATCGATCTCCTTAATACATGAGGTAGGCCTCTCTCCTCCTCCACACATATACCAGCCATTGTACCTCTATAGTTAATTGGGCCTCCCTCTTCCCCCACCACACACCGATAGTCGAGCGCTGCAGGTAGGTATCCATGCCACAGAGACAAACTGCACATGTCCCATCTCATGTTCCAGTAGGCCAGCCAGTCTATATCTTTGACGTGGGCACACACAAATTCGATGGCACTCTTTATCGATCGCGCGCGCACACACACACACACATCATCATCCCTCTGTTCGATTCTATGGACACCTCAAGATGCATTTGTATGAGTAGTTTATCTTGTGAGAGAAAAGGTTGAACGAGGGAAGGCCTTATTTGCGAACGTGGAGAGACATGTGGGTATATTTTTGCAAAATTGCCATAGTTTATTTCCTATCCGTTAGATATAAATCCAACGGCCTATATTATAAGATGGCACGCACACCATCATCACCAACTCTGTTTTCTACTCCCTCCGTACGAAAATACTTGTCATCAAAATGGATAAAAAGAGATGTATCTAAAACTAAAATACGTCTAGATACATTTCCTTTTATCCATTTTGATGACAAGTATTTTTGGATAGAGGGAGTATTTGTCTTTTTAGAGATTTCAACAAGTGACTATGACCGGACCTTACCAATTTACTCAAAAAAGTAGTCCATAATTTTGATGTTACCCTCTTTTCTTGGGGTGCAGTGCCATCTGGATACCTAATAAATAAATAAAGTACTAAATTATACTAATATATGATGCATGGCGCAGGAGTACTAAGTATTATTAATACAATTTTGCTAGAACTCATCTAGATGAGATATAATTTGGTCTCATTCATCTTTTATAGCCATTGGATGTGATGCTATATAAGATGCGTGTGTGCTGACGTGGGTTGTATTTGTTCTTGTGCAATGAACTGACCACTGCATGTCATGTTTGATAGTCTCAAGTCATTAAAAGCATACAAGCCCCATATCTCTTCTTGGTTGATTCCTCTATTTATGTCAAAAAATAAGAAACAACGTGAGATTTAATGCACCACGCCTATGTGTTTACTATTTGGTTTTTGTAAGATGACTTAATACTCACCTAGACGGAGGGAGTATTCGATTTGACAGCGGGCAGCGCAGTTCCCGATACGGCTTTAATGCAGACGAGGGAGGGAGTAGCGGTTCCCGATATGTTGAACGACCAATGCATCCTCCTTCAATTAATGCATGAGGGAAGTAATGGGAGGAGGTCCGGGAAAATAGGCTGCACAATGTGAATGCAACGCAGTTTGCCCTCACTGCCCTCATATAAAGGTGCCCCTCCATTCCAATGCATCTACCACATCATACGCACCTAAGCATTTGCCTAAGCACCTACACTAAGCGCAAAAGAGCTGACTCCAGACCCATGGCGGCGATGCGCGTGAGCGGCCAGCGGCTGCGCCAGATGGTCCACGACGCCGGCCTGCGGCATGGCGTCGAGGATCGACTCCAGATGGTGTTGGAGACCGGCTGGTGGATGGCCGCCGTCAACGCCAACTACGACTCTCAGTTGGACCAGATGATCATTGCCACCAGCAACAAGTTCACCGTCCTCAAGAAGCTCGCGGACGACATCGCCGTACTCCTCCAGCCCGCGCGCCCACGCTCCTCATTGCCTGCCACCCTAATCGGCCTCCATGGCCGGAACCTCTTTCAAGCACTGGTGGCCCTGCGACTGCATGCCGACGGCACGAAGAATGTCCACCTGGAGTTCGCGCTCGCCGCGAGGCGCCTCGCCCTGCAAGAATTCGTCGACCTACACATCCACGTGTACGAGGAAATCGTGTGCATAGGTATCTACAAGGCCAGTGAGGACGCTATGACGTTGGCCTTCCTCAACCGGCTGGAAGACTTGGATGCCTTTGCTGAGAAGCACCTCGACCTCGCCACAAAAGCCGCCGCTCCTTAGCCGCCGATCGGTGGCCCGGCGCACTAAGTTGAGGAGGAGGAGGTCGTACGTTCATGGATCCATCTTTCTTCTTGCCTTCTGTAACCACCACTATGATCGCATCATCGTGGGCTTAATTCTTATTGTGTTGTTGCATTCTCGTTCCAGTCAATACCGACATGTGCGATCCCTTTGCTTAATTATATGCATCACTATAACTAGTACTCCATCCATCAATTTATAAGTTGTGGTTACCTTTTCCATCAACTTCATGCAACGCGCGGGCATCTTGCTAGAAACACTAGAATATGTCTATATAATCCGTATGTGATAGTCCATTTGAAATCTCAAAAAAGACAAATATTTAGGTACGGAGGGAGTAATATATTAGGAATATATCAAAACAATAGTGATTTCTTTCAAGTTTGTGAACAAATACTACTATTCTACTACTTTGGATCCGTCGCAACGCACAGGCACATTGATGGTAAAAGGAAAAGGCCTGTCGCATTCACGTCGCACCCCCACACGCCTGGGAATCGGGAGTACAACACGGCCCGTCCGGCACGACACATAGCTTAGGGAAGGCGTGTTGCCTAGGATTTTCACTTTCTTGTGGGACCGCCGTTGAGCAAACCGACACCCCAACCGCCGCCGGGTTGGAACAGAAACGAGGGGAAGATCTAGCTGTAGCACGGAAGCCAAGAAATTTGGTGTCAGACGGGGCTCGTTGATAGAGTAGGAGCATTTCGTACTAGTACTACTCCTACTAGTACCAAGTTTGTACTCCTAATACTATATTACTAGTACTATTGCTATACAACTAGTAGGTACGTGCACGACACAACATCGTAGGAACAAAAAATGGGAAGATCTTGTTTTGGGTGATTTATCTTTTTTTCAATCAACGTAGTATGAATAATATGATGTGAGGGGAACCCATGAAGCTTATGTGTCTTGGTTGCATGGCTACGGAAGGTTAGAGAAAAATAAATAGATAATGTGTTTAGAGTGCACTCCACTAAATAGATATACTTTGGATCCATTGCAACGGACCGACACATCTATATCTATACCCCCTATATAGTGTGTGAAAAACTTTGAAAGTTGGTCGTTGGATGAAGCCAATCCGATGGTACAAAGATGGCAAATCCGAGCACTATTGGCCGTTGGATATCATCCACCAGATTCTGACACATGTATAATCTAGAAGTCTCCATGGTTGAACTTAATTCATGAATAACTTTGCCACAACTAAGCTTAGGCAAAGTTATTAGTTCTTTAAAATGAGATTCACAAGTTGGCAAGCCTAAGGGAATCTTGCCATATTTTTTGTTTGTATGTCATGTGGGGCCTTAGTGTGGCTTGCCTAAGGTGTGGCTTGAACCAAACACTCACCTAAGTTAATCAAACTTGCCTAACCTTACATTCCACCAGAGTTTGCCACATGTTAGAATCCAGAAAGCTCCACATGTAGAAGCATAATGCACAAACCACCAGAATCTCATGTGTGCAATGCACGTGTACCTTACTAGTACTAGTTGGTAGTAGTAAGAAACAAATTCCAGTTTTGGCATGAGCTCGTACTGCGGGAGCACCACAAGGCCTGCCGCAGGAGTTACATTTCCCTCTCAGGGCCCACTGGACCGAACTTCAGTGGCTTAGTGCCTGGCCTATGAGTCAATGACATGCGGACCTTAAATGCGGCTGGCCCACATGTCATTCTCATGGTGTTGGCGTGGTTCGCGACTCACTCATTCGAGATGAACCGGCCGATGGTGGCGTGGCCGTGGCGAGGGTGCCACAACGGGGCGTCGGGGCGTTACGAGGCGTAGATGGCCACACCGGCGGGTACTACCTGTAGTACATAAGTACTCCAGCTGAGGATTGATGCCCGGGACGAAATGTGTCACAGCTGCTGGATGAAAATTCGATGGAGCGGGAGTACGGATCGGAGCACAGCAGTGGAGCAGGCAAACCGCGTCCAATCGGGTGTGTCTGTGGTAGAAAGTTGATGGTCGCCGCAGTTCAGCTGGCTCGCATTTCATGCACACAAAGGCAGAGGAGCGGTGGGGCCGAGAGGGATGAGGGGCACGTCGGGGGGATGAGGATCCCCCGACGCGAACAATCCTATCATTCTTTCACTAACATGTGGGACCCATAAGCGTGGGTCCCACCTGTCAGCGAAGGAAAGGGAGGGCAAGGCAGTGATAGGATTAGATGGCTAGTCTAACTGAAGTAGTAGATGATTATTTAAAGAGGTTTGGAGAATTAGGATTAGATGGCTAGTTTAACTGAAGTAGTAGATGATTATTTAAAGAGGTTAAAACAATGTGAACGCAGTGGGGTTTGGATGCAAATGAAGACGAAGGGGAGGTGAAGAAGCCGAGGAGAATCCGTTCCCGATGGAGAAGTAAATGGGAGAAGTGGCATGCAGGTGGATGATTAGACGGCTAGGTAGACTAAACGAAAAGGCTATGCGGGTAGACTAATGAGTCGTACATGTTCGTGTACGTGCCCATCCTTCCTGGTAGGTGGGACCTATGCAAACATATAAAAAAATGTGTCATAGTTTTTTTTGAGCGCGTGAGTGGGAGACACAACATTCTCTGGTTAAGGAATACTCCCTCCGTTTAGGTGAGTATAAGTCACCTTATGACAATCATTTTTTCCCAAAACCTTTAGGCGTGGAGCATTAACTTCCTGCTAGTAGTAGTAGTACAATTGTGGTACACTTGATGGTCAAAATACTATTCATCCGGTCCTCACAGTGAAGTGACAACACCCTGCGCCTGACAGTAGTCTAGGCGGCGTGTTCGGGTTACCAAAGTCAGCCTCACCATGTGCACCGTGCAGTCTGTCACCACCGCTGTACAGCACATTGGCGCCTCGCCTAGTCTCCCTCTTCGCTCCCATAGCACCACTCCATCTCCATCTCCTTCTCCCTCTCCGTCTCCGTCTCCGTCTCCATCTCACTGTGCCCCCGTGTACCGTCGCCTCACTCACCTCCCCAGTACAACTATTCCCTCACTAGCCGCTCCAGCACCGACATCCTTCTCCCTCGTAAATCAAGCCCCCTTCCAAACTCCACCATGGTCGAACACGAACCGTGCAGCATCCATATGAGCCGCGATTGGAGCAATCTCCCCAGTGACATCCTCGACCTCTGTTGTTCATGTATGGATATGTTGAGCACCCTGCGGCTGGCTGCATGCTCGAGGGACATGCACACGGCCATCATCGAAGCGAGGCCTAAGCTTTTCAAGACACCCTTCTTGCTGCTAGTTGGTCTTGCGAGATTGGCTCACCATGATACGGAGGCATGCATGATGCCCCTCGACTTCAATCCGATCTCCATTAGCCGAAACTTCTTTGCGGGTATTGTCGTGGAATTGTCACGGCAGATGTCCTCTTGCAAGGACTTGATCGTGGAGCCATCACAACTAGGAAGCTTAAAGGGTTTAATCGGGACAAAGGACACGCGAGGTTTATACTAGTTCAGCCCCTTACGGTGAAGGAAGGCCTACTTCTAGTTGGGTTGGAATTGCTTGAGGTTTCAATGACCAGGGAGCGAGATACGCTATGCCCGGTTCTCGATCTCTCTTGTTTCTTCTGTCCCTAAGCCGCTAGCGGGTCGTCCCCTTATATACACGGGTCAACGCCCTACGGCTTACAGAGTCCCGGCCGACTCATAAACAGTTTCCGGCTCGGTGACTAGTTATTTCTACCTTACAATACAAGTCGGTTCCTCATGGCGGTTTATCACCATGGGCCCTAAATCGTCTATGGGCCTTTAGACCCTTTACTGAACTGCCATCTTCACATCTTGGTCTTGGGCTTCAGATGGGCTTCTCTTTGCGTAACCCGGCCCCTCCTGGGCAGCTTACGCAAATAATTATATCCCCAACATTAGGCCCCAGATTGATTTGAACCGGTTCATGTCAATCTTTAAAAACCTTATAAACTAGCCCTTAGTCTTCTTTTTTGCACGGAAATTCTAACCCGCCGTGACGTCATCATCCGGATTCGGGTCAAATCTCTGTGACATCATCTTCAATAAAATTCATATTTTAATCTGTCATATCCTCCAACGAATCTTTGCCTTTACTGACCATCCCGAGAATCGAGGTGTCGGGGCCACTGGATAATGATGCTTTGGTCTCCTCGTTTCTTGCGCCGTCTTGGTCGGCCCCTCCTTATAAATAGATGCGACCTAGGCCTTCTCCATTTCCTTCAGTCGTCTTCCTCCTCACACTTCTTCCTTTGCTGTTCAAGCTCCGCCGCCACCGCCGTCGAACTCCTCGTCTTCACCGACTCAGGCCGCTGCATCACCCTGATTCCGACCAGAAAACGACGGCGACCCTCCGCAACTCTTCCGCATCTGTGAGTTCCTCTTTTCCCCTTTCTCAGATCTGTCTTCAAATCATCTTGAGTTCGTTGGTGTTCATCACCGCCCGACGCAGACCTCCATTAATTTCACCCCCAATGCCTTTGTTTAGATTATAGAAACAACATAAAACTGCTACGGAAAATATTTGTGCTTGTCTTGTATAAAAACAGATCTCATTTCCCTTGTTTTGGAAACCCTCCGCGAGTATATGAACTTCTCTGTACTATTTTTAGGTCTAGAAATATTTTCTTTCTCAGAACCTCGTTTGATCCAAAATAATGATTGCAACTTGTGAAACCTGTTTGTTCCACACTTAACCAAAAAACCACATCTGTTGACTCTGCTTTAGCCATAATAATTCATGTGACCGGTTTAAAATAATACCGGTTGTCAGCACCGCTTGCTTATGGCGACTTAAGAAAACCTTAATCATCTTTAGTACCTGCAGCTGCTAATCATTATCACATAGTTACCTGTATGTCATTAGGCCCCTTCTTAAGCTGCCATCTCAGATAACCCAATAATGCTTATTCTCCGGGTTATAATGAACCGGAAAATTTCCTTTATCTTGTTGTAGGCTTCAATTTATCCAATGGCACCCAAAGCTGTTAAGCCTCCGATTACCTGCAACTGGGTCCCATCCATTGTAACAGAGAGCAAACTGTCCGAGTTTGTAAAGTCTGGCCATCTGCCCAAGAAGGATGTCATGTCTTATCGCGCTCCTGACCCGTCTGAAGAGAAACCTCAACCCAAGGAAGGGGAGGTGATCATTTTCACCAATCACATGAGCCGGGGATTTGCTCCTCCCGGTTCAAAATTCTTTAAAGACGTTTTGCACTTCTTTGACTTAAGACCTCAAGACATCGGGCCCAATTCGGTGTCAAATATCTGCAACTTTCAAGTTTTCTGTGAGGTCTACCTTGGAGAAGAACCCAACCTACTTTTGTTCAGGGAGTTGTTCTATTTGAACCGGCAGAATGAACGCGCCAACGGACCCAGTCTAGAACTTGGTGGCATCTCGATTCAGCGATGAAGAGACTGCCTTTTCCCTTATGCTGAACTGTCGAGTCATCCAAAGGACTAGAACCAAACGTGGTTCTACTGCCAGGACACTTCTCCGGCTGGTGAAAGCCCGCTGCCCGGCTTCCGTGCATTGCGCCTTGAACCTACTCACCTGCTGCCGGATAAGTTGACAGCTACTGAACGTCTGCCACTCACCCCCAAAATCAAGAAGATAAAAGCTCTTTTAGGGAACGGCTTAGATGGCATTGACCTGGTCCGAGTCTGGGTTGCTTGGAGAATAATTCCGTTAAGCTGCCGCCCCGGCTTAATGTGTAATTATTCAGGCGAAAAAGATGACCCTCAGTGTCATAGCCCTGACGACTTACCAGATGACGTAGTGGAAGCTACAACTCAGTCCTTGTTGACGGAGGGCATAGTGAATAGTAACGCCTTCGGCTTACTACCTTTTTGCCAGAAGAACCCGGCCCCTGCAGTAAGTTTCCAGCCGTTGGGTTATTATTATCTCTTTTTTATCATGTTAGGCTGTATTCTTACGCATAACCCGTTATAACCTTTTACAGGCAAATGATAACTTCTGGAAAACCCAATATGATCATGAGGCAGCCAAGAAAGCCAGGGCGGCCAAGAGAGCCCAAAAGAAAACCACCAAGCCCACCACCTCAAGGAAGAGGAAGCCAAGCGCCTCTGAGCTGTTTCAGCTTGATGATACTGATGATAATGAGAAAGAGGTAACCTCTGAATTTCCCTTTCTCCTTTATCACTACCTTACTGATACTAACCTTGTTTCAGGAAGACACGGGCAACAGCCAACCCGTCGAGGAAGAGGTAATTATAATCTCCTCTGACTCCGAGCTTTAGCCGCGTCAGAAAATTCGAAGAGTAACCCGGAAAGTAAGATTTTCACATCCTTTGGCTTACCAAGATCCTGACTTTCTTTTGAAGCGACAGATTTATGAGAGCCGGAGGCAGACCTGGACCAGCAAAGACGCGGAACTCTCCTCTGGCTTACCTGATGTGACCAGGAAACGCCAGGCTGAGGTTACCTCTGATTCACACCTTCTTTTTCCTTTGGCGGGTTTCATTCGTTATCCTCTCAATTCTTCTGACTCCAATTATTAGGATATTTCACCTTCCTCTGGTGAGTCTATGCAGTCCAACATGCCAGCCTTCAAAACTGCTCCCGGGTAATATAAACTTGTTGTACCTTATGCCTTTATTTTACTCATACTTTTCGTTTTTAACCTGTCTACTTTTTCCGTAGTGTGCAAGTAAAGCCCAGCAAAAGGGCAAAAAAGAATAAGCCGCCCTAAGAGCCGGTTGTGACTGAACCAGAGCTGGGCACAGCTGCTCCTGATGCCCCTGCTCACGAGTCGCCGCCTCAACCATCTCATGACGCTCCTATATCTTCATCTGACCCGCCTACTAAGCAAATCTTCAACAAGTCTGGTAACCCGGAGGCTCCTAGCCCCGCCAAAGCAAGTGATCCAGAAGTTGAGATCCTCAAAACTCAGTTTGTTGAACCGGCACAGCCATCTGTACTTGCCAAGTGTTCTAAAGAGGAGTTGGTAGAACGCTGAAAGGCCAAGCTAGATGTCACTGACTATACTCATTTGAGTATCAGAGAGATCGTCTCTGGCTATATCAATCAAGTACATAGCAGCCGTGACCTGGAAATTGACATGGTCAAGCAGATACAGCAGAAATCTGAGGTATGACTTATGCTAGCTTTCTTTAACCATACTTACTATACCAGCCCCCAAGTCTATTGCTTATAAGTAAATATGTTGTAGACTTTTGAAAATTGCCTAGCACTGCTTATCCGGCTTAGGAAAAAGACTTTTAACCCGGTAACACTTGCGATACACATTAGCCCCCAAGTGCTAAACATCTTTGCTTGCAAAGTGTTTGGGACTTTAATTTCCATGAACCGGAGTAGTAATTGAAAATTCTTCAGGATACATTAGCCCCCAAGTGCCAAATACCTTTGCTTGCAAAGTGCTTGGGACTTAACACTATTTACCGTAATCTTGAGTGTTATTTGGTGCAATGCAGGTCATGATAAGTCAATTTGAATCGGAAATTGTTGACCTGAAGAACCGCGTGCCAGCCCAGGAGACTGAAACTCAAAAGGCTAACTCCAAATTTGAATTCAGCGTCTCTGAACAAGAGAAGCTGAAGCAAAATTTTGAATCGGAGAAGAAAATTTGGGCTGATGAAAAGGCCACACTGGTGACCCGGGCCGAGACAGCAGAGGCATCGCTGGCGGAAGCAACGGCCGAACTGTCCGACTTAAAGCGCCAGATGTCTCGAATGGTCTCAGCAATCTTTGGTGAGTGACTTACTCAAATCTTAAACACTGCAAAACTCCTTGAATGACCATTTCGGTTGTTTCCTCTGACTCACCTTATGCTTAATAACGCAGGCCCCAGGAGCACAAATCTCAAGCAGAACATGGTGATCAAGCTGAAGGCGGTTTATACTCTGGTGGAACAGCTCTACACCGGGTCACAACGTGCCCTGGCCGTTGTGTCTTTATCAAATGATGTTCCCTATCTCCTGCAAGATGTGCTGAAGCGGCTTGCTGTGCTACCTCAGCAGATCCAAGAGTTAAGATGAGCATCTGCATGAGCCGGAGCTATAGCCGCATTGAGCCGGGCCAAGGCGTGGCTTCCAGAACTAGACCCTGCTGATATTGCTCTTGGGTATCCAAGTTTAAAGGAAGATGGCACCGTGTTTAATGATAAAGAATTCACTGCCTGTGTGAAAGATATACGTCCGGTGGCTACTCTTATTGGGAACGACACTGACCTCTCCAAGTGTCAGCCGGGTTATGACAAGGAAAATCGGAGAATCCCCGCGCCGCATTATGACGACGTCAGCTTGATCCCTCCAACCCGTAAGCACACCTTTGCTCCTGAAGTCGACCCAACCGGTTTAATAGATGATGAAGCTGAGTTTCAGGCCTTGAGTGGCATTGACTGGGCCTCATCATCCTTCCAGGACAAAGCAGCCGGCAGAGAGGCGGAGAAGGATAACCCGGAGCCTTCAAATCAACCCCAAGAGTAGTTTATCAGGCGCCACCTGCTTATGTAGTTGTAGAAAAACAATGCCACATCATTCAGACTCGGAGAGTCTTGTAATAGAGTAAAAAATACCTTGAGTTTTGCTATGCCTTTGCGTATGCTTATGGCCTTCAGTACTTGCATAAGCTGCCGTCACTATATACTTTATATGAATCTGTTATGCCCTTTGCAGAAATACCTTGCATTGCCCTGTAGTGCTTACAGCTGTTTTTCCGGCTTATATAAACCAACCCCTGAGGGTAAACTTAACTCTTGAAAATTGGCACATACAAGTTCACCTAGTTCTTAAAAACCTGATGTAACTAATATTAATTCTGGAAGATTGTAATGTATTCCATTGTACCTTCAAGAGGGTCACAAGATATCTAATGTTGGCACTTGTAAAATATGATGAACAAAATTCAAGGGTTTCTGATTCAAATACGATCAGTGACCCGTTCCAAAGGGGTTGAGCTAAGATTCGGATACGATCTGTTAGCCCCCAGTGGCTGTGGCGATGCCGATCAAGTGGGTATCGACAGCTATGTTCTCTTTGGTTCGAATACGACCTATGTTTGAACAGGAAGCCCCCAAGTGACCACAAGAGTTGTTTAATGACGCTGATTCGAATACGATCCACGTCATACCCAAAAGGAGTTAAGCTATGATTCAGATATGATCAAGAAGCCCCCAAGTGGGTTTGGCAGTATGCCGATCAAGTGGGTATCGACAGCTATGTTCTCTTTGGTTCGAATACGACCTATGTTTGAACAGGAAGCCCCCAAGTGATCACGGCTAGATTCAGATATGATCATAAGCCGGACCAAAGGAAAGCCGGATTTAGATATGATCCGCTTCTCCTTGGTCATCTACACCACCTGACAAGGAAAACACATAAACCTTTTTGGGGGTGGAAAAAAGGACAGAGGTCCTGCTTTATTGCTTTATATAATATACATAGTATAAGTATATACACATTAGAGCCGATGGCTCAAGTATAATAAGGCCGAAGATGAGCGATATTCCACGGCCGACGGGTCTCCTCCTCCGACTTACGTGAGTCTTTGTGTTCCCGAACGCCGATAAGGTAGTATGATCCATTGTTCAGATTCTTGCTGACCACAAAGGGTCCTTCCCAAGGAGGGGATAGCCTGTGCATGTTAGATTGATCCTGGATGAATTGGAGCACTATGTCACCTTCCTGAAAGGTTCTGGACTTAACCCGGCGGCTGTGGTAGCGGTGCAGGTCTTGCTGGTAAATCGCCGAACGGGCTATTGCCAAGTCTCGCTCTTCATCCAACAGGTCAAGTGCATCTTGCCGAGCTTTTTCATTGTCTTCCTCAACATAAGCCGCCACACGGGGTGAATCGTGACGGATGTCACTTGGCAGGACCGCCTCTGCTCCATACACCATAAAGAAAGGCGTGTAACCCGCAGATCTATTAGGTGTAGTATTGATGCTCCAGAGTACAGAAGGTAACTCCTCCACCCAACAACCCGGCGTTTGCTGTAAGGGGACCAAGAGCCGGGGCTTGATACCCTTCAAGATTTCTTGATTGGCTCGTTCTGCTTGACCATTTGATTGAGGGTGAGCTACAGCTGAAACATCAAGCCGAATATGCCCTCGTTGACAAAACTCTTCCATAGCTCCTTTGGAAAGGTTAGTACCATTATCAGTTATGATGCTGTGTGGAAAACCAAAGCGAAAAATCACCTTTTTCATAAACTGGACTGCTGTGGCTGCATCACACTTACTCACTGGCTCCGCCTCCACCCACTTTGTGAACTTGTCAACCGCCACCAAGAGGTGAGTCTTTTTATCCTTAGATCTTTTGAAAGGGCTGATCATATCAAGCCCCCAGACTGCAAATGGCCAGGTAATTGGAATCATCCTCAATTCTTGAGCCGGCACATGGGCTCGTCGTGAGAATTTCTGACATCCGTCACATTTACTGACCAGGTCTTCTGCATCAGCATGAGCTGTCAGCCAATAAAACCCATGACGGAAAGCTTTGTCCACAAGAGATTTTGAGCCGGCGTGATGACCACAATCGCCTTCATGAATCTCACGAAGGATCTCCTGACCCTCTGCAGGTGACACACAACGTTGAATCGCGCCAGTGACGCTGTAATGATGTAACTCGCCATTGACAATTGTCATGGACTTAGACCGCCGGACGATCTGTCTTGCCAAGGTCTCGTCTTCAGGCAACTCTCCCCGGGTCATGTAAGCCAAATAAGGCACTGTCCAATCCGGGATAATGTGGATAGCCACCACCAGCTGTGCCTTTGGGTCTGGTATTGCCAGATCTTCTTCTGTAGGTAACTTAACAGAAGGATTATGCAAAACATCAAGAAAGGTGTTAGGCGGCACCGGCTTACGGTGATACCCCAGCCGGCTTAAGGCATCAGTCGCCTCATTCTTTCTTCGATCAATGTGTTCCACTATGTAACCCTTGAAATATCCAGCCACAGCATCGACTTCACGATGGTAAGCCGCCATGAGGGGATCTTTAGAGTCCCACTTGCCTGACACCTCTCGAGCCACAAGGTCTGAGTCTCCTAAGCATCTTACCCGGCTCAAGTTCATCTCTTTGGCCATCCGGAGACCATGGAGCAGGGCCTCGTACTCAGCTGCATTGTTAGTGCAAGGAAACATAAGCCGGAGCACATAACAAAATTTGTCACCTCGAGGGGAAGTTAATACAACTCCAGCCCCCGAGCCTTCCAACTGTCTGGACCCATCAAAGTGAATAATCCAATAAGTGTTATCGGGCTTCTCCTCAGGTGCCTGTAGCTCTGTCCAGTCGTTGATGAAATCTACCAAAGCTTGAGACTTAATGGCAGTACGCAGTACGTACTTCAGACCATGAGGCCCGAGCTCGATGGCCCATTTGGCGACTCGTCCTATAGCCTCTCTGTTCTGAATAATGTCTCCCAAGGGGGCCGAACTTACCACAGTGATAGGGTGACCTTGGAAGTACTGCTTCAGCTTCCGGCTTGCCATGAACACCCCGTAAACAAGTTTCTGCCAATGAGGATATCTTTGTTTTGACTCGATGAGTACCTCACTGACATAATAAACCGGCCGTTGAACCGGATGTTCCTTACCAGCCTCCTTGCGCTCTACCACAATTGCCACACTGGCGGCTCGTGAATTAGCAGCCACATATAACAGCAAAGGCTCTTTGTCAATGGGAGCCACAAGAACTGGCAGCTCAGATAACTACCTCTTCAAATCCTCAAAAGCAGCATTAGCAGCATCACTCCAGACAAAGGTGTTTGCCTTCTTCATTAATTGGTACAGCGGTAGGGCCTTCTCACCTAACCGGCTTATGAACCGGCTTAAAGCGGCAACACGACCCGCCAATCGCTGAACATCATTAATACATGCCAGTTTAGCCAAAGAAGTGATTGCCTTAATCTTCTCCGGATTAGCCTCGATGCCCCTGTACGAGACCAAGAATCCCAAAAGCTTGCCTGCAGGCACACCAAATACGCACTTCTCCGGGTTAAGCATCATTTTGTAAACCCGGAGATTGTCAAAGGTTTCTCTGAGATCAGATATCAAGGTTTCCGCCTCTCTGGATTTCACTACTATGTCATCCACATAGGCATGAACATTGCGCCCAATCTGATTGTGGAGACAATTTTGTACACATCGTTGATAAGTTGCCTGGGCACTCTTGAGCCCAAAAGGCATAGACACATAGCAGAAGGATCCAAACGGGGTGATGAAAGCCGTCTTCTCCTGGTCCTTAACTGCCATTTTGATATGATGATAACCAGAATAAGCATCCAAAAAGCTCAAGCGCGCACAACCTGCCGTAGCATCAATGATTTGATCAATACGGGGGAGGGCAAAAGGATCAGCTGGACAAGCCTTATTTAAGTCCGTGTAATCCACACACATCCGCCAGGTGCCATTTTTCTTGAGTATGAGTACCGGGTTAGCCAACCACTCCGGGTGAAAAACTTCGACAATAAACTCAGCCGCCAAGAGCCGGGCGACCTCTTCTCCTATAGCTTTTTGTCGCTCTTCATTGAATCGCCGCAGAAACTGCCTGACCGGCTTATACTTCGGATCAATATTAAGAGTGTGCTCAGCGAGTCCTCTCGGTACACCTGGCATGTCAGAAGGTTTCCATGCAAAGATGTCCTGGTTCTCATGGATGAACTTGATGAGCGCGCTTTCCTATTTAGGATCCAAGTTGGTACTGATGCTGAATTGCTTAGATGAATCGCCCGGAGTAAAATCAACAAGCTTAGTCTCTACAGCCGATTTAAACTTCATGGCCGGGTCATGCTCCGTAGTCGGCTTCTTGAGAGAAGTCATATCCGCCGGGTCAACATTTTCTTGATAAAATTTGAGCTCCTCTGCTGCACAGACAGACTCGGCGTAAGCCGCATCGCCTTCTTCACACTCCAGGGCGACCTTTCGGATTCCATGCACAGTGATGGTACCCTTGTAACCCGGCATCTTGAGCTGTAGATAAACATAACACGGCCGTGCCATGAACTTGGCATAGGCCAGCCGCCCGAACAAAGCGTGATATGGACTCTTGATTTTAACCACTCCAAAAGTTAACTTTTCCGCCCTAGAATCATGCTCGTCTCCGAAGGCCACCTCTAGCTCAATCTTGCCCACAGGATACGCCGACTTACCGGGCACCACTCCATGAAAGATGGTGTTGGAAGTCTTTAAATTCTTGTCAGTTAAGCCCATGCGCCGAAAGGTCTCGTAATAGAGGATGTTGATGCTGCTACCTCCATCCATGAGCACCTTAGTAAATTTAGACCCACCAACCTGCGGTGCCACCACTAGGGCCAGTTGACCCGGATTATCAACCCGGGGAGGGTGATCCTCCCTGCTCCAGACAATAGGTTGTTCCGACCACCTCAAGTAACGAGGGACAACCGGTTCAGCAGAATTCATAGCCCTCTTATGAACTTTCTGATCACGTTTACACAAACTTGTGGTGAATACGTGATACTGCCCACTATTTAACTGTTTTGGATGGCTTTGATAACCCGACTGCTGCTGCTGCTGACCTCCTTGACCAGACTGTTGTTGATTATAACCACCCTGGTTTCGCTGAAAACCGGATCCTGAACCACCGCCCGGTCCATGAAAGCCGCCGGCTCCTGAGCCGCCGCTTGGGCCTTGATTGCCATCAAACGTATTAGAATTCTTGAAAGCTTTCATGATTGCGCAATCCTTCCATAAATGAGTCGCTGGTCGTTCCCGGGTGCCGTGTTTCGGGCAGGGCTCATTGAGATGTTGCTCAAGAGACGGTCCTGACCCACCAAACCGGGGTGGCTTCCCTTTGCGCTTCTGATTGTTACCCTGTGCATTGGCCACAAATTCCGGGTTACCGTCCGCCTTACGCTTATTGCCTCCTTGACTTGCAGAGTTATGCTGCTGACCCTTTCCATTACCGTTCTTCTTTCCCTTCCCCGTCTTTTCATCATCAGACACGGGGTCCTTGGTACTATCAGAATCGGCATACTTGACTAAAGCCGCCATCAGCGTCCCCATATCGTTGCAATCATGCTTAAGGCGCCCCAGCTTCTGTCTCAGAGGCTCAAAGCGGCAATTCTTCTCCAGCATGAGAACTGCTGAGCCGGCATCCATCTTTTCAGACGAATGTATTATATCTTTGACCCGGCGCACCCAATGAGTCGTAGATTCACCTTCTTCCTTCTTACAATTTGTCAGATCCATAATTGACATAGACTGCTTGCAAGTATCCTTGAAGTTCTGGATGAAACGGGCCTTTAGCTCCGCCCATGAACTAATGGAGTTGGGTGGCAAACCCTTTAACCAAGAACGGGCCATTCTGTCCAACATCATGGTGAAATATTTAGCCATCGCTTCATCACTAACCTCCAGCAGCTCCATAGCCATCTCGTAACTTTCAATCCACGCCCCAGGCTGTAAATCGGCCGTATAATTCGGCACTTTCCGAGGTCCCGTGAAATCCTTGGGCAGACGTACATTACGTAGAGCCGGTACCAGACAAGGAACTCCTCCGGTTCTAGTAGCAACTCCTGCCTCAACGGAATTCGTCGGGTAAGCCGGTGAGTTCTGTTGGGCTGCTAGCTGAGCCGCTAGCTGAGCCGCCCGCTCGTCCTCCTGACGTATCCGATCCTGAACCGGGTTATACCCGCCGGGCTGGTTCCGGCGCTGAGCGTTACTTGACAAGGCCTCTGACTCCATGTGTCTACTGTAACTCGGGCTCTGATTTTGATGAGGCGGGGCTAACCAGGGCGGAGGATTTGAGTGAATCCTATCCCGGCTGTAGGAGTAGGTCTCTTGCTGAGCCAGGGCTATTTGGACAAGTTCTCTGATCTTCCAGGTTTCCACCGCTGTCGGATCGTCCCCATCTACTGGGAGAGCTGCCAAACGTGTTGATGCTGCGATTATGTTCTCCATGGGGTTGCAGTAGTGACCCTGTGGTATTGGTACGTAATTGGGCGGTGCCATATTGCCGTGAGGAGGTGCCATCCCCTGAGGCTGGACTGGACCTCCCGCTCCGGATGTAATAAGCTGATTCGCACCTGGTGGGTTACTTGGGCCGGCCCCGGGTGTAGCAAAGAGATTCCGAGGATCATAATTCTGACGTAAGAGGGACTGAGTTTTCTGATGTCTCCTCCTCATTACCTCATTAGATGCGTTTAAGCTCAACGTGAGCTGCAAGGCCTCTGCCTGAAGTTGCTGCGCCCGTACGTCCAAAGCCGCCCGCTCTGCTGCTAATCTAGCGTCCTCAGCTGCTAAAGTTTCCTTGACTCGGGCGATCTCGTCGCGAACCTGTGCCACCTCTGCCTCATGCTCAGATTGGTTCGCAGGGATGAATGTAACAGTTAACAAAGCCGTAAGAACATGCATGAGATCCATCAGCACCTGAGCCGGTGAGCGCACGGGGCCTCCTGCCCTGGCTGCTCCTAACCCGGATGTTATCGCCGCTGAGGTCGTAGAATTTTGGCCGAGTTGAGTACCAGCCATGAAGACTCCTGCCCAGTTTGGCGACTCTGAGAGGTCCGGAATAGTGCTGCCAATCCCCCAAGCACACCATCTTGAACTTGGTACAGCAAATCTGTTGAGCCGGCGGATGAATCACCGTCAGAGAGGACAGCCGGCTCACCATCACCTTCAGATCCTTCAGGAAGTTCACCTCCATGGATGCAACCCACAAAGGCACGCTTCACGGCGGGTTGAGCTCGGGCGGGTTTCGCACACTGAGCCGTCTCGACGAGGTCGGTGTAGCTGTCCGGCTCAGGGCCCGGCTCACCAATCCGGCCGATGAAGACGTGAATTCCGCCAAAGGGGACCCGGTAGCCGTACTCAATTGAGCTGGCGTCGAGGCCCCAGCCTTCGTCGTTGATGTAGATCTTGCCGCGACGACTCTTGGTCATCCGGCCAACTGCGTATCCCTTGAGCCCTTCAAAGCTGCCCTTCAAGAACTCAAATCCACCATGCGCTGGCATCACGGTGGGCGCCAACTGTCGTGGAATTGTCACGGCAGATGTCCTCTTACAAGGACTTGATCGTGGAGCCATCGCAACTAGGAAGCTTAAAGGGGTTAATCGGGACAAAGGACACGCGAGGTATACTAGTTCAGCCCCTTACGGTGAAGGAAGGCCTACGTCTAGTTGGGTTGGAATTGCTTGAGGTTTTGATGACCAGGGAGCGAGATACGCTATGCCTGGTTCTCGATCTCTCTTGTTTCTTCTGTCTCTAAGCCGCCAGCGGGTCGTCCCCTTATATACACGGGTCAACGCCCTACAGCTTACAGAGTCCCGGCCGGCTCATAAATAGTGTCCGGCTCGGTGACTAGTTATTTCTACCTTACAATACAAGTCGCGCCCTCATGGCGGTTTATCACCGTGGGCCCTAAATCATCTGTGGGCCTTTAGACCCTTTATTGAACCGCCATCTTCACATCTTGGTCTTGGGCTTCAGATGGGCTTATCTTTGCGTTACCCGGCCCCTCCTGGGCGGCTTACGTAAATAATTATATCCCCAACAAGTATGTACTGGGTCGCCGTACATCATTTCCCTTGACATCGATCTGATCACCATCACCCAAAACTTCTTGGCAGGTATGTACTGGGTCGGCATGAACTCCCACTGGATGGCTGCCTTCAGAGAAGAAGATAAAAAGTTGGTGCTCGTGAACTTCCAGACCTCCCATGAGATTATCCTTCCTCCGTTGGATTATATAGAGTATTACCATCGTGGTCCAAGTCATCTAGATTACTATGTCAGTTGGATGGACCTTGTTTTGCAGAAGACTGTAGAAACATGCACCACACTGTTGGTTTCATCTAACCACACATTAGGGAAGTAAATGTGCATATGGAGAACTCTATATATGGAAGTAGTGAAATCCTACAATGCTTACCATGTGTACATACCTATATTCGCTCTTCAGCAATCAATGGCTAGAATAATATCCTCACAAAATGTTTGCCCACAGAACACGAGTAAACAATGCATGGTTTGTTAGTTACCTTGAAGAATTTGTTTGTGAGGACATAACATGATTACATAACATGCATGACATGGTAGTTTCCTGTGAAGAATCGATTGCGAGATAACATGAGTATAACCATGCATGGCACTTCTATATTTTTGAACCCAGTATACATTTCCCTGTATTTTCCTCTTACTTCCAACATGGACATATCAATGCTGTTTCTTGCATTATCCTACTCATACTCTGAACAATGCTGATCTTACATTAACAATGCATGTCCTTTTTGATATGATGCAGTGTCCCTACAGTTACCGCCCTTTGTAATCACACCGCCTTTGCCAAAAACAGGGAAGCACAACCGGTTCCTCGCTCGATCAGACAACGGCAAAAGACTAATGATCATTCGGACACATGAGCCGGAAAACTTATATTGCAAAAACACCACTGTATACAAGCACCGTGTAATACGTGAGTATCCGGACAGTGGCTGTTACGTCTATGAGCAGGATACCAGCTTGTTGGGGCCTTTAGGATTTTTTTAGTTGGAGGCGGGTAAACAGCCTTGGTTCACACTCTCTGTTTCTCGGACTCAATTATCCGATTAACCAGGAGATCACCGTTGGCAAGGACCTTGATGGCAGAGAGGCTCTATTTGCTATGGAAAATTGTGTCTACACGGCGAGCCCTAGGAGTTCGGGAGCAAACTCCCCTGATTGTCAATGATACAGCCTACAACCAAAAGAAGGTGAGAATGACAAAGGCATTCGGATTAACTTTGATCCTTGGATGTCTCAATTATGACAGGAAGTGATGTGGTTCAAGCCTTCAGGTTGATAGGTAATTGGGCTGTTGCATCGAAAGGGTGGAGTACTGGTGTCCCCGGATCACTGGTCGCTGAAGCGGGGCTGCAAATTATGATGGTGTTGGATCATCTCTTCGAATGACTTTGTTGTCTTCGCTGCTGGTTCTGGATGGGTAGTTCTTTCTTTTGTTATGCATATTCCTTGTCATTTGGTCATCCTCGTCTATGTCACTCTTACTATGTAATAGTTGCTTCTGTTTAGAATGTCATTCTCATCTGGATCACGAGAGTCTGAGCGCTGCAGATGGGTGCGTTTTGGTGGTGTAGCAAGACTTCTTATGAACCATCATGTCTTGCTATTTATGTCAGTAGTAGTCACTAGTCAGTGTTTGAATGTTGTATATATCATTGTTTCGAACTGTTTATTGTCTCGAACTACTGGTGGGCTAAATGAGGGCATCACCATTCTCCAGTGTTCAGAGTATATCTCCTTTTTTTCAAGTTATATAATTTGAGCTCAGTGTCTTTTCGATGATGTACACTTGTTTGGGCCAGTGAGGTGTCGTTGAATATGGGCCGAGTAGTAACGCAATGCCAAATAGGTCAATTATGACTCGCAGGCCGGACTCTCAAAAGATCCTGAAAAAAAGGCCGGGCTCTCCAAAACAGAAAGAATAAGGACTCTTAGGCCGACATGTGGGCACCATCGGTGTTTTCGTGCACTTGTGCGCCGAGAGCATATTGGCGCGTGCTCAAAATTCATGCTACCTTTTCATCCCCAGACTCCCGCCCCGCCCCCACCTCTGGAATCTCGATTCCTACTCCAGTTCCCCCAAATCCCCCTCCTGTACTCCCTGTACTCAAGCGCACTATCATGTCGCCGGTGTGAAGCACTGATATGCCAGTACATTTGATTGTGACCTGTTCTAATTTTGTACCTGAACTTTTTTTAGAAAGGGTTGTACGTCAACTTAATGTGCTAGCAGAACTTATTGTGTTGTCTGTCTGTTTTCTTTGCACAACATTCAAGATATTTCCCCGTCA
Organism: Triticum dicoccoides; assembly: GCF_002162155.2. Taxonomy (NCBI): domain Eukaryota; kingdom Viridiplantae; phylum Streptophyta; class Magnoliopsida; order Poales; family Poaceae; genus Triticum; species Triticum dicoccoides. The sequence goes on from NC_041390.1 coordinate 190,492,283, forward strand.
TTGATAAAGACGATGAACCATTATGTACGACTTCGTTGGTTTCAACATAGCCCTTCCCATAGCGATCCACTGCTTCCATCCTGATTGTGCCGCCTGCGTGAAATTTTTGTATGCAAGTTCAGTGTGCTATGATGTTCTATATGATTGTGTCAACTATATAAGTTTTTACTGAGCATCAGCAATGCATATGGCTGAAAGATGTATTTACCCGGCCGGAGTCGTAACCCGACCGGGACTTGGTAAACCGGCGGATTGTAAACCGGCGGACAGTTAAGACAGATGGCTAAGACAGACGGTAAACCGGCGAGTGTTAAACCGGCAGAGTTAAGACAGATGGTAGCACCGGCAGGCAATCATAACCCGACAGACAATGTTAAACCGGTTGACAATGTTAAACCGGCATACAATGTTAAACCGGCAGACAATGTTAAACCGACAGACAATGTTAAACCGGCAAACAGTGATAACTGGGTTGTCAGGGGTTATGAAGCCCGAGATGTTATGAAGCCCAAGATGTTAAGAAGCCCATGAAGATAAGTTAGAATAGTTAAGTCTTAAGTCTGAGTTGGACTCTACATGTAACCCGCCTCTTCAACATATATATGGAGGGGTAGGGCTCCCCAAAGAGGGACAAGGAAGAAAGAAACAATCTCTAGGGCTAGACACAACTAGAGGAGAGCCGGTTTACGGCGACTCCCTCGTGATGATAATGAGATCTAGCCTCAAACAACATGTAGGGTTGTTACCGGATGATGTTTTCCGGGGCCCGAAGCTGTCTAAACCCTTGTCTTGTGTTGCGTCTCTCGATTCCGCTCAACCCCTCTCAAGCTACCACATAGATGCATTGGCCTCGCGACTAAGTCCTCACACTACGGACATCTGCCGTGACAAATCCACGACAGTGTGCTATGATGTTCTATATGATTGTGTCAACTATATAAGTTTTTACTGAGCATCAGCAATGCATATGGCTGAAAGATGTATTTACGAGCATCAACCGATGGGTCTCTCTCTCTATATCTCTCTCTCACACACACACGCACACACACGCGCGCACACACAAGTGGGACCCGTTGAATTATTTATTTTCTCGTGACAACTTTTAATTAGGTTTCACTGTAATCTAACTTTTTCTTAAGTTATTAATTGAGCTCAGTGACTTCAAAAAGTTGTACAGAAGCCTTGTTTGGGCCTTTTTGGCATCGCTGAATGTGGGCTGAGTAATCATGTTAAGTTGTACTGTACTACACATGCCTTTTTTCAACATTAGCAATGCAACTGTGCCGACAGTTGTACATAGTATCCGGGTCAACTTGTTATTCTCCGCCCCGCTGGGCTGCGAACTTTCCTAGGAGGTATGCATTAGGCTTAACAAGAAAATGGACTTTAAGAAATAATAAACGGGATGTAATTATAATAACTAGACATTTACTATGCACCAAACACGTAATTAGTTTGAAAAATATATTATTTTTGTAATTTGAAAATTTTAATTTCATTACTTGTTGCGCGCGCAATATTTCGTTGGATTTTAACGTAATACAACTTTATTTTGAAATTATATTTAACCTAACTAGAAATTTCAGATAAAAATATTTCGGATCCCATCAAAATGTGGGATTTTTTTTGAATTCTGTTTTGAGCGGTTCTTTGAAATTATTAATTGTTGTCCTAGCTAGAAGTTGGGCTGTACTTTTAACAAACTGTAAATGGGCCTTAGTAAATTCCATTAAATGAAAAAATGGGCTCTACATTCTTACAAATCGCAAATGGGCTATATGCTCTCTGCCAAATCCGAGCAGTGGGCCTACTAAGTTGACGCGTACCAAGGGCTTTGTCAACTTAGTCAATATAAATGATTCTAGCTGCAGTGATTGTACGATGTCCATCCAACGGTCGTAGTGCTTCTTCAACCTCTGGTCTACTTGCTCCAGCCGTCCAAAGCAGCGCCGATCGTGTCGCATGCTCCTGCCTCCCATGGCCGGCTGTGATGCCGCGGAGGCCTCACCGCCCCGTACTACTCCCACCGCTGGCCAGGCCATCCCCCTAATCACCCACACCCCCTGTTATTCTGCGGCAACGGCAGCCTCACACCGCAGCCGAACTAGTGAACCCTTGTACCCCTCTCCGCACGGGCTTCCACTGCTGTGTCTTCCCCGGCTCCGCGTCGTCCCTTCCTAGGCCTCGCCGTCGTCCAAACCACCACCCTGGTGCTCTCGGTGCGGCGTGGTCAACGTGGTCAACGACCGACTTCCATCGGAAGAGTACTGTACATGGAGAGGCTGACAGCTCGGTCCAGGCGGCCGCAAGGAAGTGCCTCCTTATTACGCGCAACATAATAATTCCTCCACCTGACAGCAAGGACCCACCGGACGGGCCACCTTATTTCGCAAAAAAATGTTTCCCCCCCTGACTGCTGGGACCCACCGGACGGGCCAGCATATTTCGCGAAAAAACGTTCCCCCCGCTGTCAGCTCGGACCCACCGGAAGTGCCTCCTTATTACGCACAAAAAAATGAATACTCCCCCTGCTAGCTGGGACCCAAAATGGTGGGAGGCTGACTTGTGGGCCTACTAAGTTGACTGGGACGGGGGCCTTTGTCAACTTTAGTCAATATGAACGATTCTAGCTTCAGTGACCGTACGATGTCCATCCAACGGCCGTAGTGCTTCTTCAACCTCTGGTCTTCTTGCTCCAGCCGCCCAAAGCAGCGCTGGTCGTGCCGCATGCTCCTGCCTCCCATGGCCTGCTGTGCTGCCGCGGAGGCCTCACCGCCCCCCTACTATTCCCACCACTGTCCAGGCCCTGCGGCGACGGCAGCCTCACACCACAGCTGAACCAGTGAACCCTCATACTCCTCTCCGTGCGGGCTTCCACTGCCGCGTCTTCCCCGGCTCCCCATCGTCCCCTTCCTAGGCCTCGCCGTCGTCCACCGCCCTGGTGCTCTCGGCGTGGTGTGGTCAACATGGTCAAGGAACGACTTCCATCGGACGTGGACTGTACATGGAGAGGCTGACAGCTGGGTCCATGGCCACAGCAAGGAAGTGCCTCCTTATTACGCGGAAAATAATGACTCCTCCACCTGATAGCTGGGACCCACCGGACGGGCCACTATATTTTGTGAAAAAACGTTTCCCCTGACTGCTAGGACCCACCAGCTACATCTTCGCACGCAAGGAAGTGCGTCCGGGCAAAAAAACGATTCGCCCCCCTGACTGCTAGGACCCACCAGCTACATCTTCGCAGGCAAGGAAGTGCCTGACAGTCGGGACCCACCTGGTCAAAGCGTACGTAGCATTGTCATTTTGGTCGCGAATGTGTACGTACATATATACTGGTGGATGTAGATGCGTGCACGTGTCGTAGTAGAGGCGCGTACGTGTCATAGTAGAGGAGCGCACGTAGCATGTACACGTACGTACAGCGGCCAGGGTGCAAGAAAGAAAGGCCACGTATGTGTACATACGGGCGGGGTCTCGAACGCCTCCTCGCGCATACGTGCGGCCAGGGCTTGTGTACATGGCTGGGTCGGAACGGAGAAACAACGTTGTCGTGTTCATGGGGAGGCAACGGAATGCGTCGTGTTCATGGGGAGGCAACAGAATGCATCGTGTTCATCGGGAGGAGCGGAACGCGTGGGAGCCAACCGGCTAGGTCGGAACGGAATGCGTGGTCGTGTTCATCAGGAGGGCTTGGACGAAACAGACGATGGAAACAAGGCCTGGAGTACTGCACAAGGAGGAAACGGACCTCCTACGTTCGGAACGGGGTCCTGTTGATCGGGAGGGGTCTGGCGTACCGCAAAACGGAGGAAACAGACCTCCTATGGCGAAACAGGGGTCCTGTTGATCAGGAGGGGTGTGGCATACCGCAAAACGGACCTCCTACGGTCGAAACGGGGGTCCTGTTGATCGGGAGGGGTCACTACAAAAAAAAGACACATCCGTGAATTTTTGGGCCGAACAAATTTTTTTTTCTGTCAAACATATGACACTTCTATGACGATAATTGTGACAAAACCCGGTATCATCATAGATGTGGTGGGCTCCTACTTCTATGACAAAAAAATCATGACAGAAAATGGGCTTTTCGTCCTTGGCGGGCCAGAGACGCAGCTGCGTGACATTATTTGGGCCGTCCATGACGGAAAAAACCGTGGTAGAAGCGAGGGGGAGGAAAATTTTGGGGAGTTCCCGGTTACGGTGGGAGGTCGAGGGCCAAGCGATGCGCGTTTCTCTCGTACACGTACGCATGTGTGTGCGAGGCGTTGGCTCTAACTGAACCCGAGCGAGGCGTTGGGCTCTAACTGAACCCGAGCGATTGCACTGCAGGCTACGCATTACTGAACCCGAGCGATTGATCGATGGCTGTTAACTGAACCCGATCGAGCGATTCCTTCGCTACTGCTGCTAACTAAAGCCGATCGATGCTGCCTCTGGATGAACAGTGAG
>NC_041390.1:190497112-190515136 GCF_002162155.2 Triticum dicoccoides
GGTGGATGAATAGGACCCATGGTGTTGCCTCTGGATGAACATGACCCCGATCGATCGAGCTGGTTGGGGCTGGATGAACAGGACCCCGTGGAGGGCTGGATGAACAGGACCACCCCGTGGAGGGCAGGATGAATAGTAGATGGTGGAGGGCAGGATGAACAGTAGCCCGTGGAGGGGTGGTTGAACAGGAGCCCGTGGCGAGGGGTGGTTGAACAGTAGCAGGTGGAGTAGCGCGCGGTGGAGGCTGGATGAACAGGAGCCGTGGATGAACAGTCGCAGGTGGAGGCTGGAGGAGGTCGACGATGGATGAACAGTAGCTCGTGGAGGCTGGAGGGGGTCGACGGTGGAGATGAACAGTATCCCATGGAGTCCTGTTTTGCGGTACGCCACACCCCCTCCTGATGAACAGGACCCCCGTTTTGACCGTAGCGCTCCAACACAAGTCCGTTTCGTCCGTTTTGCGGTACGCCACAACCCTCCCGATCAACAGGACCCCCGTTTCGACCGTAGGAGGTCCGTTTCCTTCGTTTTGCGGTACGCCAGACCCCTCCCAATGAACAGGATCCCATTTCGAACGTGGCCGGTCGAACACAAGGCCGTTTCCTCTGTTCTGTGGTACGCTAGGCCTCGTTTCCATCTCCTGTTCCGTCCAAGCCCTCCCGATGAACATGACGCATTCCATTGCCTCCCCATGAACACGACGACGACGACGCTATTTCTCCCTTCCGACCCAGCAATGTACATGAGCCCTGGCCGTACATATGCGCGAGTAGGCGTTCGAGACCCCGCCCATATGTACACATACGTGACCGTATTTTCTTTCTTGCACCCTGGCCGCTGTACGTACGTGTACATGCTACATGCGCCCCTCTACTACAAAACGTGCGCGCCTCTACTACGATACGTGCGCGCCTCTACATCGACCAGTATGTACGTACACATTCGCGACCAGAATGACAACGCTATGTATGCTTCGACCAGGTGGGTCCCGACTGTCAGGCACTTCCTTGCCTGCGAAGATGTAGCTGGTGGGTCCCTGCAGTCAGGGGGCGAATCGTTTTTTTGCTCGGACACACTTCTTTGCGTGCGAAGATGTAGCTGGTGGGTCCAAGCAGTCAGGGGGAAATGTTTTTTCACGAAATACAGTGGCCCGTCCGATGGGTCCCAGCTGTCAGGTGGAGGAATCATTATTTTCCGCGTAATAAGGAGGCACTTCCTTGCTGCGGCCATGGACCCAGCTGTCAGCCTCTCCACGTACAGTCCACGTCCGATGGAAGTCGTTCCTTGACCATGTTGACCACGCCGCGCCGAGAGCACCAGGGCGGTGGACGACGGTGAGGCCTAGGAAGGGGACGACACGGAGGCAGGGAAGACTCGGCAGTTGTTTCCCACGCGGTGGGGAGTACGATTGTGTGAGGGTTTACTGGTTCGTCTGCCGTCGCCGGAGAATAACAGCAGGTGTGGGTGAGTAGAGGGATGGCTAGGCCAGCGATGGGAGTACGGTCGGGCGGTGAGGCCTGCGCGGCAGCACAGCCGGTCGCGAGGAGGAGGGAGCAGGCAGTCCCACCGGCCCTTGTTTGAGCGGATGGAGTAGTAAGAGCAGAGATTGAAGAAGCACGACGGCCGTTGGATGGACATCCAACGGTTAGTGCTTGTGTGTCAACCTTTTTTTTAGGAAAATCTCAAATCTGTGGAAAACAGCATACAGCCCATCTGCCATTATTTCTAATAATTTACAGCCCATTTGCTAATTCTTAAGGTTTTTTTGGAGCCCATAATCTTTTTGTTAGCATTACAGCCCATATTGTGGCAATGGTTAAAAAATTATATGAAATTTTGCATATTTCTGTGTGGTCCGAACTGTTTTTAATCTCGAAATTTCGACTCACATTCAAACTGATTTTAAAAATAAATGTATATCGATATAAAATCCACCAAAAAAATCCACGCATAAAAATTAATGTAATTTAAAATCTTGAAATGAAAAAAAAAAGATATTTGAAACTAATTGCCGATTTGATGTGTTTTAAAAATGTATAGCCCATTTCTCATTACTGATAGGCCATTTTCTTGGCCAGCCGAATGAAAGCTCTCCTCGTCTTGAAAGATTTGCAACCCAACAGGCCTGACAAAGCGACTTACTTGGCAAATCACAAAAAAATTGTGCTGTGGCCATGGACCCAGCTATCAGCCTCTCCATGTACAGTACTCTTCCGATGGAAGTCACGTTGACCACGCCGCGCAGAGAGCACCACGGCGGTGGACGACGGTGAGGCCTAGGAAGGGGACGACGCAGCAGTGGAAGCCCGCGCGGAGAGGACTATGAGGGTTCACTGGTTCGGCTGTGGTGTGAGGCTGCCGTCGCCGCAGGGCCTGGCCAGCGGTGGGAATAGTAGGGGGCGGTGAGGCCTCTGCGGCAGCACAACCGGCCACGGGAGGCACGAGCATGCGGCATGACCGGCGCTGCTTTGGGCGGCTGGAGCAAGAAGACCAGAGGTTGAAGAAGCACTACGGCCGTTGGATGGACATCGTACAGTTACTGGAGCTAGAATCCTTCATATTGACTAAGTTGACAAAGCCCTTCGTCTCCTCAACTTAGTAGGCCCACAAGTCAGCCTCCCAGCAAGGTGGGTCCTAGCTAGCCGAGGGAGTATTCATTTTTTGTGCGTAATAAGGAGGCATTTCCGGTGGGTCCGAGTTGACAGCGGGGGGAATGTTTTTTTTTTGGGAAATACGATGGCCCGTCCGGTGGGTCCCAGCAGTCAGGGGGAAATGATTTTTTTTGCAAAAATACTGGTGGCCCGTCCGGTGGGTCCCTGCTGTCAGGAGGAGGAATCATTATTTTCTGCGTAATAAGGAGGCACTTCCTTGCTGCCGCCGTGGACCCAGCTGTCAGCCTCTCCACGTACAGTCCATGTCCGATGGAAGTCATTCCTTCCATGTTGATCACGCCGCACCGAGAGCACCAGGGCGGTGGACGATGGCGAGGCCTAGGAAGGGGACGACGCGGAGCCGGTGAAGACGTGGCAGTGGATGCCCACGCGGAGAGGAGTATGAGGGTTCACTCGTTCGGCTGCGGTGGGAGGCTGCCGTCGCCGCAGGGCCTAGCCAGCAATGGGAATAGTAGGGGGCGGTGAGGCCTCCACGGTAGCACAGCCGGCCACGGGAGGCAGGAGCAGGCAGCACGACCGACGCTGCTTTGGGCGGCTGGAGCAAGAAGACCATAGGTTGAAGAAGCACTACGGCCGTTGGATGGACATCGTACGATCACTGCAGCTAGAATCGTTTATATTGACTAAGTTGACAAAGCCCTTGGTATGTCAACTTAGTAGGACCACAGGTCAGCTTCCAAAACGGTGCACCCCAGATGTCAGGGGGAGGAATCATTTTTTGGGCGGGTGAAGCTAGAATATCCGAGAATGAAGAAGAAGCACGACATCTGTTGGATGGACATCCAACGGCCACTGCTGCTAGAACCGTGTGTTGACTATAAGTTGACAAAGCCTTGCATACGCGTCAACTCTATTTTTTTAGGGGACGCGTCAACTTAGTAAGGCCAGAAGTGTGTGGCAGGAACTTATAGCCCATTTGAGTTTTGTAAGAATGTGGAGCCCTTTTTTGAATTCTTATGGAATTTACTACAGCCCATTTACAGTTTGTTAAAAGTACAGCCCATTTCAACCAACCGTTCAAAACATAATTCAATAAAATTTCCCACATTTTGATGGGATCCGAAATATTTTTATCCCGAAATTTCTAGTCAGATTAAATACAATTTCAATATAAATTTATATTACGTAAAAATCCAACGAAACATTGCGCTCGCAACAATTAATGAAATTAAAATTTTCAATATCCAAAAATAATATTTTATAAAGTAATCACGTGTTTGGTGCATTTTTTTATAGTTACTGCCCAGTTTTTATAATTACATCCCATTTATTATTTCTTAAAGCCCATTTTCTTGTTAAGCCTAATGAATCCCTCCTAGGAAAGATTTGCAGCCCATCGGGGCAGAGAATAACAACTTGACCTTACTTGGGTATTCCTAAAAAAAGTATAGCTAGGCTAGCTATTTTCAGCTTGAAAAAATTAATATCTGGGCTGGATATCTGGCCTGGGCTAGACGGGCCACAGCCCGCCCAGTTAATACCTGCAGCGATGTTTTCGTTGTTGTTCAGAGGAGAAAAATTAATATCTAGGCTAAACATCGAAAAACTCTGCAGTGCTCACACCTCAAAAACACAAATACTGCTCGAGCTGCTTGGTCTGAGCTGTCGGCCGCTTCTTGTGCAATTCTCTTGTTTATTGACTAGTACTACATAGGTTGACAATGGTGTGGGACCGTGATGTCAGGAAACCAGGGGGAAGCAAAATAAATAACTCCAGCGAGCGCTTCCACCTCTGCCTCGTTGTCTCCCGTGGAAACCCCTTTCCTCCCTTTTTTTTGCTCGGGCAAGGACCAATGCATGCAGCACGTCCATGCGGTTATTAGGCAAGAAATAAAAGCGCTTTGCATGCTATGAATTACGATGGCCTGCATGGGTAGCTAATAAGGCATCCTCTTAACTGTTGTGATTAAATGTTGTGTTTAGAAGAGAGAAATATTCTTCTTTTCCACCAATCTGCTTGCACCTAGGTCGTGATGCACCTTCTAATATGACTTATTCACCTAGACGGAGGGAGTATAGTTTTATACATATATATATATAATAAGGAGGCACTTGCGTACGTAGGCTATGGACCTGGTGGGTCCCCATTGCCATCCTCTCCAAGTAAAGTCATCTCCTCGCCCGCGCGCGCTTTCCGCCCGAAACAGTCAGCGTCGCCCGCCCCGCTTCCCGGTGCAGGCGATTGCTCCGCCTTCAAACGACACAAGTGTTGTCCGTCTGTCCATTTGCCGCCCACATTAATGATACACGGTTGTCGAGGCGGCTACTCCGGCGCCACACGTTCGTCCCTCTGCCCGCCCACCATTGCTATATAAACTGCTGGGCCGGCCATAGCCGCAGTCATCCGCATCCATTCCCTTTCTCCTGTCCACACCACTACTACCCACCATGGCTTCCTCGCACTCCAGCGCTCTTCGGGACGGGCGGACGACGGACCACAAGGAGAGGGCAGCCATTGCTGCCGACCGGCTGGCTGGCAGGCAGCCGGAGGACGACGACGTCCCAATGGGGAACATGGTAGTCGACGATCCGGTGCCAACCCCCTCCTCCGCGCCATCCTCGCCGGTGCTTTGCACATGACCATCGGCGAGGCCCATGCCCAATATATGGACAGTGTGAGGCAGATGTGTCAGCAGCTGTTCCGGGAGGCGTAGGCCGACGCCGCCTACAACCACCATTTCCTCCAGGAGCATCTGTAGGCGGAGGAGCAGATCACCGCGGAGCGGGCAGAGCAGGAGGCGCTGCTCGACTCGTACTGCTCCGCCTGCAAGGGCCGCCTCGAGCGCTGGTGAGAGCGCATGCGGGTGGCGGAGGCTACGGCCGCCTACAAAGAGGCTAGCAAAGACGGCGATGAAGCGAGCGAGGCGCTGTTTGGCGAGACCGAGGACAAGGCAGAGGACAATGCCAGCTCCGACGAGTCCCCTCTCCGCTGGCGTCGACGAGGCCCTGCGGCGCCAACAACGAGGCAGAGGACACCGCCGGCTCTGCCGAGGCCCCGCCCCGCCAACAACGAGGCAGAGGACATCGCCGGCTCAGCCGAGGCCCCACCCTGCCGGCAACGCGGGGGAGGATTTCCACTGCTCCGCTAAGGCGCCACCCGCCGGCAATGAGACAGAGGACATTGCCGGCTCTGTCGAGGCCCCGCTCCACTGCCAACGAGGCCACGCCACACAAAAAACAAGGAAGAGTAGAACACGGTAGGTTGCCGCAGCTCGGGTCCAAGTAAGGCCACCGCTGCTACCCTCCTGTTGAAGCCAAGCTAGGCGGGTTGACCATTGACGGCCGGTTAGCTTCTTGGCGGTGACGTGGAGTCGGGGAGTTCCGCTGGAGAATAATGCTGCTTCTACTTAACTGCTGGTGCAGTTGGCTGACTGACACGTGGGCCCAACAGGCCACATGTCAGTTACATAACTGCACCTGCAATTAAGTCATTGAAGCTTCTGTTCGGCTCAGCGGGACACAGGTGGGTAGCTTTGGTTAATTAATTATACCTCTAGAGCACCCCTTTTTAGTTGAAGAATGTATGAAATGTAATGAAATCTGGCATGTTTATATGAAATCCGACCCTGTATGAATGAATTTATTTCGATTAGTTCGAATTCCTGTATCACTGGCATTGGATGAACATGCAAAACAATATGTACTAGCATTATTCCCAGTGTGATCACCTCGTTTGCAGCAGTTTCACATGTACTCCATCCGGTCCTTTTCTAGTCTGCATACAAGTTTTGTCTGTAGTCAAGGTATCTCTACTTTGACCAATCTTATACAAAAAAGTATGCACTTTCACAATGTGCAAAGTAAAAAGGAACAGAAGGAGTACAAAGAGTTTGAGCAAGTTTTTAGCGTTTCTGTACATTTGAATCAAACACACAGGCCTGACAATTCATAGAGAACATTCAAAACAATCGATGATTATGCATCTCAGCGACTCACATGTCAGAGGCAATATTTACTTCACAACTAAAGAATAAAGAAAAAAATGATCGACGCTACTGACAGCAAGGGCGTCCCATTCGAAAATATCAAACGCATGTCTTGCTAAAATCAATGAGCAAAATTTGACAAGGTTGTCCCATTCCAAAATATCAAATGCATATGAATGTGGAATGGGCAGGGTTTGCCATCAGTTCAGACATTGAGATGGCACCTCGTGCTAAATAAACCAGCTACTCTTTTTGTGCAGTTCCACCAAAATCAACCAAATTCGCGCGTAGCTTGTATGATTTCTCCCTTATATGTTGCAACTCCTTGAACTTATTGGCACCTCCTTTCTTGTGGTGGAAATGAATGATTCGATGTATTCATGAACATTTTGTGCAGTTCCCATTGAAATCAAGCTGAGCACCCCTGTTTGCACAAATACAAAAAAGTGATTAGTATAGAGCAAACTGTACTACGAAATGACAGTTTCAACAGGCACATACATGGTCCATGTAGAGCACACTTCTAGAAAAATGGAACTCACCAGAAAGAATCCTAGAACAACATTGTACTCACGCATCACAGCAAAAAAATGGAGATTTTGTCAGTCCTTCTGAGCTGAAGTTAGTTTGGTCTTGTGGGGAGTAATGTAACCATCCTTCAACCGCTCCTTCTGATGATAAGATAGACATGGCTTCTTCATCCTAGCATAATCGGAACTAGTCACTTCACGTACTCCATATTCTTCTTCAGAGGAAGATGATCCTGTTGTGCAAAGAAAAGAGGACTACTAAATGCTAGCATCACTGTTTGCTTGAAAAAAGGAAAGGAAATATTTAAAACAGCACAGATGAAGCACTTCTCAAGGACAATACCACTTTTTTATGACAGCACCGGGAGTTGATTTTTGTTTTTCTTCCCCTTGTTCTTCCCCTTCATCACTTGGTTCAATAACAAACAAGCTTTGCCTTTAATGTAAGATTTGGCATGTCAATTAGGGAGAACAAGTATAGTACTAAACTTATTTTTCTGATGAAAGTGGCAAAATACAGGCCAGCAGTTGTGAAATATCCTTATCTTACCTCAATGGGATATTACGGTGCACATACAGATTGGAAGTCTTGTCTCCATTTGTGCAGTTCACTAAAATCAAGCAACATTATCATACAAGTAGCACAACATATGAATGCACACTGCAGAATCATGTGAAAGAAGGCTAGTACTGACCTCTCATGATGCGGAAAACAACTCACAAGAAGAAGATATGAACCAAATTCGCCTTAACGGATAGGAAGTAAGATCTCCTCTTGTGCAGTTCCACTAAAATCAAGCAATCAAGCAACGTTGCCGATGTGACATTTTGGTTGAACTGGACAAAACACTCTTAAAACAAAAGTGTTTTGTGTAGTGCAACAAAAGGTCACAATGGCAACAAGGCGAAGCAGATAACCCTGTTTACACAAAGGTGCAAAGGAAACAATTAGTGGTCAATAACGGTGGATGACACAGAAGCCAACAAAAAGAATCATCTACCTTATCTAAATGGGAAAGAAAGCAAGACAGTAGCATTTCTCAAATGGTGGCATTGATTAATATAACATAGAGATTATATTAACAATAAAATTCATTAAACATGTAATTTGCTTTTAACTGTGGCATTGCATCAATTTTCCAGTGGCATTATTAGAGGTTGTTTGTTTACAGGGACATTTTGGTGTAGGGACTAAAAAAACTCCGTGTCAGTCCCATCTAAACCAAAGAGGAGGGACTTTTAGGGACTAAAAGTGGGCATTCGGGACTAAAGAAAAAAGACCCCGAGGGAGTCTTTTTGGGACTTTTTCCAATAGTTGCCCCTGCCACGCATCGCACCTTGTCTCTATTAGTTCATTACTAGGGGTAACTTGGTCTTTTAGCATGTCATTTAATAACCTCTAGTCCATGTTTAGTCCCTGGAACCCAACAGGTAGGGACTAGTGTAGGATCGAAAGTATGTCTAGAGGGGGGTGATTAGACTACTTGACCAAATAAAAACTTAACCTTTTCCCAATTTTAGTTCTTGGCAGATTTTAGCCATTTTAGGACAAGTCAAGCAATCATCACACAATTCAAGCAAGCATGCAGAGAGTATATTGGCAGCAGAAAGTAAAGCATGCAACTTGCAAGAATGTAAAGGGAAGGGTTTGGAGAATTCAAATGCTATTGGAGACACGGATGTTTTTCCCGTGGTTCGGATAGGTGGTGCTATCCTACATCCACGTTGATGGAGACTTCAACCCACGAAGGGTAACGGTTGCGCGAGTCCACACAGGGCTCCACCCAAGGGCAACGGTTGCGCGAGTCCACACAGGGCTCCACCCACGAAGGGTCCACGAAGAAGCAACCACCCACAACGGGTCCATGAAGAAGCAACCTTGTCTATCCCACCATGGCCATCGCCCACGAAGGACTTGCCTCACTAGCGGTAGATCTTCACGAAGTAGGCGATCTCCTTGCCCTTACAAACTTCTTGGTTCAACTCCACAATCTTGTCGGAGGCTCCCAAGTGACACCTAGCCAATCTAGGAGACACCACTCTCCAAGAAGTAACAAATGGTGTGTAGGTAATGAACTCCTTGCTCTTGTGCTTCAAATGATAGTCTCCCCAACACTCAACTCTCTCTCATAGGATTTGGATTTGGTGGAAAGAAGATTTGAGAGGAAAGCAACTTGGGAAGGCTAGAGATCAAGATTCATATGGTAGGAATGGAATGTCTTGGTCTCAACACATGAGTAGGTGGTTCTCTCTCAGAACATATGAGTTGGAATGGTGTGTGTGTTCTGATGGCTCTCTCCCTTTAATGAGAAGGAGGTGGAGGGGTATATATAGCCTCCACACAAAATCCAACCGTTACATACAATTTACCAGTCTCAGTGGGACCGAATCAGAAAACTCGGTCTGACCGAAATAGTAAACCTAGTGACCGTTAGGAATTTCGGTGGGACTGACATGCAACTCGGTAGGACCGATTCGGTTAGGGTTTGGGCATAACGTAATCTCGGTGAGACCGATTACACAAACTCGGTGAGACCGAATTTGGTAATTAGCTAACCAGAGAGTTGGTTAGGCAAACTCGGTGGGACCGATTTGCTCTTTCGGTGAGACCGAGTGGAACTCGGTGAGACCGAAAAGTTACAAAGGGGAAACACTGAGTTTACATTGCAATCTCGGTGGGACCGATTCGCTCTTTCGGTGGGACCAAAAAGTTACGAAAGGGAAACAGAGAGTTTGCAACCCCATCTCGGTGAGACCGAGATCCTTATCGGTAGAACCGAATTGCTAGGGTTTGGAAGTGGCTAATGACAAGTGAAACTCGGTGGCGCCGGCTAGGAAGAATCGGTAGGACCGAGTTTGGCTTAGGGTTTAGGTCATATGTGGATATGGGAAAGTAGTTGAGGATTTTGGAGCATATCATTAAGCACATGAAGCAAGAGGCTCATTAAGCAACACCTCATCCCTCCTTGATAGTATTGGCTTTTCCTAAAGACTCAATGTGATCTTGGATCACTAAAATATAAAATGAAGAGTCTTGAGCTTTTGAGCTTGAGCCAATCCTTTGTCCTTAGCATTTTGAGGGTTCCACTTTCACATCCATGCCATGCCAATCATTGAGCTTTCCTGAAATAATTATCTTGGAATAGTATTAGCTCAATGAGCTATATGTTGTTATGAATTACCAAAACCACCTAGGGATAGTTGCACTTTCAACTAGGGAGTTTTTAACCAAATAGGGCCTTCGATTAACAACAGCTAATGAGTTGCACGGGACAGTGGACGCACCAGCACCATGTGCATCTACCGATGTACTATGGTCATGCACAGTCTGTTGCAACAAAGAACAAGCAACCAAGGAGCATATTTGTGTTGGTCCCAGTTTTGTTATCTTTAGACGCCTTTCCCTATGTGGGCGCAGCAAATCTAGTCCTGCTCAAACTCTACAGCCTTGTCCCTTCCTTTCCTTTTTGAACTAGTACTTTCGCCCCTTCCTTTCCTCTTTGAACCACATCCTAGATTTATGCGATACAACTTTCCCCACTGCTTTCCCCCATTCATTTCCTCTTTGAACCACATCCTAGATTAATGCTATACAACTTCCCCCCTTCATTTCCTCTTTGAACCACGTCGTAGATTCATGCTATATACAACTTTTCCCACTACTTTCCCCCACTCCTTTCCTCTTTGAACCACGTCCTAGATTCATGGTATACATGCAGCTAGAGCAATGCATGTGGAGTAAGTAAATTATACCTTAAGGTTCTTGGGGTGTGGTTCATTGGGCGACGGGACGGCGGTGAAGAAGAAGGGGTCGGAGGCCCTCCCGCGCCGCCGCTGGGTGGAAAGTGAACAGCTGCGCCGGTAGTCCTTCACCGACGGCGACAGCATTAAGCATCCTTCCCTTCCCGGCGGACAGATCCTGCCGGCTCTTTGAGCAGCAGTGAGAGGAGAGAGAGGCCAACGAAGTCTTGTTTAGATCTGGAGAGGGCGAGAGAGTGTGAAGAGAGCAACTACAAGCGCTGAGGCTCCAACGGGAGATGGCGAGAGAGTGAGCGAACAGGCTAACGAGCTACACAACCCTCCCGTTATGTTCAACGAGAGGGAAATAACCTTTTATACATTCCTGCATTCATGTGACAATCATGCCGTGTGTTTTTTGTGTGTGTGTGGGAGTCATTGGGATTTCAGTCATAATCGTGTCATGTGGCTTTGGTGGTAAGACTATCCACAGTGGTGCAGAAATAATGCACCCTTAGTCACCTTACCTCTCTCCATGTAGTATGTTGGGTCCCACCAGTCATAGGGTGAAACAAACAAATTAGTAAGAAAAATTAAAAGCGCCAGTGGTGTATCTTACCTCACACATCTCGCTACTGCTCGGGAACACTGTCCAATTGATCCCTCTGTTTGCTCACGTACTATTTTAAGTGAATCCTTATTATAACATGCACACAAATTTTGGCCACTTGTATTCGACTTAAGTCAGTGTGCCACCGTATCTCGTATACTTACTACTCCCTCCGTCTAGGTGTAATAAGTCACGTTAGAAGGTCTAATGGGACCAAGGTGCATACGTGTGTGTGTGTGTGTGTGTGTGTGTCTGTTTAACACCATGTGTGTGTTAGAGAGAGCGATAGATCGACCTACTCCTATAGAGAGATGTTGTGTAGTGTACGATTTTAGCCGCGAGAGTCGGTGCATCCTCTCGTTTCTGGGCGTGTCCGGTAGGGACATGCGGACAGCTGCCACGCCCGCTCCTGACCAGCCTGGCCCACCCAAAGCCCCTCCATCGCCCGCGCGCGCTTCCCGCCCAAAACGGTCCGCGCTTCATGCCCGGGCAGAGCGGACGCGACCTCTCACTGGCGCAAGAGTGATGGTTGCTTCGTCCGTCCAACTTACTGCTGGGTCTATGTGATTTGACGGCTCATTGGTCTTTATTACTGAGGTGGTAGGACTGCTGGATGTCCCACACTTTCGGTGAAAGGAGGTATACTACTACTACTACTACTAGATTACAATTTTCTCCATTCTTACAGCGGAGACGTGCAAGAGCAGTGAAAACACGCAGGCTCGGTGATTACATGGCCCACCTCACACTACTATCACCGTGCAACACCTAACTCTTTACATAGTACTCCCTCCGTTCCTAAATATTACTATATGAGTCCCCGCGCATTGGCGTGGAATAGAGGTATATCTCTCTGCGCAAAATTATCAATTTCATAGAACAAAAAAACTCTATAACCGCATGACAAATGCGGTAGCCAAACTAATAAACTCCCATCATCATTTAGATCATCCCACGTAAGGAAAAAAGATCAGCCAACTCCTGAACTCCTACTGCATAATGGGATTATATTTTTCTTTTTGACATGTTAATGGGACTTAAAAGCTCACTTACATGCATGCTACCGGTGCATGCTTGCATGCAGACATGTTGATGTGATTTAAAACCCACTCACATGCATGTGGCACGGTATTTCTGCATGCTTGCATGTGGCTTAGTGTGGAGCCTCTCAACGTCAAGATCAGACGGCTATTATGGACTGATTTACTTCATCTAACGGCTACATCAATTTTGATGACGTGGCTCAAGGAGCGGAAAGAGAATTCCTAGTAGTGGGGGCTAGCTATTACTAGTAGATATTAGTCTTTGTAGAGATTCCACTGCATACGGAACAAAATGAATGAATCTACACTTAAAATGCATCTATATACATCCGCATGTGGTTCATGGTGAAATCTCTACAAAGACTTATATTTAGGAACGGAGGAAGTACTAGTATAGTACGTACTGTAATTTATCAGCGAGATAAATTTGTACAATGCTATGAAGCTTCCAGCTTCTGTTACATGTATCACGCGTCCAATGTTGCCCGTTGCAACATTTCATCAAATACAAAGGAGACTAATATGCATGCTATTGCATCTCAATGATTGACAGATCATAGCAAATATGTACTCCCTCTGTTCCAAAATAAGTTCCTCAACTTTGTGAAAACTTTAGTACAAAGTTGTACTACTACTAAAGTTGACACTTATTTTGGAACAGAGGCAGCTAAAGAAAATAACGATCCATGCAGTCCCTAGCCCTTGAACCATGAACCCTGACCAGGCTTCAATTTGCTGGGAACGTTCAAGCTTCCCAATAAATGAAGTTTGCATTGACCATCGGATCATTTTGTGTAGTTCCACCAAAATCGAGATGAGCATCCCCGTGGCAAAGAAATTGAACAAGCGTGATTAGAATAAGATTACTGGGACTAGTTGATGAGACATAAACTCATCACAAATACAGTACGTAGAAGCCAGTAGAGGTATGTGTGGGGCAAATAAGTAGAGAAATATCCATAGGGCGTGATGTGGGCAGCTGGAGCAGTGGTGCAAGCAGGCTGTAAAGGGAGTTGTACCTGAGGGACGTAGCTCAACCTTGAGGAGGGTGGCGGGAGGCGGCAACTGCCCACGTCGCGACAGTGAGCAAGGGACGAAGGCAACCTCACCGGCTTTGTGAGAGAGAACGACGGGGACCCCTGATCGGGACGTGCCGATAGTGGGTTTTCGCCATCGGCGACGGCCACCACATCTACACTAAGCATCCACCCCTTCCCCAAGTGGACGTGATCCGCCGGGATGTTAGAGATGTGGCCACAGTCGTTTTGTGCGAGAGAGTGTGAAGAGAGCAACCCCAGCAAGCAATCGTGTAGGCTGGCCCGTCCTGACTATGTACTCCTTTTCTCTCCATATGAACCTATCATATTGCATACGTGCTACTAAAGAAAAAAAACTTTATTTATAAATGACGCGACACCTACTACTCGTTCTCCTATAACCTTGCGCTTGGCATCTCCAAAATATTGACCTTGCGATTGGCTCTTCGCCTCTTCGGGAAGTCGAGCAATAATGGTAGTGCAGTATATATCATTCTGGCTATATGAGACCGAATGAATTGTTGCACGTCCACCACGTGGGCGAGGGTCGAGGGGCGAGGGAGAGTGCTACATACGGAGCAAAATGAGTGAATCTACACTCTAAAATACGTCTATATACATCAGCGTTTGGAGTATGTACTAGTAGTTCATATTGAAATCTACTAAAGGACATATATATTCCAAACAATACGATATAATCTCTATAACCAATGTAGTAGGGACGAGGAGTAAACGGAGGGAGTAGTAAATTTTTCTCCTCGTCCTGCGAGCCACCGCGCGCATGGGCGAGGGAGCGGGCGTAAGGCATAGTAAGCAAGCTTCACCTCATCCTGCGAGCCACCGCGCCCGTGGGCGGGGGAGACGGCGTACTAAGCAAGCTTCTCCTTGTTCTGCGAGTTGACGGGACACATCAAATGTACTCCGGTGTATAGAGCCTTGCCTCTAAGGTAGGCCCCACATGGTTTGCCTCTTTTTTAACAAAACACGTCAAGTCGCAATTTGTTTGTTCACCCGTGGTAGACGATCCTCCCTCCACCAAGTGGACAACCAGTACACGTGCCAAATTACCACGTGGGCTGCCTTTTTCGTACAGAAATGAGCTCCACCATGTACCCGCGCGGGTGTGGTTGGGAAAGAGACGGGAGTACATGCGTCATGCATGCACCTCTTCTCTTCGTGCACGTTCCCCACCTACGTGGGTGTGTGTGAGAGATACAAACCGCGTTCGTGAGTGTTTTTTGTTTTGGGGTGGGGGTGGGGTGGGGGTTGATTTCATGAATTATTTGTGGGAATATGTGTCAATGACATCTCAAACAAAATTTTGCATGCAATGTGTGTGAAATGGAGGCCTATCCATATCATACATAGAGGGTCGGGCAATCCACGAGAAGAGAGGGAGGGGTCATAGCTATCGA
This sequence comes from Triticum dicoccoides, assembly GCF_002162155.2. Classification (NCBI taxonomy): domain Eukaryota; kingdom Viridiplantae; phylum Streptophyta; class Magnoliopsida; order Poales; family Poaceae; genus Triticum; species Triticum dicoccoides. The sequence continues at coordinate 190,512,084 of NC_041390.1, forward strand.
TAGAGTCGAAGAGAGGATCAAGTGGGTGGGTGCGAGATCGATGAAGAGAACCATCGAAATTGTGTGTGTACAAGTCAAATATATAGGGCGACTAGCCTACCAGAACGATAGAGGGCACACGTCAAGTTTGTGTGTGGCAGGGAGACATGACTAGAGCGCTCGATGTATCAGTGTGTGTGGGGGGGAGGGGGTGGGAGGGGTAGGCAGAGGCCTAACTATAGAGGTAGAACGACTCATATATGTGTTGAGAAGGAGAGACCCGGCTATGTCTTGAGGGAGATCGGTCGACATCCATACATAACTGAAGGACGGGAAATATGATGGGAGAGAGATAGAGGAGAGAGGGAGGGAGGGAGAGGGGTAGAGTGCTGGATGGGTGATGGAGTTGCTTCTCGAAGATGGTGGGAGAGGCCTACTAGACAAACTGAGGGTGGAACTGCAATGTTATCAATAAGAGTGGGGATGTGTTTCTGTGTGTGACTGTGCGTGATAGATCTGTCGGGACGCATCCATGGATGTTGAAGGGGAACCATGTGTTTGGTAAGCAAACCTAACTAGATCGGTAGATAAATTGTTGTTTGTCGGAGGAAGGGAGAGACACAACTAATGAGGTAGATCGATTGACGTGTGGGTAAAAACAAGTTATAAGGACCTAGCTAGCTATATGTATAGCGAGAGATCGGTCGGTGTACGTCCATTTGTTAGAGGCTAATAAGGCCCAGTGAGACGGATAAACAGAGAGAATGGAGCTAGGTGGTGGTGCGAGAGGCCCAACTACTAGCTACATAGGGGGAGGAGTGTGCGGTTGTGAGAGAGCGATGAAAAGAGGGGCGAGAGTGTACACGTGTGTCTGACTGTATGAGAGACACGAGGCAAGGACACATAAAGGAGGAGATTGAAGGTGTGTTTGTATGTTGTAGGCAGGCATCGCTGGAGAGGTTTATCGATCGTATGTGTCAGAAAGGAGTTGTGGAGAGTCTGGGAGAATGACCTAAAGAAAAAAAATGAGTGTGCCCGGTGGATAGAATGCCGAGGGAGGGGGAGGGCGAGGAGGGCGTGTGCATGCACGAGAGAAAGTTAGTGGTAGCTACAAAGTTTAGAGGATTGTGTGGGTGTAAGAGAGAAACAAAGATCATAATTTGATATGAAAACGGATTCATATATTTGAATAGGAGATCATAGTGTTTTAAACATTGCATGCATGAATATAGCGGTGATACACGTGTTGTGCACATGTTACACCATAATGTGATAATGCATGGTGTTTGCAACTCACAACTAAATGCCGAACAATCTAAACCATACTATACATCAAACAATCTCACATTTTATTTGAATTTGTGATAATATGTGGCGTTTGCAGCTTACAACAAAATATCGAACAATCTAAACAATACTATATATCGAACATTCTCACATTTTATTTGAATTTGTGGTAATGTGTGGTGTTTGCAACTCACATCTAAATACTTGCGTATGGGGCGGGGCACCATACATAATGTGATAAACACATTATACATATGAGACATGGTTTAGATTATGAAGATCTAGCTAGAGCTAGAAAAGTAATGTGATTTGAAATCAAAATAAAGTGGATTCAAAAAATCTAGTTCGAGTTCATATAGTACACATAGTTCATATGTAACTCGAGACTAATCATGTGGTGTGCTGTGAAGATAATACACAAACGATGGTTTAACTTGACAATAATGATGCTTGTAGATCTTATCAAAACAGAGAAACAAATTCAAATGCTTTGACTTCACAACAATCATTACTGTAGATCTTATTCAAATAGAGAAACAAATTCAAATTTAGTTCATATTAAAGCGGTAGTATATATGTTTGGAATGCACTAAAACGTTCATTTGAGAAGTAGGTTGCATGCATTATACACGTAGCGAAATATTTTAATTGAACATAACATGAATACAAAGTTTTGAATGACATTTGTAGGGTGCATTGATTTGGTACAGTACACATTAGGCTTGTCCAGAAATTTCAACCCGCGCCTTGTTAACCCGAAATATTTAAGATATATCTTTGTCTCGTTGTGCTCCGACAACTCCCTCCATCTCAACCCGCGCCTTGCTATTCCGAAATTACAACGCGCGTGAAGACTCCCACCTCATGTGAAATCCCGACACGCGAAATGCCCGTGGTACCCCTGAACCGAAAGAACCGCCTCAAATCGGTGGGGGTACTTTCGTAACTTACCCCACATTTCGGACAAGCGCGTCTCTAAGACATGGTTCCCCACTGCCATCCCATCCACCCACCCATTCGTACACCGAGGCCGCGAAAACCCGTGACGAAACCCCACACCCTGCTCTGTCTGCCACCCAGCCAGAGCCTCTTCCCTGACGACGTCGTCCACAGCAACACCTCGACGTCCCTCATCCACTGTACCAGATGAGGATCCATCGTCGATCTCATCGTCCCGCCAGTTCAACCACACCGTCCTCCACCTCCAAGGAGTTGCCCTGATGTTCCCCTCGTCTTTCGCGCCACCTCCATTCCCACACCGCCGTCTTCACCTGCACCACCGGAAGAGCATCATCATCACCGTTTCCTTGGATGAAGCTGCGGCCTAATCGGCGCCACCAAAGAGGTTGTACACTAATCACCGCATTTTCTTCCTGATTCGATCTCATGGTGCTGCCAGCGCTCGGTCCCGAGCCGACACGGTGCGGCTCCATCCACGGTGGCATCGCCGGCCACTTCCTCCATGGCATCGCTCCCTCGGCGGTGAAATCCACATCAGTAGGACATGCTGCTGCTTTAGCTCTCGCTCGCGCTGCTGCTCTGCTCTTGCTCTTGGTCCCCTGCCTGGTCTGCTCTTGCTATTGCTCTTGCTCGCGCTGCTGCTCTCCCTCTTGCTCTTGCTTGCGATGCTGCTCCGATTTAGCTACACTTCACTCCGATGCCGCCGGGGTGAAGGAAGAACCAGCCGCAGCAGGGAGGGGGGCTCGCCGGAGAGGTGCCCCACTATCTATCTTAGGGTTCAGGATGGGGGCGGTGGTCGCCGACGGTCGCGGGGCGGTGGCGTGGGG
>NC_041390.1:190515551-190630841 GCF_002162155.2 Triticum dicoccoides
GGGGCGGCACATCACGGGCGGCGGGGGGCTGCTGTATGGCCGGCTCAGGGGGGTGGAGGTTGAAGAAGAACCGCAGGCCCTTGATTTCATATCCAACGGCTGCAAAATCGACTGACCAGAGATGAAAAAGTCAGTCGACCGACGTGTAGCCTCACCTTCCTAGTGCGTCCAGTTTCGACAGCAAAATTCAGTTTCGACAGTTAAGTTCAGTTTCGACAGTTAAGTTTAGTTTCGACAGTTAAATTCATTTTCGACAGTTAAGTTCAGAGACGAGCGGCTGATGTATTTTACATCTAGCACTTTGTGGTTATGTATTTTACGTCATGTATTGGAGATTCTATTAGAATTCGACTCAGGTTAACGTTGTTCGTTGTCTCTCTTGTCCTGCTTCAGCCTTGGCGTCATACAACTCACCGGAGCTGCTCCAACAACGAAACCCTCCATCACAGCGGAGCAGTACCTCGGGCTCCATCTCCAGACGTCTAAGATCTTCTTCCCCTCCTCCGACAGCCAAGTCAGCCGGAGCATCCTCACCGACCAACCCAATCACGCTGAGATCGACATGGCTTCGCCAAAGAGGTTGTACACTTGTTGCATCTGTTTTTACTCTACATGTTATATATATTGTCCATTGAGCACATGGATTTGTTCCTTTAGTGTCTCCTTGAAAGAAAAAACATTGGAATTTTAATTTTCACTTGTCCTCCTTTTCAAATTCCTATTCATGAAGCACAAGACTAAGAGATAGTAGCATAATAGCATTATAACCGTACATTTTCTTGTGGTTTGACTTAATCTCACCATGCTTCTTTGCATCCTGTGATCTTCCAATTGTTGTGAATCAAACACCCAAATTGGCAGAAATCCTGTGTTTTTAAATTCTCTATTTTGCACGTGCATTCCTATCCTATTCCTGTCTATTTCCTATCCCTGCATTATTGTAATCCTCCAATTAAAATGAGCCCTTACAAAATTACTTCTCTTACAGATAGTTGTCAAAGAAAACCTTGCGTGGTTTGTCCCGCTGCTGCTGCACCGTCGTCCACCCCAGCTCAGCTGCTCCAACGACAGAAGGGTCCAGCACAGCAGGGATCCGGCCTCCAGACTGTCTTTCGCTGCCTCGGATCTTCTCCCCCGCCGCTGGCAGCCATGAAAACTGCACTACGATCATCAACCGAGCAGATGACATCGAGGACTACACGGGTCCGCAAGAGAGGTCACACTCTTTCGTGTCTGCTTACGTTATGCATCGCTTAATATTACATGCTACTTTATCATCCTGTTCACCGATTAGACTCTGAGTCAGCTCCAAACTAATGGTCAAACTTGAGTTTTTAAATGGTTGTGGGGTACATATCGGGGCCGCTATCAATAGTATATATCTACTATCTGGTTAATCTCCGGTGTCTACTATGAGTTTCATGTTGGGTGGGAAACAAACAGTAAAGAAGCCATTATCTATATTTTTTAACTGAAGCCATTATCTGCCTGCTATTATTGGTTTTGGGTCTATCCACAGGTTGCTACCATCACTCTGGATTTCTGCATGCACTCCTTACATAATCTCACTATGTTTTATTCCGATGCATGACAGTTATTGTAAACAATGGAACTGAACATGTAGAGCAAAAGAGTCGAGCCTTGTGTGGAAATAAAATTTCATGCAGACGTCGCTCCATGGTAGGCGCAAAGGTAGCCCCCCTCCACGCATTTCGGATTGTAATCGAGAGGAAGATATTTGTTCTGAGGGGGATTCAGAAGGAGAAGACAACTCCTATTTACCCCCTGAGGTCTTAGCTCTAACTTGGCATGCTGATGTTGGTTATATCATGCATATGGTGTCTTGCATTGCTTACTTTATACATCAAATATGTCATCTTCTTAGTTTAGACATCCTTTGTGTGAATGCCATCTGTTTAGTTTATTCATCATTTATGTGAATTATGCAATGCCATCTTGTTTAGCCAGGCATCATATATGTGAATTTTGCAATGCCATCCTGCTTAGCCAGTCATCTTATATGTAAATTATATCAGGCCATCCTTTTTTGTTACATATTACATTTGTCAACAATGTTATTACATTCAACTGCTCTTCGTGTGCATCAGCCATTTGACACGGTGATTGCAAATTCTAGAGTGAAAACAAGGTCTTCAAAGCAGACTATGCTATCTGACGAAGCGCATATCTCGCTGGTTATGGATAGCTCCTCAGAGGAGGATTCAGAGACAGATGACCAGTCCTATCCCCCCCCCCCCCGAGGTGTATGCTCTAACTTGGCAGGGTTATGTTGTTCATATCGTGTGTATGGTGTCTCGCATTGCTATGTCATTTGATTAGTTTAGACATGCTTTGTGTGAATGCCACCTGTTCAGTGCCTAATTACCATATATGTGAATTATGCATTGCCATCTTGTTGCAAGACATTATATATGTGAATTATACAATGCTATCTTGTTGCAAAGGCCTTATATATGTGAATTATGCAATGCCATGTTGTTTAGCCAATCATCATGTATGTGAATTATATCATGCTATCTTTTTTGTATTACGTGTTCCATTTGGCGACAACGTTTGTATATTCAACTACTCTTCCTGTGCATCAGCCATTTGAAGCGGTGATGGAAGTATCTGGAATGAAAACAAGGTATTCAGAGCAGACAATGCTACCTGCTGAAGCAGACATCTTGCTGGTTACAGAGAGCTCCTCAGAGGAGGATTCAGAGACTGATGACCAGTCCTATTTTTTCCCCTGAGGTCTATGCTCAAACTTGGCAGGGTTATATTACCTGTGTCATGCATGTTGTCTTGCATTGCTTAGTTTTTACATCATATATGGATTGCCATCTGCTTACTTGCTTACTATATAAATCATATATTTGAATTATATCATGCCATCATGTTTACATAGTACATACACATCATCTATCTGAATTATGGCATGGCAACCCATTTAATAAAGAAATCATATAGTTATATCATCTCATCCTGTTTAGTGTTTACATTCATCATATTTTGAATTATGGCATTCTATCCGTGAATGTATGTGAATTATGGCATGCCAACCTATTTAATAAACACATTATATAGTTATGTCATGTCATCCTGTTTACATAGTCTCATATTTTGAACTATGTCTTTCCATCTTTTTTTAGTTAGCCATCATAATGTGAAATTGTGTCATGCTATCCTGTTTAGTTAGCCATCATATATGTGAAATTGTGTCATGCAATCCTGTTTGGTTAGACAACATAAATATGAATTATTTCATGCCCTCTTTTATTCCCCACTATCCATTGCACCTATCTATCATACAATGTCTATACTTTCAATTACTTTTCTTATTTATCAGCCATTTGAATTGGAGAGCGTGATGGCAGTATCTAAGGGAGTAACAACATGGTCTTCAGAAAAGATAGTGCTACCAGTTGATGTAGATAGAACCACGGTTGTACTTGCCCAAGGACCAGATCCACCACACATAACCCAGACTCTCGTAGATTGTACCCCTACCTAGTTGGACAGAGAACCAGCTACACCCCTTCTAACCCCAGCCCCGGTAGATAGTAACCCGGTTCCAGTTGACACATCACTGTCTCCACCACAGAGCACCCAAACATGAGCAGTTAGTAAGGGAACTGCAGTGCCCAAAGCACGAGGACCACCACTCCAAATCCCAACTCAACACTTAAAGGAGAAGAAGATTTGTTCTCAGGTCAGGTTCTGTAGCTATGGTTCATACTCCTTCGCTCTTGCATGACTGTATTTACTCATACCAACTATTTTCAAATTTGAAGGATGGAATTGAAACTCCAATGGTGCAACAGGTATGTTTTAAACCTGTTTCTTTAACTGCTTTGCTATTGTAACCTGCTCTATGTTGATTTCAGTTTCAATTGAATAAATAGTTATGTTCTCATGTCATGCACATTACAAGTGTTGTTATTGCTCTATAGTTACCCACACTTATATTCTGTCTATTTTGCTTTGTCTTGAACAAATATTATTTGAACTGTGTCTCTATCTTGATTTGGCAATAAAAACTAGAATGGTATAGACCATAAAGTGACCATGGTACATAGATATATGTTTGTTTCATGCTGTTATCTTGTCCACTTTACTACCGAACTCATTTATCAAAATGTGTTTCATATACAACATGGTAAACATGTGATGTGTCTGCTTGTTTCTCTTTTAGAATGCGGACAAAATATTGGAGAACAGTACCGCGCTATCCAATGGTAAAGGAAGTAATGTAGATAAGGTTCAAGATAGTGAGACATCCCTGTTGGTCTCCAAGAAAGCTGATAAGAACTATCTTGACGACAGTGAGGGAACCCAAAAGTCCTGTCTTGATGTAGTGTTCGAGTTACTGGCCACTACTGCTGGCACAAGCTCTTCGAACTCGCTGCCTGAATCAGTTCGTCTTCTTGAGTCTCAACTTCATGTTGAAAGACATCGATCAGATGTGCTGCGACAGGAAGCTGAAGGACTGAGGAAGTCCCTGCAGAATTCAGATGCATATTTTCTGGTGCAATAGCAAGCACTGGAGGATTTAAGCACCAAACAAGAGAAAGTTAATAAGCTTGCTAAGCATCTTGCCAGCATTATGGGTACCCAGGATATTGTTTCTTGAGATCTTCTCAAGTGGTTTCAGTTCTGGATTTGTTTTGTTGCGGCGTTTATTTGCGCTGGTCACCAACTTTGACAACCAGTGTATATGATATGCTGCTTTGTTCCCTATATTTGCACTCGTGGCAAACTTTGATGCCCAGTGGATGTAATATGTGTAATAGCCGTGATAGCCTAGCGTTAGTTGCTTGCTTATTTATTTCCTTGTTGTCTTGTTTATTTGTTTGCTTGTAGTCATTGCAGTTCTTTTTCCGCGGTTAGCTAGTGGCTGCAATAACCTATTTTTTAAAACTAGGCCACAATAACCATGGGCTAATATTTACTGTAGTGACACTGGGCCTCCTACTAGCCGTAGAAATAGTGGGCCATCTACGGGCCGTAGAAACAATGGGCCTTCTACGGGCCGTAGAAACAATGGGCCTTCTATGGGCCGTATTATCAATGGGCCTTATACGGGCCGTATAATCGATTGGCCAAACATGGGCCAAACAGACCGCATTATGGCCGTAAACGGGCTAGAGTTGGAATCGTCCGTTCATGGGCCGACCATAACGGGCCATCGTTAATAGGCCATATTTGATGACGCTATGAAATCGGCCCAACGTATTAACGGACCACAAACGGGCCGACTGTAACCACGGGCTGAATTTGGCCCACAAGAAGAAAATGACTGTAACGGGCTGTAAGTAAACGAATGATGGAAATGAGCCCAAGAATAAATGGGCTCTGAGAAGGCCGAAAGATAACATGGGCTGGAAACAGCCCAACGGAATAACGGGCCGTTAATGGGTATAAAGTGATACACTATTCATTACGGGCCAGTTTCACCATGGGGCGTTAATGGGTGTAAAGTGATACACTGTTCATTACGGCCCAGTTTCACCATAGGCCGTTAGTAGGCCAAGAGTTACATAGGGCCTCATATGGGCCGAAAGACGTCATGGGCCATACATGGGCCAGAAGTGAAAACGGGCTAGAATCATATTGGATGGCCCAGATGACGCTACTGGGCCTAATTCTGATAGGGTGTAACGGGCCTTGGGTTAGCGGGCTGTAAATGGGCTATATTCGAACAGGTCGTTAACAGGCTTTCCATGGGCCGGCCCGCCAGCTTTTGACCAAGTCAAACGGGCCGGCCTTTTCACAGGAATAGGCCTCTGTTGGGCCGTGCCACATGTCGACGTATCATAGGCACCTTCCGTCCAATGAGTGGTTGACATCTGTCCCAACGGTGAGCCGACACGTGTTTCCTCTAGCCAATGATTATTTTACATGTGGAAAATCCCCATTGGTCAGGGCTGTTAACGGGTTATCGGATCCAAAACCCGACCCGATAGCTTAACGGCGTTCTGTTATGGTGGATGCCATGTGTCGGTCACCCTTGACGAAAGCACTTCTGTGACGCGCGATTTATCGTCATGTAAGTGGACACTTCCATGATGATAATTTTGGTAATGTCATGGAACACTTCTACGACAGCATAGGTATGACTATCTTGATTCTGTCATAAATTTGTCATGGATGTGCATGCATGACAAAAAAAGCGACCTACTGTGACAAACACGTATCATCACGGAAGTGTATTATTTTTGTAGTGGGTGTGGCGTACCGCAAAACGGACGAAACAGACTTGTGTTGGAGCGCTACAGTCGAAACGGGGGTCCTGTTCATCGGGAGGGGTGTGGCGTACCGCAAAATGGGACTCCACGGGATACTGTTCATCTCCACCGTCGACCTCCTCCAGCCTCCACAGGCTCCTGTTCATCCAGCCTCCACCGCGCACTACTCCACCGGCGCAAAGAGTACAATATTTCATGAGTCAAATCTGCTGACAATTTTTGATAATGTGACACCACGTCATCACCCGGTCATTATTTCAAACTGTTTTTCGGCCTGCCACTTCGAGATGCGGTCTCATTGGCACGTATTGTCAAAGCAGAGATCGTGTCCCCTTATTATGGGATTCTCTTCAATACGGGCGTGGGTAATCCAACCGTTCCATTTGCACAGCCCTTGGGAACAGGCAAGTTTTAAGGTGAGTGGGGAGGCGCTTGATATTCACTGCCTTTATAAGGAGATAAGGATTCATCTCTTCCACCCACGCCTTCTCTCTTTCCGCCTACCCACTCTCGAGCTCCAGCGCACAAGCTCTCATCTTTCCTACCCAAGAAAGCACTCCAACCATGTCTGGAGTGCATGGCAAGTGGATGGCTTCCACCGTTAAGGAGAAGGACATCACCCAAATTTGGGAGGCTGGATATTTGGCCAAGGAGGTCGTCCATCGGCTTCCGACCGAGGGACAGATCATCCCTACCCTAGAGCCCCATGAGAGGGTAGTTTACATCCCCCACCTTGTCCGTGGGCTAGGATTTCCACTCCACCCCTTTGTCCGAGGACTCATGTTCTACTATGGGCTAGATTTCCATGATCTGGCCCCAAATTCCTTCCTCACTATCTCCGTGTTCATTGTCGTGTGTGAGGCTTTCCTCCGCGTCCCCGCCCCCCACTTTGGACTGTGGCTGAAGACCTTCAATGTGAAGCTGAAGGTAGTGGGCGGCAAGCACGTGGGGTGCGAATGTGCCATGGTGAGCAAGATGTCCAATGTCCCCTGGCCCAAAGGCACCTTCGTGGAGACCGTCAAGGGGTGGCAAAAATTGTGGTTCTACACCACAGAGCCCCGCGACACCACCTGGGCCACGGCTCCCGAATTCAAATCCGGGGCCCTAATGGGGCTAACCACCTGGCAGGAGAAAGCCCTGGATTGGTCTTCGTTGGACGAGCTGACAGCGCTCCAGACGCGCATCAGGAGCATGATGGACAAGAATGTCAAGCTTGTCGATGTGATTCAAGTGATGCTAGTCCAGCGGATCCTTCCATGCGAGAGCCGGGCATGCCACCTATGGGAGTTTGATCCGGCCGAGCACAAGACCCTATAATGGTTCTTCGGAACTACACACGAAGATATGTGGAAGGTGCTCTTCAAGGCCAACGAGATGTGGCCGAAGACCAACGAGGATGGTGGGCATGACCTGGCTCATCTCGCCAGTTCGGTAAGTTTTCCGTTGTTTCAAGGTGTATTACTTACTTGCTTTATTCAAGGAGGGTTTCTGAACTTTCCCATTTGTTCTTTCAGGCTTGGACGAAGAAGGCGGAGCGGATTCAGTGTTCGGCTCCGCTGCCCGAGGATCCAGCCATCCCGCGTCTGACGAAGATGCTAGTTCCGGCGCCCTACAAGGCACCAGAGAAGAAGTCCAAGGGAACCAAAGGTGGCTCCATCCCAAGGGTACTTTGGACGTGGCGTCCGAAGACGCCGAAACTCAATCCGCCTCCGAAGACGACGAGGAGGAGGAAGAGGAGGAAGAGAGCAACTTCCCCCTCCCTGAGGTGGGAAGGAAGAGGGTGGCCTCCACAGATCTGGACGTAGAGGCGTTCAAGAAGGGAAAGGCTTCCCTCGTGGATAGCTCCGTGTGGGACATCGATAGCAGCCCAGAACGGCGCCCTCGAGATAAGCCCCTGGCCGTATCATGAGTATCCAAAGAGCCTGACGCATTCATATATCCGCCTCTTTTACCTCATAATTTTAACATGTCAAATCATGTATTTGCAGTCCTGCTCATTACGCCCTTGAGCGATCCTCGTCTTCAGGGAACTCGCTGGACCCGAAGGTGATGGACAACAGGTCCCCTCCGACGGCCTCATCTCCCAGGGCCATGGACGACACTGAGGTGTTGTCCCGAAGGACCCCTGGCGAGGGAGAGACGCGGGAGTTCATCAGGACGGCGCCCGAGGGCGAGACCTCGGCCGCCGAACACATGGGAAGCAGATCCCATGGAGACTGGCGATGGGGGGCATCTCCAATTTGGCCGCCAGCCGAATACGGTCCCGAAGACCTATATGGCTCCGGAATCCGGCCAGCAGCCTCCTTCATCAGAAGGAGGTGTGCCCATTCCGCCGGTGACCTCTGTCCAACCAGAGGCGCCGGATACTCTACTAGAAGCACTGTGAAGCGCTTCCATCATTGAGGAACACCGTACCCTTATGGGTGTGGTGATTGAGAAGATTCAGTCTGCGAAAAGAGGACTGACCGAAGCCTGCGCGAGCCTTCTAACAAGCTTTGAGGTAAGCGCTGCATTTATATGAAAAGAAAGTTACAGTATAGACAGTAGCCCCTGAGACTCTGTCCGGTGTTCAAAAATAAAAGCCGGACAGAGGATCAAATAGTTTTTCGCAAGAGACTAATCATATATGTTTTTGTGAATAAGCAGGCATCGCTGCTGGCCGTGACTTCTCATGTCGCCGAAGTCTTCGGATTGAAGTAGAGGCTGGAACGGACCGATTAAGAGCTCGGCCGTGCGAAAAAGCAGCTGGAGGATATCCCAAGGTATCCAATGATCTTGTGTATGTCTGAAAGGGATGAATGATGTAAGCTGATCATACTGCCATTACATTTATTAGGGGCGGCGACCGAGGTAGAGGCCCTCAAGAAGGCGCTGGCCAAGGCCGAGAAGAGAGCAGTAAAGGAAAAAGCCGCCCGAGAAAAGCATGAGGACAGTGTTGGTGAGGTCCAGCAGGAGCTCCAGGACGCAGTGAAGAAATCCGAGTCCTTGGAGCACTAGAGTGCGGACCAAGAGTCCGAACTCGCTAAGGCCCGCCAAAGCGCACAAGAGGCTCGTGCCGAAGCCCAAGGCGCCCTCCGGGAGATCCAAGAGGCCAAGAAGATCGTGGCGGGTAAGGCCTTTATTATGCAACGCAAGTATGCGAGCCAGAGGTATCTCTTACTGACCCAGATTTGGAGTTCTCCAGGGGCGTTTGCGGATTTGCCGCGCAGTGTTTCCGATGCTGCAGAATTCTTCCGGGCCGAAGAGGGGAGCTCAACGAAGAAGCTGTTCTGGTCGCAATACCTTGCACCAGAACATTCGGTGCCCTTTAGCGACCAGCTAAAACAGTTGGTCAAGCTACATAGGGTGGCCGAACTAGCCATGAAGGATTTAATAATCCGGCTGTGGCCTGTAGAAGCTATACCCGGCAGCTACTTCCGCCTCATGAAGTGGCTGGTCAATGCCTGCCCTCGGCTTGACACCATCAAGTGGTCGGTCTGCATAGAAAGTGCGCGGATGGCCTTCACCCGCGTCAAGATACAATGGGCGAAGATGGATGTCGTCAAGCTCGCGACCGAAGGACCGCCCGCGGCAAGGAGCACCGCACGCCTGAGCGGTATTTTGAAGATGTTCTGAAGGGATCCCGCATTGTGGTGGGGCAATGTGCTAAGGACATTACTTTTGAATGAATACATTCATGTAATCCTGTCCTGTATGATGAAAACAAGGCTTGATATATAATATAATGCTTTGCTATTTTGTTTATTTAAAATTTTACCTCCTGTGCGGCCGTTTTTATTAAATTTGAGGGTTGGCCAGTCGTCGGCTTCAGCCCCCACTTAGGTAGTACGGGGGTGTTCGGGATGAATGTAAACACTCTTTATCCCATCATTTGGTCCTTAAAGGAGGTGTTTGCCGCTACGAACCAGGCAATCATACTATGTGGCTTTATCACTCTCACTTAGCCATAGGAGTTTGACAATAAAAATTTAGGCACAACCCCTAGTATCCGAACTAGGGTGCTGTAAACACCTGATCGAATAAGAACCAATTCATCGCATAATGCAGAAAAAAATCGCTAAAGATTTGAAACCTCCGAAGAGCTAACCGGCTCATGCTGCATCATGACAGTCAGTTTTCGGCTTTCTCTACTGAGGTGCTCACCCGGATAAACTAGGACACAACCGCAGTAGTTCTCCCTTTACTACCCTAGCCAATATAACGGAACGTAAGGTAGTAAGGAGAGGAGCCGGGCAAGCCTACTATTGACCAAAGACATGTTTCGGAGCCGATGCATATAATGCTAAATTCGGGGTGCCGGACTATACTGTAAAAAGTGTTCGGACTTTGTTGCCGTGTTATGGGGCGCAGTGAAGCCCCTGGCGGAATAAAGCGTACCAAAGTGTACGAGTGCGATTTGATAAGATGATCTAAAGAACAAACTAGTGCCGCAGCAGTTGGGTTGCAAACTGTTTCCACTATAGTTTGATTAATACGTCAAAGTGTATTTTGTACAAGTAGTGCGGTAAGCAACAATGGCTATTTAACATGCCAAGACCAAGGAGGAGCTGCATACGGGTCCTGAAAACAGGTAGAGTGATCACCAAGAAGGACATCTAGAGATTCCCCCGCACGTTTGTGCTACTTGCCACCTTGGTGTGTCCGTCCTTCGAAAGGAACAATTATGAGGCCGGCGAGAGGGGCCTGGGTAAACGAAACCTAAAGTGGAAAAAGAAAAAGTGAAAGTATGTGTGTCCAGGGGAGGTCGAACCTTATTATGGATCACAATATAGTTATGCCTCTGTCTATGCCCATGGTATTTTGAGTGCGTAGTTATGTACACGCGGCGCGAACGCCGCCACTTGGTGTGGTCTGGGATGGAGGCCGAATTGCTAGATGAGCTCTTGACAAGCTGGGCTGTCCTGGCGCATGGTAGTCCGGACTCGTTTGACAGTGTCCGGGAGTATGGCTGCCGAATTAAGGTTCTTCTTGTGGAGGCTGCTCTGTACTTCTCCTGCCAGGGTAGCATGTGCTCCTCGGTACGGAGGTAGCGCTTCATATTTCCATTGACTGTTATGACACCGTGTGGTCCAGGCATCTTGAGCTTGAGATAAGCATAGTGCGGCACCGCATTGAATCGGGCAAAAGCAGTTCGTTCGAACAGTGCGTGATAGCCACTGTGGAAGGGGATGATATCTAAGATTAACTCCTCGCTTTGGAAGTTGTCCGGAGATCCGAAGACGACCTCCAATGTGATTGAGCCCGAGCAGCGGGCCTCTACACCTGGTATAACTCCTTTAAAGGTGGTTTTGGCGGGCTTGATCCTTGCTGGATCGATGCCCATTTTGCGCACAGTATCCTGGTAAAGCAGGTTGAGGCTGCTGCCGCCGTCCATGACGACTTGTGTGAGGTGGAATCCATCAATTATTGGGTCGAGGACCACTGTGGCTGACCTGCCATGACAGATACTGGTCGGATGATCCCTACAATCGAAAGTGATCGGGCATGACGACCATGGGTTGAATTTTGGGGCGACTGGCTCTATTGCATAGATGTCCCTAATCGCACGTTTGCGCTCCCTCTTGGGGATATGGGTGGCATATATCATGTTCACCGTTTTGATTTGAGGGGGAAACTTCTTCTGTCCCCCTGTGTTCGGTGGACGGGGCTCCTCATCCTCATTCTCTCTTTGCGACCCTTTCTCCTTGTCTTCGACATTTAAATTGCTGGCCTCTTTGAAGACCCAACAACTCCTGTGGGTATGATTGGCTGGTTTATCAGGGTTTCCATGGATCTTACATGGGCGATCGAGTATGCGGTATAGGATGGAAGGGCCCTGATTATTTCTTTTATATGGCTTCTTCCGCTCACCGGACTTGGAGCCACCAAATCCGGCATTGACCGCCATGTCCTTGGTATTATCACTGTTGCTTCGACGCTTATGTCTGTTGCATCGGGGCTTGCAGTTGCTATTTCCGGCTTCCGAAGTGCCATGTTCGCTTGTATTGTTATTACTACGGGCTAGCCAACTATCTTCGCCCGCGCAAAAGCGGGTCATGAGTGTCGTGAGGGCTGCCATGGACTTCGGCTTTTCTTGGCCGAGGTGTCGGGCAAGCCATTCGTCCCGGATTCTATGTTTAAATGCCGCTAGGGCTTCGGCGTCTGGACAGTCGACGATCTCGTTCTTTTGGGTTAAGACTAGAATTTCCTGGCTGACTCTCCGGGCTGTTGGATTATGTGACTTAAGTCGTCGGCATCCGGAGGTCGAACATATGTACCTCGATCACATCTTTGAGGCTGGTGTTTTTCTCTATGATATTTTTGGTACGCTTCTTTAGCATCACCACCTCATCAGATGATCCCCAATCTAGACCCTTATTGGTCCAGGACGCAAGCCGCAATGGGGGTCTGGATCTAAATGCAGGGCGACTGCCCATTTGGTGCCGCGGGGTTCGGTAATGTAAAACCACTCCCGCTGCCATATCTTGATGGTATCCACAAAGGCCCTTTTTTGCCAGATAACTTTGGGAAGTTTTCTTATCATGGCACCACCGCAATCCGCGTGTTGCCCATCGACCACCTTCGGCTTCACATTGAAAATTTTGAGCCATAGGCCAATGTGTGGAGGGATGCGGAGGAAAGCCTCACACATGATGATAAATGCCGAGATGTGGAGAAAGGAATTTGGAGCCAGATCATGACAATCCAGCCCATAATAGAACATGAGACCTCGGACAAAGGGGTGTAGGGGAAATCCTAGTCTGTGGAGAAAGTAAGGGAGGAATACGACCCTCTCACCAGGTTCTGGAGTGGGGATAACCTGCTCTTTGGTAGGGAGTCTGTGTCTGATCTCCGTTGCCAAATACCTCGCTTCCCGAAGCTCTTTGATGTCCTTCTCCGTCATGGAGGAGGCCATCCACTTTCCTTGCGAGCCGGATCCGGACATGATTGGAGTACTTAGCGGCGAGGGGGAAGCTTGGAGCTTGGGCACTGGAGCTTGAGGACGGATGGGCTGAGGAGGAAGAAGGCGTGGGGTGAAAAGATGGGTCCTTATATCCTTATAAAGGCAGTGAATATCAAGAGTCCCCCATGAACCTTAAAACTCGCCTATTTCCAATGGGTCGTGCTAATGGCATGGTTGGATTACCCAAACCCATATTGATGAGAATCACGTAATAAGGGGACACGATCTCTTCTTCGACAAGACATGTCAATAAGGACCACGCCTCAAAATGCGAAGCGGGAGGCTGAAAAACGGTTTGAAATAATAATAGGGCCAGAACATAACGTCTCGCCGAAAAAGCTGTCAATAGACACGACTTATGTTTTAAAGTATTTTTGCACTTGTGGATCAGGGTTGCGACTGTTATACAGAGTTGAACATAGTTCTGCTGACCAACTGCTTTGGAGTATTTGGAGGAGGAACCCGTCTTGCAATGCCGAAGACAATCTGCACGCCGGACACATCGTCATTGAAGCCTGGTTTAGGGGCTATTGAGGGAGTCCTAGACTAGGGGGTCCCCGGGCGTCTGGTCTATGTGATATGGGCTGGGCAGATGGGCCAAGAAGATAAAAGATCGAAGGGCTTTCCCCCGTGTCCGGATGGGATTCTCCTTTACGTGGATGGCAAGCTTGGCGTTCGGATGTGAAGATCCCTTTCTTTGTAAACCGACTCTGTACAACCCTAAGTCCCTCCGGTGTCTATATAAACCAGAGGGTTTAGTCCGTAGAGGCAATCAAAATCATACAGGCTAGACATCTAGGGTTTAGCCATTACGATCTCGAGGTAGATCAACTCTTGTAACCCCAATCTCATCAAAGTCAATCAAGCAGGAACTAGGGTATTACCTCCATCAAGAGAGCCTGAACCTGGGTAAACATCGTGTCCCCCTCCTCCTGTTACCTTCGACCCTTAGACGCATAGTTCGGGACCCCTACCTGAGATCGGCCAGTTTTGACACCGACAATGACCTTTGTCCTACCGTCCCGGCAGTCTTGGTCTCGTTGCACCAATATGGAAACCTTTGCTTGATTCCTCGAGACTCTGTGCCTGCGCTTGCCTCCTTGGCACCAAAGAGGAAACTGGTACACTGCGCCCACTAGTGCCCGCCTAGCCTTGGTCGTCATGGCTCATGTCATGCGAACATCATGACATGCACCTTGCATCGATATCTCCGCTCCTCGGGAGCCAGGATGGTGAGGCCACCCCCAGGAAGGTCTTAGTGTCATCCGCCTCGCGAGGGTCTTGGGTTGTTGTTGACGAATCTAGGCCGTACTGGGTTGTTGATGGAGCCACGCCGTGGGCCACAGGCAGGCAAGTCTGGGTACCCACATTCCCAGGACACTGATAGTAGTCCCCGGGCCCAAGGCGCGCTTGTACTTGGCTTCGAGGCAAAGCCAAAGGGCAAGTGCGGAGCGCCGCGCGCCCTAACCGCGTGCGGCCTCGGTCGACGCATGATGATTACTGGGCCGTGGGCGCCTCCACTCCCATGCTACCTCGGCAACTGTTCCTGGCTGACAAAAAGGCTGCCCTCTACCGTGAAGCCTTCATTGCCCTTCCTTCGTCTTGCTCCAGATCCCCTTTCCCTTCTACTCAGAAAACTTCCAGATCCTCCAAGATCATCCTGAATTAGCAACCAATGGCCACCGATAAGGCTGGATCCTCCGCCGCAAAAAAGGGAAAGACCCCTCGGGAGGACCCTGAACCACTGCTGCCAAAGAAAAGGTTTAGCCGCCCTCACGATGCCGGGGAGAGGCATGAGGTGACGCGGCCCTGGTATGAGCGGCCACCGCCTGGCTTCCCACTCCCTCTGTACGCCTGAGCGCAGGGCCCCGGAGAGGGCGGCAGCGCCCAGTGTCACATGAGCCACGGCCACGAGGCCAAGCTGAGGTTGCGTGGCCGGCCAGCTCGTGAACCCACGCCGTGGGCTCCCCGCGTGAGTTCGTGGTATGGGTGGCAATGCCGCCGCGCACTTGGATCCGATTCCCGCGGTTCTTTGCTGAGGAGATGCCGTCGATGGGGCCGCTTGAGTTGTGGCTGCAGCACGCCGGGTGGTGCATCTTAGCCACGGGGGCAGAGGTCGAGGTCGTCCCTCCGGGTGGCATCTTCATGACCCGAGGATGGGACGAGGTTGCCCGCGCCGGCCGCACGGACGGGGCCCTCGCACTCCGCTTCGAGTGTGATGGTGCCTCCATGTTGTTCTTCAAGGTCTGTGACAAGGTAGGCCGCTGCCTGGAGTGTTGCCCCAGGGGAAGCCGCCAGCATGAAGTGGCAGCGGGCGTTGAACCTGCTTCCAGTCCTGCCGTCAGCTCCTCCAGCAGCAGCGGTGACTCATGGTAGTCTAGCGACTTTCCCAAGCCTAGCGAGTCTCCAGAGTCGAGCGACAATAGCTACGTGCCTTCGAGCTCTCACCGTGCCCAGAGCGCGGCAACAACATCCGATCGACCCCGACAATGATCTGGATGGGGTTGGTGCCGGCCTCGCATGGCCCACTATTGATGATGGCGTTGACGGTGTTACCCATAGCCAGGGCTTCTTGAGGTTTTCCTTCTTTTGTTCCCTACAAGGAATTGAGACGAACCCCGTGGGGGCATGTAAACATCTTGTAATGCTTTTGCTTTGAAGTTTGTTATTCCTAGTATAAGGTTGCAGCTGTGTGTCCCGCTTCAGCATTGTTCCCCCTTTTCGTTCTCGCGGTAGCTTAGCGATCTACGCCGACAGGTCCTAGTCCCCAAGCATGCTTCAGCCATCGCTGGTATGCTAGGTCGCGATGCCGTGGTCAAAGCCAGGAGGTGAGCGGCCCAAGGTCCGGTAAGAGCTCCCGAGGCACGATGCTCAAGAGGTCCCCTTTGCCGTGCAAGCAGCTCCTTGAAGGCCAAAAAGGGAAGTAGCATTGTCAGAGTGAGTTCATGAGAGTGGAGAACATTGGGTGGAGAGATTCACACAATCATGCATGGGTGACTTATCTTTTGGCCAGCCTGAGGTGGTTCCTTTGTGTGACGCCCGATTTTCGCTTTAGCGGTGGTGCTACTAGGTAGGGCACGCACCGTCCTCCCCTTTACTTGCTCATCTGAATGCTCGGCATCCTTGGGTCCCGACCCTCAAGCGAGGCTCAGCCGCCGCTGGTATGCCAGGTTGCGGTGCTGTGGTGAAGGCCAGGGGGTGAGGGCTAGAGAGTCAGTAGGAGCTCCTGAGGTGCAATGCTCAGGAGCCCCCCTTTAACGCGCAAGAGAATCGCGTGAAAAAGGGGCGGCCGGCGGGGCCGCCTGTAGTTAAGCTCTAGAGATTCCTACGAGTTAGTCCGAGAGAAGAATATAACTCATAATTGCGTTTTGCTATCCTACCACTGATCTTTCTGGAAGAATATGAAGGCACTGAGGATCTGGTGAGGTGACGTGCACAGAGTGGGCTGCGAGCCAGAGCTCGATCTCTCAGGTTTGCCAGTGTTGCAGGGACGGACACGAGCACAAGTGCTGTGCCAGCATGTGTAGCCCCCATTGTGGGATGAGCATGAGGCTGGTTAGCAATGCGGGAAGCCGCAAAGGGCAACAGGAAAGCGTGTGATAACATAAATCATCTGGTGAGTAAAGTAGAGCTAGTTCTGATAGATGTAAAATGACAAATGCCACAGGGGCAGACCCACACGACATGGGGATGATGCAGCCCAAGGGGCGCCCCCAACAGAGTGACTAGAAGATGCAAGAAAGTTATATGCCGCAGGGACAGGCCCATGCGATATGGGGATAATTCGGCTCGAGGGGCTTCCCCAACTGAATAAACTGGAAAATGTCACCTAGCTCCATTGCTGAAGAGATGTTAGAGTAGCTGAAGGCGTGTGCTCAAGAAGTCACTACTCACGAGCCGCCTGGGTCCTGAACCTCGGGAGGCTCTGGAGGCTCTGGAGGCTCGCAAAGAACCGTCGCCATCTCCGCCAGGACCGTGTGGTGCCTAGCCTCCTAAGCCGCCATGATGCTCCGCAGGCCACGCTGGAAGGTAACAACCATGTTCGGTAGGCCAAAAGGCATGCGAACAGAGCTGTGAGGCGGGCCCTCGCACCGACCAATGCATGATGGCCAAAAGCGCTCCTGGGATGCGGCCCTATTGAGCCCTGGAATATTGACGCACACGCACAGCTCGTTGTCCTCACCAGGACAAGGAGCCACACCAGTTGGTGGGCGACTGTCGCCACGCATGGCTTTCGCCTCCTGAAGCTCTTCGGTCGCCTTGACAATGAACTCCTGAGCACCCGACACTCTGTGCCTTGTGCCCTCGTGAGGGAAGCGTGCGATGTAGCATGGTTCCATGTGGTTCCCGAGCACCTCCCTCATGACATTGGCTAAGTCAGAGGCCCTCCAGTAGAGAGCCCCCGAGCCCAGCCTGAGGAGGGCGCTGGGTGCGCCTTCCTATGCGTGAGAGGGAGGCGCCCTGTCCATGGGCGCAAGTCCTGAGGTGGTGCCGCTAGAAACACCGTTCTCCTGAGGCTCTTGGCGGAGCATCTGCTTCTTTTTCTTGGGGCAACCCCAGGAGGGTAGATGGTGCCCTCGTTGTCTAGTTCCTCGACTGCTGCAGCCTAGTAGGTGCGCTTGAGAGAGCACACTACATCCTTCTCCTCACATGCGATCATGATGATGTCACGGTTCCCGGGCATCTTAAGGACATTGTAACCATGGTGAGTCACCCCCATGAACTTGGCCAGGGCTAGATATCCAAGGATGGCATTGTATGGAAGGCGGATGTGGGCGATGTCGAAGTCGATGAGCTCTGTGCGTTAATTGTCTCGCTGGCCGAAGGTGACGGGGAGGCGGATCTGCCCTATTGGGGTGGTTGAGTTGTCGGTTACTCCTGAGAAAGGCTTGGTGGGCTGCAGCTGATCATAGGGCCCCTGGAGGTGGTCGAACGTCTCGATGGAAATAACATTGAGCCCCGCACCGCCATCGATGAGGGTCTTGGTGATGAGGACATTGCTGATGATGGGAGAGCAGAGCATCAGGAGGGTGCCGATAGTTGCCGCGCACTTGAACTGGTTGGACAAGTTGAAGGTGATGGTGCAGTTGGACCACCTGAGTGGGCGCGTTGCCTCGAGCCTAGGGAGGGCCGCGTTCACCTCACGGGCGAACTGCTAGAAGGTGCGTTGAGAGGCTGGGGCTTGTGCGCCGCCCAGGATGCAGGCGATGGCACGAGGCTCCTGGAAGCCTCCAGCCCCCTCGTCTTGGTGGTGGTTGAGGGAGTCCTGGACTAAGGGGTCCTCGGGCATCCGACCTGTTATCTATCGGCCGGACTGATGGGCTATAAGGACATGAATATTGAAGACTGTACCCGTGTCCGGATGGGACTCTCCTTGGCGTGGAAGGCAAGCTTGGCAAACAACTATGGAGATTCCCTCTTATGTAACCGACTCTATGTAACCCTAGATCCCCCCGGTGTCTATATAAACCAGAGAGTGTAGTCCGGAAAGGATATACTCAATACCTTAGTCATATAGGCTAGACTTCTATTGGTTAGACATTACGATCTCGTGGTAGATCAACTCTTGTAATACTCGTATTCATCAATATCAATCAAGCAGGACGTAGGGTATTACCTCCATCAAGAGGGCCCGAACCTGGGTAAAACTTCGTGTCCCCCGTCTCCTGTTACCATCAACCTTAGACGGACAGTTTGGGACCCCCTACCCGAGATCCGCCGGTTTTGACACCGACATTGGTGCTTTCATTGTGAGTTCCCCTGTGCTGTCGCTGAAAGGTTCGATGGCCCCTTCAATCGTCAATAATGACGCTGTCTACGGAGAAACTTTCCTCCTCGGGCATCTCTTCGTGTTCGGCGACTTCACACTATGGGCCAACTCATTTGGCCATCTGGAGCAGATCGAAAGCTACGCCCCTAGACATTAGGTCAGATTTGGGAGCATGAACTATGTCGCAGACATCCGTGGAGACATGATCTTTGCCGGATTCGACACCGCGATGGCCGCTCCCGGTCACCCCGATGATCATGACCTAAATCTGTCATCGGGCCGCATCCAGGAGACCACTCCTGTAACCGCTCTGGCCCTAGAGCCGGAGCAGGCCATGCCATCCGGAGATGGAAGGATTAACCCCACCTCAGAGGCCACAGATTCCATGGCGTTGGAGCCATACATGGACCTTGTCTCACAGAAGGCCTATGCCACCGGAATGCCAGACTCGTCTCCGGCCGCAGGTTCCGAACCGCGCGAGCCCGCGGACGTCGAGCTTGATCGTTCATCGATCTTCAAATTCAGCGCCGCAGACATCTTCTAGCACTCGCCTTTGGGTGATGTGATGAATTCATTAAAAAACCTGTCCTTGGCGGAGGACTCTCAGCCGAACTATATCCGGCTCGAACTAGGGGCTGACGATGGAGAACTTTACTTCCAACTCGCCACCCACCCACTTCATAGCCATAGTCGAGGATTCGACCGATACACTGGAATACGACTCCGAGAATATCGACGGCATGGATAATGATGCCGATGATGATGAAGACCCCGTTGATACAACTAATGAACAAGACGAACGGGAAGACAGGCAGGCCACACACGAAGATTCGGTGGACGACAATTACCTTCCGCTCTCTGAGGATGAGGTGGGCCTCGGTATTGAAAATTTCATCGTGCCTGAGGAACCTCGTGAGCAGGAGCGCTTTAAGCGCCAACTAATAGCCACTACAAGGAGCCTGAAAAAGAAGCAGTAGTAGCTTCAAGCTGACCAAGATCTCCTCAATGATAGATGGACCGAAGTCCTAGCCGCCGAAGAATATGGCCTTAGTGGACTAGCCAAAAGCTACCCGAAGCATAGATTGCTATCCCAGGGTGACGATGAGGCGCTGGAGCTCGTACCATCATTGCACAACGCGGTAGGTCAACCACAACTAGGCCCAGGTAAAGCGGCAACTCAAGTTGAATACACGACCGCTCTACCTCGCAGTAAAAGCAAGAACAAAACAGCTTGGGGTTACACATACAACCGTCAAATTCGGGTAGCAAAACAGAACACTCAAGATCGATCTACAGATCGCAAGGACATACCTCGATACATGACGATGGCCACCTATTCGGACGTGACAAACCTAGCCACACCCGGGCCGAAAACCGCAAAGGGACTCTGTCAAAGATACGCCGCAGTGTGGCCCAACATAGAGGCGCCGCACACCCTCCTTTCTTCACAAATGAAGTAGTGGATCATGAATTCCCAGATGATTTCAAACCCATGAATATCGAATTGTACGATGGAACAACGGATCCCGCGGTATGGATCGAGGACTTCCTCCTCCATATCCACATGGACCGCGGAGATGACTTTCATGCCATTAAATACCTACCACTAAAACTCAAAGGACCAGCTCGGTACTGGTTAAACAGTCTGCCGGAAAATTCTATCGGCAGCTGGGAGGATTTGGAGGACGCCTTTCGCAACAACTTCCAAGGAACATATGTCCGGCCACCGGACGCCGATGACTTAAGTAATATTGTCCAGCAGCCCGGAGAGTCAGCCAGGAAGCTCTGGACCAGGTTCCTAGTTAAAAAGAACCAAATCATCGACTGTCTGGACGCGGAGGTCCTTGCGGCCTTTAAACATAGCGTCCGAGACGAATGGCTTGCATGCCACCTCGGTCAAGAAGGACCTAGATCCATGACAGCCCTTACCGCTCTAATGACCCGCTTTTGTGCGGGAGAAGACAGCTGGCTCGCTCATAGAAGCAACAGCGCCAGTGACTCGGGCACTTCCGAAATCCGAGACGGCAACGGCAAGCCACGACGAAGCATGCACAACAGTCACAATGATAATGAAAGATCACGCGACACAGCTGTCAACTCCGGATTTAGAATCCCAAGCTCGGACAACGGAAAAAGCCATTCAAGGCAAACAGAGACGAACCATCCAAACTAGACAGGATATTGGACCAGCCCTACCAGATTCATGTCTAGCCCAATAAACCATCTAATCACACCAACAGAAGCTGTTGGGTCCTCAAGGAGGCTGGCAAGCTCAACACCGGACATGATGGAAATGGGCCACCAGGCAATAGGGACTACGGAGCGGCTCACCAGCTAAATGCCGGAGGGCGGAAGCAATTTCCCCCTGAAGATCGATCAAATCCGAAACAAAAATAGCAGTTCGGCTTTCGCTGCCCATCTCGTACACCCGTCAAAACTATACCGCGCATACATAATTACACACTCAAGATACCATGGGCATTGACGGAAGCACAATACGGACAAATCTGTAGGCACTCCAGTAACATTATTTAACCATTTTCCTATTTTATTTTGTTTCATTATCTCCTAAAAGCAGGTGGCGCAAAGGGGAAGCACCTATGACCGACCCCATAGGAGTTCGGATCCGTACACTCACCTATGGGGCTACTCTCTTCAAGGATTCCCTCGCTGAGGACAGGCGACATAGGCGTGCGACAGGAGGTCCAAAATAACTTTTTGTAGACCGCACTCTCTTTTCGAGCCTATAACATGCCTTTTTCCTCTGCCTTCGACCCAGGGGATATCATATTGCCGGGGTCGTGGCCTTTATGTATATCAAGTAACCATTGTCACATCACTCAGGTCCCAATTCAAATTATCCAAATTAATCACTCACGTCTTTTCACAAAATGAATGCGCCTCCTATGGTTGTTTCATAGATATACCCCGGCTTAACTTGCCAGGGGCTCGGTACGGGAACAAATGAGTTTCCAACAAAGTCTGAACAGCTTTCACAGCGTACTTTGACGTCGCGAGTTTGGCCTTATATGCATCAGCTCTGAATCATGTCTTGGGTCAATAATTGGGTTGTCCGGCTCCTGTGCTTGCTATCCTACTTTCCGCTCTATCGGCTAGGGTAGAAAAGGGAGAACTACTGTGATTGTGCTACCGGCTCACCCGGTGACGCACCTCAGTAGGGAAAGCCGAAAAGTGACTGTCATGATGCGGCGAGAGCTGGTCAACCACTCGATGACTTATCAGAATCTTTAGCGATTCATCCATGTCACACGAAGGACCTCTTTTTCGTTCAATTATGTAAACGCATCGTATGAGTAAGTCGCATACATACCAGGGGCTTTGTCGTAGACCCACCGTAAAACTCTTATGGCTAAGTGAAAGTGTTAACACCCTATAGCCTGGTTGCCTGGTTTGCCGTATTGACACATCCTTCACGGACCAAGACGTTGGGTCAAGAGTGATCAGATGCTTTTTTGAACACCCCTGTACTTCCTACAAGGGGGCTGAAGCCGACGACAGGAAATCTTTCAGATTATATTAAAACGGCCGCACATGAGGAACACAATCTTTCAAGCAACATATACAAATAGATTTACCATAAAATTGTCTCGTACAATTCTCATACACTTTACTCGAACATTATGTCCTTCAAGCATTGACCCTCTATCAAGCGGGCGGCTACAAGGACGTCTTCAAAATAATGCTCCGGGTCATGGCAGTCCTTGCCCTTGGGTGGACTCTTCACCACAACGTCGATGGCCTTTACAGTCCCCCAGAACGTCTTGACTCGGGAAAAAGCCATCCGTGCACCCTCGATGCACACCGATCGCTTCACAACGTCGATACGCGGCACTGCGTCAACAAGCCGCTGCACCAAGCCGAAGTAACTGTTCGGGACAGGCTGAGTTGGCCATAACCGGATTATGACGTTCTTCATGGCAGCACCGCATATCCTATGAAGCTCGGCCCACTAGGACATCCGCTCATTCAGCAAAAGGGGGCGCTTCGAGGCGCCGAATTGTGACCAGAAAAGCTTCTCTATTGCGTACCCGTCTCGCGCCTGATAATACTGTGCCGCATCGGCAGAACTCTTCGGCAAGTCTAAAAACTCGTCCGGAGAACTCCACAATTGGCTCAGCTGAGTATAGTTCGGATCGCCAAACTTAGCCTGTAGCAAAAATGGCTTACCAGCTGCAATCTCCCTAGCTTGCTGGATCTCCTCACAGGCTGCTCTGGATTCAGACCACGCTTCTCTCGCCTCTCGTAGGGCCTTGTCAATTTCAGTCATTTTGGCTTCATTCTCCTTTTCCAGGAGTTCACACCGGCTAGCAGCACCTTTTAGCTCGAGCGCTATCGTGGATATCTTCTCCTCGTCTTGACGCCGAGCAGCTCATTCGGCTTTTAATTCAGCTGATGCCTTCTCGGCAGCCGCATTACTACACCAGGCCTGCTCCTTGGCCCGGGCTAGCTCCGCCCGAAGAATTTCAATGGCGGCAGCACCATCTGCAGCCAGGCACAACTTTCAGCGTCATGCTTATATCACAAAAATGTATGTGCATGAACTGCTCCGAATACATACCTTGCGACTTGTCAAGATGCATATTGATTAACTCAACGTCATCCCCGGCTACATCAAGCTTCTATTGCAGCTCGGCAATATCCGCAGTCTGGGCAGTAGCTAGGGGGGAAGCATCCTATGTTCAAAGTTATTCAGATTAGTCCTTGGATATTTCTTTCGATCCTCTGATTCGCTTCCTATGGGAAGCCAACCTGAGTCTCAGGGGCTACTGTCTATACACATGTGTATTTTCTGAATAAAACACAATTCTACATATTATAGTACAAACTTCGAAGCCTCTCAGCAGACTCACAAAGGCCTCATCCAATCCGCTATTTGCGGATAGGACCTTTTTAATCACCATACCCATCAAGGTACGATGTTCCTCTGAAACGGATGCTTGCTGCAGCATGTTCGTCAAGATATCCATCGCCTCTGGGTATCCGGAGGCAGCCGTAGGAGTGCGGTCACCCTTTGAAGGGATCCGTTTATTTGTATCCATCCGCATTCCGAATTGTTCGGGGTCTTCATTGTTGTTCCCCGGACTCTGGACCGCCGAGTATCGCCTTCGTCTATCCCTTGCATCACTTGTTGGTCGGGGGAGACCCTCCGCGACGACACCTCAAGGTCGTCTGCCCTATTGGACGGAAAGACGATGGGGGCGTCTCGCTTTCCATTATCTCCGGGAGAAGGTCCCCCAAGGAGGAGGATTGTAGAAGGGGACTGCGCACTGAGCTGCAAATATATATATATATTCCAGGCATCATAAGAAAAGAGCGGGATAGGTTTAAAACATCCCTATTCAATTACAATTTGGCCAGAGGCTCGTCCTCATCATGAGACTGCGCTTCAACGTCCTCCAGGCCTGGGCCGCCCTCCAGAGGCATCTTGCCTCGCTTAGGAGCCCGCTTCTCCCAATCTTCGGAGGCGGCCCTCTTCTTCATGGGAGGGAAGGAGATAGTGGCCCCCGCTTCGCTTTTGTGTTCGGATGAGGGGAATTTTATTCCACCAGACACAAAGTCCGAGGATCCTTGTGAACGGATGCCATGCTTGGTCCTCTTTCCCTCCGCCTCGTCCTCCTTCTCCGGCATCTGGTATGGTGTTGGGGCCGGCATCCTTGTTAGGACCGGATTTGCTGGACCCTCGGGTAGAGGGGCCGAACACATAATCAGTTCCTCCTTCTTTATCCAGCCCTGAAAAAAGATAGCTTGCTTAGTATCGTATTACTGTATGCATGACCACAAAGTATTCTAAAGCCAAGTGCTTACCGGGGTATCTGGACGATTACAGTTAAGGCCAGCGTCCTCAGCAGTATCTGACCAATGTTTCCGCTCCCCGAAAAATAGCTTCCACATCCCTTCGTGTGTGGCGCCGAAGAAGTGTTGGAGGGTCCATGGTCCCTCTAGATTAAACTCCCACACGCGGTGAGGCCTCTGCTGGTAGGGCAGGATTCGGCAAACTAACATCACTTGGATCACAGTGACGAGATCGATATCTCTCTCGAGGAGGGTTCGGATGCGGCTTTGTAGGGTCCGCACTTCATCCACTAATCTCCAGTCTAGCTCCTTGTTGACCCATGATGCAAGATGTAATGGTGGGCCGGGACGGAAGGTGGGGGCAGCTACCCACTTAGCACTCTGGGGCTCTGTAATATAAAACCACTCCCGCTGCCAGTAATTGGAAGCCTCGGAAAAAGAACCTTTTGGCCAGGGAGTGTTGGCGAATTGGTGATTGTAGCACCGCCACACTCCGCCTATTCCCCATCGACTACCTTCGGCTTCACACCAAAGGTTTTGAGCCATAAACCGAAGTGTGGGCGGATTCGAAGGAAGGCCTCGCATGTAATGATAAATGCTGAGACATGGAGGATAGAGTCCGGGGCAAGATCGTGAAAAATTAATCCGTAATAAAACTTTAGCCCACGGACAAAGGGGTGAAGAGCAAACCCTAACCCCCCCGGAGGAAGTGGGAGATGAATACCACCCTCTCGTCGGATCTGGGGGTCGGGATAACTTGTCCTTGAGCAGGAAGCCGGTGGTGGATCTCTGCGGTGAGATATCTGGCCGCCCGAAGCTTTGTGATATCCTCCTCTGTAACAGAGGAAGCCACCCATTGGCCTTGAGAGATGGATCCGGACATGATGGGAAGGCTGAAAGCAATGTAGTCGAACCTTGGGTGCTGGAACTCGGGGTTGGGAGGCTTAGGAGAGATTTGGCGTAAAAAGACGGCCCTTGGTTCCTTTATATACACCTCCAGTATTGAACGTCTCCTCCTAAGCCTAGAAACCTGCCTATCCCTGAGGAATCTTTCTCGGGGACGGTTGTGTTACCCACGCCCGTATTGATGGGAACCCCGTAATAAGGGGACACGATCTTTGCTTTGACAAGACGTGCCAATGACAACCGCGTCTCGAATTGTGGGGCAAAAAACGGTTCAAAATTATGACCGATAAGCGTGACACCGCATTACTAAAGTTGTCAGCAGATTGGACTTGTGTATTATTATACTCTCTACGGTTGTGTACGGTGTGTGTTACAAGTCCGGACATGATCAATTCGTCTGGAGACTATTCGGGAGTTAGGAAGGAGGAACCCGCCTTGCAATGCCGAAGATAGCACTACGCGCCAGATACCTTGTCATTGAAGCCAGGTTTAGGGGCTACTGAGGGAGTCCTGGACTAAGGGGTCCTCGGGCGTCCGACCTGTTATCTATGGGCTGGACTGATGGGCTGTAAGGACATGAAGACTGAAGACTATACCCGTGTACGGATGGAACTCTCCTTGGCGTGGAAGGCAAGCTTGGCGAAAAACTATGGAGATTCCCTCTTATGTAACCAACTCTATGTAACCCTAGATCCCCCCGGTGTCTATATAAACCAGAGGGTGTAGTCCGGAAAGGATATACTCAATACCTTAGTCATACTGGCTAGACTTCTAGGGTTTAGCCATTACGATCTCGCGGTAGATCAACTCTTGTAATACTCGTATTCACCAATATCAATCAAGCAGGACGTAGGGTATTACCTCCATCAAGAGGGCCCGCACCTGGGTAAAACTTCGTGTCCCCTGTCTCCTGTTACCATCAACCTTAGACGCACAATTCGGGACCCCCTACCCGAGATCCGCCAGTTTTGACACCGAAAGTGGTCATCGTTCCTTCTTGGTGGTGGCGGCAGTGGAGGGAGGCCTGCATTGCCTTGAGGACGGTCCACACGAGGCTGATCTCTCCACGCGCCCTCACGAGGCTGGCCCTGCCAGCGGTCCTCATGAAGCTGGTCCCGCCACTCCTGGCGGGAGCCGCGGTCATCCCAGCGTCCTCCACTTCGACCTCCTCCACGGCCGTAGCCTGGATCATTGCGCTTGGGGCATCGATCGAGGCGCCCATCGCGGATGGCCCTGAGCTCCTGACAGTCATTGGTGTTGTGGCTGTGTACATTGTGGAAGACGTAGAATCGATGGCTGCTCTTGGATGACTCTGGGTGGTCACAGCCGTGCTTCATCTCTGGTTCATCCACAATCACGACCGCCCCCTTGCGCTTCACGTCCTTGGCCTTGGCCTTCTTGTACTCTGGGTCGGACGCTGGGAGCTCGAGAAAGGAGAGGCGTCCTTCCTTAGCTCTCGTGCACTTGGTTTCCATGTTGAACATCTCCAGAGCCGTGCACAAGTCCTCGTGTGTAGCGAGCTCCTCCTTCATCTTGATATCGCGGACGCCATCAGAGAATGCTGATATGATGGCCTCATCTGACACCTTGGGGATCTTGAGAAGAACGTTGTTGAAGCGCTGGATGTACTTCTACAGGGCGGTCGCGGGTGCCCTGGAAGTGGGCGACGAATTGCTCGCACATCTCGCCCAAGGAGGAGATCAATCCCGCGAGCAGGTTCAGGAGCCACGAGTGCGCGCCATCCTTGAGGGCCATGGGAAACCAGTTCGCTATGACCTTCTCGTCACCATTGGCCACCTCGATGCTCATCTCGTAGAGTTGTAGGAACTCACCAGGGTCGAGGGTGCCGTCGTAGCATGGAGGCAGGTCGGGCTTGAACTTCCCCGACCAGACGACGCTGTGGAGCTCGAAAGTGAAGGCTTGGCAACCCACAGTGGTCACGGGAGCCCGGTTTGGAGGTGGAGCCCGATCTTGGCACTCGCGCGCCATCATCGCAGGCGATGCAGGGTCTTGACGTGGTGCTGCAGGGAGCGCTGGAGCACCTTCTTGTGGCCCCTGGACCTCCTGGCAGCTTTCTTTTCCATGTGCGGGCGCCCTTCATGGCAGGTCATGCCACGGGGCCATGCGCCTCGGTCCGAGGGTGACATCTTGACGGGGAGGTGGTAGAGGCGCTCCGTGGGCTACGTCGCCCGTGGGAGGCGGCGGGCGAGGCGGTGAGAGGGACGGTGCGGGAGAGCCCCCAACGACGCTGACAAGCTCGGCGATGCGGTCCAGCTAGTCTTCGTAGAAGTCGTCGACTCGGCGGTAGCGCAGGAACTCGTGTGCCATGTGTAGCGCAACCTGCGCGTCCACCAGCCCGCGACAAGCATGAGATGACGAACCAGCCAGAGTCAGCGATGGGGTGGCCATGCGTCCATCACGTCGCACGGAGGGGTGCAGCGACAAAGCTTGCTGCTCGTGCCCTGCCGGGCCTGTGGTGGTGTTGGCGGTAGGCGATGGAGAACGACGGGGAGGTCCACCGACGGGCGCCGTCTGGGTGACACGACCGGTAAGAGCGGCCCGACGCTCAGCACGGGCTCGACGAGCGTCAGCCATGGAAGCTATGGAGCGGCGGTGAGTCGATTGGCGGAAGAGAGGCTCCGACGCACCCCTACCTGACGTGCCAAATGTCGGATTGTGGGTTCCGCAGACCCTTGAGAGGTTCGAACACTGGAGTGCGTGTGAAGAACTCGTCCTCACCGATCTGCTCACTCAACGTTTCCTAGGCCTAGCTCGACGAACCCAAGGGACAAGAGACACAACAGTTTATCCTAGTTTGGGCCACCTTGCGGTGTAATACCCTACTCCAGATTTGTGGTGGATTGCCATGAGGGGTCGAGGATGAACTAATACAGTGGCCGAACAGCCTCAGAAGGCGAGGTGTTCTTGAGCTCGGTGAGATGGTGGGTGAGAGGATGATCTGAATCGTCCCCCTCTATGGTGGTGACTATGTCCTATTTATAGTGGACTTGGTCCTCTTCCCAAATTCAGGGCGGGAAGGGATCCCACAATGGCCAAATTTGAAGGGGGGCAACTAGTACAAGTTATCCTGACAAATGTAGTCTTCGCATGCAAAAGCCTCTGGTGGTGACGCCGTTGTGGGCTCTACGATGACCTTCGTCCTGCCGTCCTGGCGGTCTTGGTCCCGTTGCACTAATATGGAAACCTTTGCTTGATTCCTCCAGACTCCGCACCTACTCTTGCCTCCTTAGCACCAAAGAGGAAACTGGTACACTACGCTCGCTAGCGCCTGCCTAGCCTCGGTCGTCATGGCTCACGTCATGCGAACCTCGCGAGGTGCACCATGCATCGATATCTCCGCTCCTCGGGAGCTAGCCTGGTGTGGCCACCCCCAGGGAGGTCTTGGTGTCGTCCGCCTCACGAGGCTTGGCCCCTCGCGAGGGTCTTGGGTTGTTGTTGACGAAGTTGGGCCGTACTGGCCGTCGATGGAGCCACGCCATGGGCCGCAGGCAGGCAAGTCTGTGTACCCCCGTTCCCGGGACACCGACACATCTAGAGTATTAAGTTCATAGAATAGAGTAACGCATTAAGTAAGATGACATGATGTAGCGGGATAAACACAAGAAATATGATGAAAACCCCATCTTGTTATCCTCGATGGCAACAATACAATACGTGTTGGTTCCCCTCCTGTCACTAGGATCGAGCACCGCAAGATTGAACCCAAAGCTAAGCACTTCTCCCATTGCAAGAAAACCAATCTAGTTGGCTAAACCAAATCGATAGTTCGAAGATACTTGCAAATATATCAAATCATGCATATAAGAATTCAGAGAAGATTCAAATAATATTCATAGATAAGATGATCATAAATCCACAATTCATTGGATCTCAACAAACACACCGCAAAAGAGTATTACATCAGATAGATCTGCAAGAACATCGAGGAGAACATGGTATTGAGAATCAAAGAGAGAAAAGAAGTCATCTAGCTACTAGCTATGGACCCGTAGGTCTGAGGTAAACTACTCATGATTCATGAGAGGCAATGGTGTTGATGTAGAAGCCCTCCATGATCGAATTCCCCTCTGGCAAGACGCCAGAAAAGGCCCCTAGATGGGATCTCATGGGTAAAGAAGTTTGAGGCAGTGGAAAAGTGTTTTTGTGGCTCTCCTGGTTGGTTTGGGAATATTTGAGAATATATAGGCAGGAGAAATTGGTCGGTGGAGTCGTGAGGGGCCCACAAGGGTGGGGGCACGCCCTACCCCCCTGGGCGTGCCCTCTGTCCTTGTGGCCACCTCATGGCTTCCCTGATGTGTACTCCAAGCACTCTGGATGTCTTTTTGTCCAAGAAAAATCATCGCGAAAGTTTCACTCCGTTTGATAATCCTTTTCTGTGAAACTCTAAAACAAGGAAAAAAACAGAGACTGGCACTAGGCTCTAGGTTATTAGGTTAGTCCCAAAAATAATATAAAGTAGCATAATAATGCATATAAAACATCTAAAACAGATAATATAATAGCATGGAACAATCAAAAAATTATAGATACGTTGGAGACGTATCACAACCATGGAGAAGTTCTCAACCAAGCGATGGCGGTAGCTCGCTAAGCCAAGGAAACTCCGAACTTGCTTGACCGATTCAGGTGGAGTCCAATCAAGAATAGCCTAAACTCGCTCAGGATTGACAGCAATACCCTTACCAGAGATTAGGTGCCCTAGGTAGGTCACTTATGGCAACCAGAATTCACATTTAGGTAATTTGGCATAAAGGCGATGCTCTCCAAGTTTCATCAATACCAGCCTTAGATGCTCGGCATGATCTTCCTTGTTCTTGGAGTTAATGAGTATATCATTGAGATATACCACAATGAATTTATCCAAGTACTCCATAAAGATCGAATTCATTAAGCGGGAGAAGGTGGCTCGGCCATTGGTTAAACTGAAGGACATGACGGTGTACTCGTATTGGCCATAACGAGTGACAAAGGCCGTCTTGGAATGTCCCGTCCTTGATTTTGATTTGATGTTAGCCCAACCTCAAATCCATTTTGGAAAAGACTGAAGATCCAGCGAGCTGATCATACATGTCCTTGATTCTGGGGAGCGGATACTTGTTCTTTATGGTGACCAGGTTAACAGGTCGATAATCTACAACCATCCGATCCGTTCCATCCTTCTTCTTAATGAAGAGGAAGGGACAAGCCCAAGGAGAAGAACTAGGACAGATGAAACCCTTTTGCAAGGACTCATCGAGTTGTTTCTTTAGCTCAGCTAGCTCTAAGGGTGCCATCTTATAGGGTCTTCTAGCGATCGGAACTATTCCTGGAACAAGATCTATCGCGAACTCTACATGTCTATCAGGTGGAACACCTAGAAATTCTTCTCGAGAGACATCTGAAAAGTCATGGACTACCAGTATATCTTTTAAGTCTAGAAGAGGGCTGGCATTAAGAGACTAGAGCTGACACTCGGACACTCAGGTCAAAACATTAACTCTCTTGCCCGATGGGTGCGTAAGTTGAACAGTTCTAGAGAAACAATCGATCTTAGCATAATGGGCTGACATCGAGTCCATACCCAAGATGATGTTTATCTCTGAGGACTTGAGAGCTATCAAAGATGCAAGGAAGACCAGTCTATCGACAAGAATTTCATTCCCATGGCTTACTCTAGAAGTTTGCCATTTAGAACCAGGATTTTGAATTACCATGGAGGTGGGCATGTCACAAAATGTCATGTTCCGTATTCAAGCATAGCTCTCAGAAATGAACGAATGAGATGCTCCAGTATCACAGAGAACAGATGCCATATGGCAATTAACAAGTACGATGTTAGGATCATCATGAGCCTCCTCAACTGAGACATAATTGACAAGGCCACATGCAGTGGTGGCTGGCTTGGCATAGTACACCTTTCCCGCTGGCTTACCACGGCCAACAGACTTCTCGGACTGGTTGGGGTTGTTGCTCTGGGGTTACTCTCACATATAGTGGCCTTTCTCTCCACATTTGAAGAATGTCACGGTATTAGTGCGTAGAGCAGCATTGGCGGCTGGTCCACCATAAGTCTTTGGTGGTGCGTACTACTGGTTTGGGTGAGGCGCCTCATAAGATGGCCTCGGGGTGAGTCTGGGTGGCAGAGCTGCATTTGGAACCCACACCCGGCGCTTCTGGGAGAAAGACCCGGATGATGAACCAAAATCATGGGCGTGCTTGCGTGTAGCCTCATAGTCAGTCTGGCCAGTCACAGCACTAATGGCCTTGTTCACAAGCTTCCAGAAAGAGGTACACTCGTGTAGATAGAGGTCGCGGCGAAGCTCGGGGCTAAGTCCCTTTCGGAACCTTGCCTACTTCTTGGCGTTAGTGGACACTTCCTCAGGAGCGTAGCATGCCAGATTCCCAAACTGTTGTAGACATCCACAGTTAGCTTACGCTAGGTGAAGTTACAGAACTCCTCCCTTTTGTGATCCATTAGGCCCTCTAGGAAGTGGTCCTCACAGAAATCTTCACTGAAGTCCACCCAGGTAGTAACCTGACTGGCAGGACGCATAGCCTCATAATTCTCCCACTAGAGACTGGCGGGACCCTCAAGGTGATATGCAGCATAGGTGCCTTGGTTAGCCTCAGCTACATTGGCAGAACGTAACTTGTGGGTGATGCTGCGAAGCTAGTCATCCACGTCAAGAGGTTCCACGGAGTGGTGGAAAGTTGGTGGGTACAACTTGATAAAGTCATTGATGGACACCAAGTCATTCCTCTGCTGGTGTGTGGTGTTCTTCTCGATACGCTCAAGTAGTCGATTGGTCTCATGTTTGTTCCTCTCCGATTCCAGCATGACCTCAGCTCGAGAAGGTGGATGGGGTAGGTTGTCATTCCTGGCCCCACTTGCTTCGCCCTGCTCCTGGGCAGCAGGGTTGCTTCAAGTGTTAACCATCCTAGGGAAAATAAAACAACGGTTTAAACAAGGATGACAAAACTCTAGCATAGGAGTGTAGAATGTAATGGATGACACAGAATGCAGAGACGTATGTTTGAACAACATGGTAACACGGAAACAACCATATATACACCATTAGTCATACACACCATACATAGTTTAGTACAAGCCCAAGCTAAAGTACAACTGCGGTGAAAGGACAATACATCTCATCAGAGGCACTCCAAGCTCCTATACATTATTTATCTACATCTCGGGAACTCAGTACACACCAAGTCATATCCCATAAGACGCACAGGACTATGGTGATACAACTTCTACAATACTACTACTACCACGATCCACCTCAGGCATCTCCATAGTAAGCCTCATGGAGGTTACCTCCATGACCCAGAAGCTGGACGTGGGGATCTGGAAACTCTCTGTCATATGGAGCCTGTGGTCCAAATGGACACGGGTGTGGCCATGGTCCCACAACTAGTGGCAGATGAGGACCACTGGGAGGGGTGATGCCTCCGACATCGGGCCAATCCATACGGTTCGATAGTGGAGATCGAACGGGATACATCGCCTCCATATTAAGGTACCCAGTCTGAACGACGGGTGCTAGGTGTGTCAGAGTAGCCCAGTGACGTGCTCGAGAGTTGAAGAGCCCCATCTGGAGGGCACGATTCTTGCGGTCCTTATCCTCCAGTAACTCTGTGGTAATCCGAAGTAGCGGCTCCTCATGAGCAGCATCGGTGTAGAGACCATTGTAGTAACCCTCCTCACCAGGGAGTGAGGCTGGCATGTAGCAGAACTCAATGTTCTAAAGTAAGGCATGCCTAGCCCGGATTATAGTCATCATCGACTAATCAGCATCCTGTACAAACATCTTGATAGTAACCCCAAGTCCATATGTCTAGTGGATGGGGTCAGTAGCTCCACGATATGAAGGATATATCCTGACTGTGCAGATGTCTTGCTCTGGCTGAAATCACGATACTACTCCTCTATAGTATACTCGGGATACCAACGATAGCCTATCTCAGTCATCCCGTGGACCAACATGGTTGTGTGACCTGGTACATCGATGCACCGGGTCAAACGGACCACCTGATTGGGGGTGCGGTCAGCCATCTGAAAAACGAAATAATACAAAGACATTAGAATTTCTAGGAGAAATCAGGCAGCGTAACCGTTGTAAATGCTCAAAAAGGATTTTGAGACATTTAGCAAAAGGTAGCATAGCCACTCAACAACATTATATCAAGGTTCTGGGACCAACTAGCAACACACGGAAGTAACAGGGACTGAACTAGGGCTTGAAACCATCAGTCTTATAAGTCTATGGATTAGTAACATGTGAACCTGATAGAAAGAAGAGATGCCTAGTTCTTAACCCCCGTAGAAAAGAAGAGGCCGACTAAGAGAGAATAACACAAGAAGATAAGTGAAACGAGCCTTATTTTCCCTTCCACAATCAATTTGCCTACACATAACTAAAGCATTTCTAGACTCGACATCAACCAATTTGGCTTGAAGATCCTACAGGTAGTCTGACTCATATGCCAACGCTGTCAGGACCCCGATCCTAAGTCACACTGATCTAGCCTGTAACACATCATATCACTTTGCGGCCTCATGCACGGTATCCCCACGGGTGCCACCTTACCTGGCCAGGAACCATTTGTGCCTTTTGGCTCACGTATATGATATTGTCGCTAGCATCCATATGATAGAGAACCCAGGCCCACAAGACTAGTCAAAAACCCAAAGTGGCACTAACTTACAGGGACAGGCATACATGACCCAACAATTCATGTGTCGGTCAGCAGCGAGTGAATCCGGGCTGTAGCAAGCTAACAGGACTCCGGTGGACACCGCATGACATTTCCCCGAAGGAACAGACATAGGAGCAAAGAAGGACACATGTCGATCATCCCATGTGTTCCGGAGCAGTAGCAAGCAACCGTGGCTCGTCAGAAGCACTAGGAGACATTTCCCCATAAGAGAGGCTACCAAGAATGAACAACTAGGTTGTCGGATCCCACACATACCAAGCATTTCAAAAGCATACACACAATATGCTCGATATGTGCAAATACAACAAGGCGTCACAACAAAACTCTACAACTCAAAGTATTCATTTAGAAGTCTCAAAAGAGCGATACATAACATATCCATAGTTACTAACTACGGACCCATAGGTCTGCAATGAACTACTCACACATCATCGTACAGGCACCAATGAGGATGATGAACCCCTCCATGATGGTGTCTAGATTTGATCTATGGTTTCTGGAACTTGCGGCGGCTGGAATTGATTTTCATCGACTCCCCTATGGTTTCTGGAATATTGGGGTATTTATAGAGCAAAGAGGCGCTGCGAGAGGCCACCAAGGTGGGCACAACACACTAGGGCGCGCTTGGGCCCCAGACGCACCCAGGTGAGTTGTGCCCCCCTCGGGGCCCCTCTGGTACTTCTTTGGCCCATCATGTGTCTTCTGGCCCAGAAATTTTTTCCAAAAAGTTTTGCTGCATTTGGACTCCGTTTGGTATTGATTTTCTACGAAGTAAAAAACAAGCAAAAAACAACAACTGGCACTAGGACACTATGTCAATACGTTAGTCCCAAAAAATGATATAAAGTTGCTATAAAATGATTGTAAAACATCCAAGAATGATAATATAATAGCATGGAACAATCAAAAATTATAGATACGTTGGAGACGTATCAGCATCCTCAAGCTTAATTCCTGCTCGTCCTCAAGTAGGTAATGTAACACCCCGGATATGACTTCCTCAATATGTATTCCAACTATTGCCGTTTCCGGCCTTAAGTTATTTTATTTTCTCGGGTTCGGGTTTTTGTCTCCGTGTGTTGTTATCGTTGTCATGCATCTCATATCATGTCATCATGTGCATTGCATTTGCATACGTGTTCATCTCATGCATTCAAGCATTTTCCCCGTTGTCCGTTTTGCATTCCGGCGCTTCGTTCTCCTCCGGTGGTCATTTCTACCTTTCTTTTGTGTGTGGGGATTAAACATTTCCGGATTGGACCGAGACTTGCCAAGCGGCCTTGGTTTACTACCGGTAGACCGCCTGTCAAGTTTCGTACCATTTGGACTTCGTTTGATGCTCCAACGGTTAACTGAGGGACCAAGAAGGCCTCGTGTGTGTTGCAGCCCAACACCCCTCCACTTTGTCCCAAAACCCACCAAAATCTTCTCCATCATCTAGAGCGTTTGATCACGATCGCGTGGCCGAAAACCGCACCTCATTTGGACTCTCCTAGCTCCTCCTATGCCTATTTAAAGACCCCTCCGAAATTCTCTTTCTTCCTCTCCCGAAACCCTAGTCGTCTTCCACCTCTCGCCGTCGGACACGTCCGATTCGGGCCGGACGTGTCCGACTTTCCCCGCCGCCGCCACGTGTCGCCGCCCCATTGGCGCGTCCACCGTCCCCGCCGCCAGGCCCGCCGGGGCCCGAGGGCGGCCCCCGCGGCCCGTCTCCGCACCGCCACTCCCCGCGGGAGGCTCCGCGCCCCGCGCTGCCCCGAGGCGTGCGCGCCGCCGCACAACGCTCACCGATCGCCTCCTCTTCCCAGGTCGTCTCCGCCACACTTTAGCCGACCGGAGCAAAGTGTTGGAAATATGCCCTAGAGGCAATAATAAAAGTATTATTATATTTCATTGTTCATGATAATTGTCTTTTATTCATGCTATAACTGTATTATCCGGAAATCGTAATACACGTGTGAATACTTAGACCACACTATGTCCCTGGTAAGCCTCTAGTTGACCAGCTCGTTGTGATCAACAGATAGTCATGGTTTCCTGACTATGGACATTGGATGTCGTTGATAACGGGATCACATCATTAGGAGAATGATGTGATGGACAAGACCCAATCCTAAGCATAGCATAAAAGATCGTGTAGTTCGTTTTGCTAGAGCTTTGCAAGTGTCAAGTATCTCTTCCTTCGACCATGAGATCGTGTAACTCCCGGATACCGTAAGAGTGCCTTGGGTGTATCAAACGTCACAATGTAACTGGGTGACTATAAAGGTGCATTACAGGTAACTCCGAAAGTAGCTGTTGGGTTGACACAGATCGAGACTGGGATTTGTCACTCCGTATGACGGAGAGGTATCTTTGGGCTCACTCGGTAATGCATCATCATATTGAGCTCAATGTGACCAAGGTGTTGGACACGGGATCATGCATTACGGTACGAGTAAAGTGACTTGCCAGTAACGAGACTGAACAAGGTATTGGGATACCGTCGATCGAGTCTCGGGCAAGTAACGTACCGATTGACAAAGGGAATTGCATACAGGGTTTGATCAAATCCTCGACATAGTGGTTCATCCGATGACAACATCGAGGAGCATGTGGGAGCCATCATGGGTATCCAGATCCCGCTGATGGTTATTGACTGAGAGCGTCTCGGTCATGTCTGCATGTCTCCCGAACCCGTAGGGTCTACACACTTAAGGTTCGGTGACGCTAGGGTTATGAAGATATGTATATGCAGAAACCCGAATGTTGTTCGGAGTCCCGGATGAGATCCCGGACGTCACGAGGAGTTCCGGAATGGTCCGGAGGTAAAGAATTATATATAGGAAGTGCTATTTCGGGCATCGGGACAAGTTTCGGGGTTATCGGTATTGTACCGGGACCACCGGAAGGGTCCCGGGGGTCCACCGGGTGGGGCCACCTGTCCCGGGGGGACACATGGGCTGTAGGGGGTGCGCCTTGGCCATCATGGGCCAAGGGCACCAGCCCCTATAGGCCCATGCGCCTAGGGTTTCCCCCTAGGAGGAGTCCTAGTGGTGGAAGGCACCCCTAGGTGCCTTGGGGGGGAGGGAAACCTCCCCTAGGCCGCCGCCCCCCCTAGTAGATCTCATCTACTAGGGCCGGCGCCCCCCCTTGGCACCCCTATATATAGTGGGGGAGAGGAGGGACTTCATACACCAGCCCCTGGCGCCTCCACCTCCCCCCGTTACGTCTCTCCCTCGTAGTCTCGGCGAAGCCCTGCTGCTGTGACGCCCTGCATCCACCACCACGCCGTCGTGCTGCTGGATCTTCATCAACCTCTCCTTCCCCCTTGCTGGATCAAGAAGGAGGAGACGTCTCCCGTCCCGTACGTGTGTTGAACGCGGAGGTGCCGTCCGTTCGGCGCTGGTCATCGGTGATTTGGATCACGTCGAGTACGACTACATCATCACCTTGCAAGCTTTCGCACGCGATCTACAAGTGGTATGTAGATGCAAACTCTCTCCCTAGACTCGTTGCTTAGATGAACTCATAGATGGATCTTGGTGAAACCGTAGGAAAATTTTTAATTTTCTGCAACGTTCCCCAACAGTGGTATCAGAGCTAGGTCTATGCGTAGTTCTCTTTGCACGAGTAGAACACAACTTTGTTGTGGGCGTGGATTTTGTCATCTTACTTGCCTCTACTAGTCTTTTCTTGCTCAACGGTATTGTGGAATGAAGCGGCCCGGACCAACCTTACACGTACTCTTACGTGAGACCGGTTCCACCGACTGACATGCACAAGTTGCATAAGGTGGCTGGCGGGTGTCTGTCTCTCCCACCTTAGTTGGAGCGGAATCGATGAACAGGGCCCTTATGAAGGGTAAATAGAATTTTACAAAATCACATTGTGGTGATTCGTAGGTAAGAAAACGTTCTTGCTAGAACCCAATTGCAGCCACGTAAAAGATGCAACAACAATTAGAGGACGTCTAACTTGTTTTTGCAGCGATTGATCATGTGATGTGATATGGCCAGAAGTTGTGATGAATGATGAATTGTGATGTATGAGATCATGTTCTTTGTAATAGGATTCACGACTTGCATGTCGATGAGTATGACAACCGGCAGGAGCCATAGGAGTTGTCATTATTTTTTGTATGACCTGCGTGTCATTGAATAACGTCATGTAAACTACTTTACTTTATTGCTAAACGTTAGTCATAGAAGTAGAAGTAGTCGTTGGCGTGACAACTTCATGAAGACATGATGATGGAGATCATGATGATGGAGATCATGGTGTCAAGCCGGTGACAAGATGATCATGGAGCCCCGAAGATGAAGATCAATGGAGCTATATGATATTGGCCATATCATGTCACAACTATATAATTGCATGTGATGTTTATTATGTATTATGCATCTTGTTTACTTAGGACGACGGTAGTAAATAAGATGATCCCTTATAAAATTTCAAGAAGTGTTCTCCCCTAACTATGCACCGTTGCTACAGTT
Source organism: Triticum dicoccoides (assembly GCF_002162155.2). NCBI lineage: Eukaryota > Viridiplantae > Streptophyta > Magnoliopsida > Poales > Poaceae > Triticum > Triticum dicoccoides. The sequence continues at coordinate 190,554,435 of NC_041390.1, forward strand.
CGTCATTTCTAAGCACCACGTGATGATCGGGTGTGATGGATTCTTACGTTCACATACAACGGGTGTAAGACAGTTTTACACAGCGAAAACACTTAGGGTTAACTTGACGAGCCTAGCATGTGCAGACATGGCCTCGGAACACGGAGACCGAAAGGTCGAACACGAATCGTATAGAAGATACGATCAACATGAGAATGTTCACCGACGATGACTAGTCCGTCTCACGTGATGATCGGACACGGCCTAGTCGACTCGGATCGTGTAACACTTAGATGACCAAAGGGATGTCTAATCTAAGTGGGAGTTCATAATTTGATTAGAACTTTATTATCATGAACTTAGTCTAAAACCTTTGCAAATATGTCTTGTAGATCAATGGCCAACGCTAATGTCAACATGAACTTCAACGCGTTCCTAGAGAAAACCAAGCTGAAAGATGATGGCAGCAACTATACGGACTGGGTCCGGAACCTGAGGATCATCCTCATAGCTGCCAGGAAACAATATGTCCTAGAAGGACCGCTAGGTGACGCTCCCATCCCAGAGAACCAAGACATTATGAATGCTTGGCAGTCTCGCGCTGATGATTACTCCCTCGTTCAGTGCGGCATGCTTTACAGCTTAGAACCGGGGCTCCAAAAGCGTTTTGAGCATCACGGAGCATATGAGATGTTCGAAGAGCTAAAACTAGTTTTTCAAGCTCATGCCCGGGTCGAGAGATATGATGTCTCCGACAAGTTCTACAGTTGTAAGATGGAGGAGAACAGTTCTGTCAGTGAGCACATCCTGAAGATGTCTGGGTTGCACAACCGTATGACCCAGCTAAACATTAACCTCCCAGATGAGGCGGTCATTGACAGAATCCTCCAGTCGCTCCCACCAAGCTACAAGAGCTTTGTGATGAACTACAACATGCAGGGAATGGAAAAGACCATTCCTGAAGTGTTCTCGATGCTGAAGTCAGCAGAGGCTGAAATCAAGAAAGAACATCAAGTGTTGATGGTCAATAAGACCACTAAGTTCAAGAAGGGCAAGGGTAAGAAGAACTTCAAGAAGGACGGCAAAGATGTTGCCGCGCCTGGTAAGTCAGTTACCGGGAAGAAGTCAAAGAATGGACCCAAGCCTGAGACTGAGTGCTTTTATTGCAAGGGGAAGGGTCACTGGAAGCGGAACTGCCCCAAATACTTAGCGGATAAGAAGGCCGGCAACACCAAAGGTATATTTGATATACATGTGATTGATGTGTACCTTACCAGTACTCGTAGTAACTCCTGGGTATTTGATACCGGTGCCGTTGCTCATATTTGTAACTCACAGCAGGAGCTGCGGAATAAACGGAGACTGGCGAAGGACGAGGTGACGATGCGCGTCGGGAATGGTTCCAGAGTCGATGTGATCGCCGTCGGCACGCTGCCTCTACATTTACCTACGGGATTAGTTTTGAACCTTAATAATTGTTATTTAGTGCCAAGTTTGAGCATGAACATTGTATCAGGATCTCGTTTAATACGAGATGGCTACTCATTTAAGTCTGAGAATAATGGTTGTTCGATTTATATGAGAGATATGTTTTATGGTCATGCTCCAATGGTCAATGGTTTATTCTTAATGAATCTCGAACGTAATATTACACATGTTCACAGTGTAGATGCCAAAAGATTTAAAATTGATAACGATAGTCCCACATACTTGTGGCACTGCCGCCTTGGTCACATTGGTGTCAAGCGCATGAAGAAGCTCCATGCCAATGGACTTTTAGAGTCTCTTGATTATGAATCGTTTGACACGTGCGAACCATGCCTCTTGGGCAAAATGACCAAGACTCCGTTCTCCGGAACAATGGAGCGAGCAACCAACTTGTTGGAAATCATACATACCAATGTGTGCGGTCCAATGAGCGTTGAGGCTCGCGGAGGATATCGTTATGTTCTCACTCTCACAGATGACTTGAGTAGATATGGGTATGTCTACTTAATGAAACACAAGTCTGAGACCTTTGAAAAGTTCAAGGAATTTCAGAATGAGGTGGAGAATCAACGTGACCGAAAGATAAAATTCTTACGATCAGATCGTGGAGGAGAATACTTAAGTCACGAATTTGGTACACACTTAAAGAAATGTGGAATCGTTTCATAGCTCACGCCGCCTGGAACACCTCAGCGAAACGGTGTGTCCGAACGTCGTAATCGCACTCTATTGGATATGGTGCGGTCTATGATGTCTCTTACCGATTTACCGCTATCATTTTGGGGATACGCTCTAGAGACAGCTACATTCACTTTAAATAGGGCACCGTCTAAATCCGTTGAGACGACACCGTATGAATTATGGTTTGGAAAGAAACCTAAGTTGTCGTTTCTAAAAGTTTGGGGATGCGAAGCTTATGTCAAGAAACTTCAACCTGAAAAGCTCGAACCCAAGTCGGAAAAATGCGTATTCATAGGATACCCTAAGGAAACTGTAGGGTATACCTTCTATTTAAGATCCGAAGGCAAGATCATTGTTGCCAAGAACGGATGCTTTCTGGAAAAAGAGTTTCTCTTGAAAGAAGTAAGTGGGAGGAAAGTAGAACTCGATGAAGTACTACCTCTTGAGCGGGATAGTGACGCAGCACAGGAAACCGTTCCTGTGATGCCCACACCAACTGAAGAGGAAATCCATGATAATGATCAAGGTACTTCGGATCAAGTTACTGCTGAACTTCGTAGGTCCACAAGGACACGTTCCGCACCAGAGTGGTATGGCAACCCTGTCCTGGAAATCATGTTGTTAGACAACAATGAACCTTCGAACTATGAAGAAGCAATGGCGGGCCCAGATTCCAACAAATGGCTTGAAGCCATGAAATCCGAGATAGAATCCATGTATGAAAACAAAGTATGGACTTTGACAGACTTGCCCGATGATCGGCGAGCGATAGAAAACAAATGGATCTTTAAGAAGAAGACGGACGCGGATGGTAATGTTACCATCTATAAAGCTCGACTTGTCGCTAAGGGTTATCGACAGGTTCAAGGGATTGACTACGACGAGACATTCTCTCCCGTAGCGAAGCTAAAGTCCGTCCGAATCATGTTAGCAATTGCCGCATACTATGATTATGAGATATGGCAGATGGACGTCAAAACAGCATTCCTTAACGGGCATCTTAAGGAAGAACTATATATGATGCAGCCGGAAGGTTTTGTCGATCCTCGGAACGCTAACAAAGTATGCAAGCTCCAGCGATCCATTTATGGACTGGTGCAAGCATCTCGGAGTTGGAACATTCGCTTTGATGAGATGATCAAAGCGTTTGGGTTTATGCAGACTTATGGAGAAGCCTGCGTTTACAAGAAAGTGAGTGGGAGCTCTATAGCATTTCTCATATTATATGTAGATGACATACTCCTGATGGGAAATAATATAGAATTTCTGGACAGCATTAAGGCCTACTTGAATAAGTGTTTTTCAATGAAGGACCTTGGAGAAGCTGCTTATATATTAGGCATCAAGATCTATAGAGATAGATCGAGACGCCTCATAGGTCTTTCACAAAGCACATACCTTGATAAGATTTTGAAGAGATTCAGAATGGATCAGTCCAAGAAGGGGTTCTTGCCTATGTTACAAGGTATGAGACTGAGCTCAGCTCAGTCACCGACCACGGCAAAAGATAAAGAAGAGATGAGTGTCATCCCCTATGCTTCAGCCATAGGATCTATTATGTATGCCATGCTATGTACCAGACCCGATGTAAACCTTGCCGTAAGTTTGGTAGCAAGATACCAAAGTAATCCCGGCAAGGAACACTGGACAGCGGTCAAGAATATCCTGAAGTACCTGAAAAGGACAAAGGACATGTTTCTCATTTATGGAGGAGACGAAGAGCTCGTCGTAAAGGGTTACGTCGACGCTAGCTTCGACTCAGATCCGGATGACTCTAAGTCACAAACCGGATACGTGTATATGTTGAATGGTGGAGCAGTAAGCTGGTGCAGCTGCAAGCAGAGCGTCGTGGCGGGATCTACATGTGAAGTGGAGTACATGGCAGCCTCGGAGGCAGCACATAAAGCGATTTGGGTAAAGGAGTTCATCACCGACCTAGGAGTCATACCCAATGCGTCGGGGCCGATCAAACTCTTCTGTGACAACACTGGAGCTATTGCCCTCGCAAAGGAGCCCAGGTTTCACAAGAAGACCAGGCACATCAAGCGTCGTTTCAACTCCATCCGTGAAAATGTTCAAGATGGAGACATAGAGATTTGCAAAGTGCACACGGATCTGAATGTCGCAGATCCGCTGACTAAACCTCTCTCGCGTGCAAAACATGATCAACACCAGAACTCTATGGGTGTTCGGTTCATCACAATGTAACTAGATTGGTGACTCTAGTGCAAGTGGGAGACTGTTGGAAATATGCCCTAGAGGCAATAATAAAAGTATTATTATATTTCATTGTTCATGATAATTGTCTTTTATTCATGCTATAACTGTATTATCCGGAAATCGTAATACACGTGTGAATACTTAGACCACACTATGTCCCTGGTAAGCCTCTAGTTGACCAGCTCGTTGTGATCAACAGATAGTCATGGTTTCCTGACTATGGACATTGGATGTCGTTGATAACGGGATCACATCATTAGGAGAATGATGTGATGGACAAGACCCAATCCTAAGCATAGCATAAAAGATCGTGTAGTTCGTTTTGCTAGAGCTTTGCAAGTGTCAAGTATCTCTTCCTTCGACCATGAGATCGTGTAACTCCCGGATACCGTAAGAGTGCCTTGGGTGTATCAAACATCACAACGTAACTGGGTGACTATAAATGTGCATTACAGGTAACTCCGAAAGTAGCTGTTGGGTTGACACGGATCGAGACTGGGATTTGTCACTCCGTATGACGGAGAGGTATCTCTGGGCCCACTCGGTAATGCATCATCATATTGAGCTCAATGTGACCAAGGTGTTGGACACGGGATCATGCATTACGGTACGAGTAAAGTGACTTGCCGGTAACGAGACTGAACAAGGTATTGGGATACCGTCGATCGAGTCTCGGGCAAGTAACGTACCGATTGACAAAGGGAATTGCATACAGGGTTTGATCGAATCCTCGACATAGTGGTTCATCCGATGACAACATCGAGGAGCATGTGGGAGCCATCATGGGTATCCAGATCCCGCTGATGGTTATTGACTGAGAGCGTCTCGGTCATGTCTGCATGTCTCCCGAACCCGTAGGGTCTACACACTTAAGGTTCGGTGACGCTAGGGTTATGAAGATATGTATATGCAGAAACCCGAATGTTGTTCGGAGTCCCGGATGAGATCCCGGACGTCACGAGGAGTTCCGGAATGGTCCGGAGGTAAAGAATTATATATAGGAAGTGCTATTTCGGGCATCGGGACAAGTTTCGGGGTTATCGGTATTGTACCGGGACCACCGGAAGGGTCCCGGGGGTCCACCGGGTGGGGCCACCTGTCCCGGGGGGCCACATGGTCTGTAGGGGGTGCGCCTTGGCCATCATGGGCCAAGGGCACCAGCCCCTATAGGCGCATGCGCCTAGGGTTTTCCCCTAGGAGGAGTCCTAGTGGTGGAAGGCACCCCTAGGTGCCTTGGGGGGGAGGGAAACCTCCCCTAGGCCGCCGCCCCCCCTAGTAGATCTCATCTACTAGGGCCGGCGCCCCCCCTGGCACCCCTATATATAGTGGGGGAGAGGAGGGACTTCATACACCAGCCCCTGGCGCCTCCACCTCCCCCCGTTACGTCTCTCCCTCGTAGTCTCGGCGAAGCCCTGCTGCTGTGACGCCCTGCATCCACCACCACGCCGTCGTGCTGCTAGATCTTCATCAACCTCTCCTTCCCCCTTGCTGGATCAAGAAGGAGGAGACGTCTCCCGTCCCGTATGTGTGTTGAACGCGAAGGTGCCGTCCGTTCGGCGCTGGTCATCGGTGATTTGGATCACGTCGAGTACGACTACATCATCACCTTGCAAGCTTCCGCACGCGATCTACAAGTGGTATGTAGATGCAAACTCTCTCCCTAGACTCGTTGCTTAGATGAACTCATAGATGGATCTTGGTGAAACCGTAGGAAAAATTTTAATTTTCTGCAACATTCCCCAACACAAAGCTCCACGGCGGCGGGCCCCTCCGACCCCGCGCCGCCGTGCACCGCCGCCTCCACCCGACCTCTCCTTCCTCTTCTCCGGCTGACTCCGGCCGCCGCGACGCTACTCCAGCAAGATCCCGACGAACCTCGGCTTCCGCACCCGGCAAACCCTAAATCTGTCCCGGAGAGGTCTAATTTTTCTTCTAAGTCCTAAATTCTCAGATCCTTATGCCCATCTTCATCATGTTGTAACTTTGCATCCGTAGATCCGTTTTGGGCATATAGCATATCAAAATGTTCATCTAAGAGAGTACATCATTTCATTCCATTGAATCATTTTCATTAGAGTTCATCTTGATGTCCGAAATGCTGTTAGAAGAGTGCTACTTGAGATAATTGTCAGATCTGCTTCTCCATTTAGATATTTGTCATTTTTGCCATGATTATTGTGTGCATGATCTGCCCATGAGCTCTACGTATGTTTTGTTAAGGGTTTTGCCATCTTTCCAGAGGTGCAACCCATGTATTTTTTGTGATGTGTGTGGTGACTAGCACAAGCTTGCAATGTGAGGCACTTGGTAATGCTGATTTCAGGGACTTAGCATTTCCACTAAGTCCTTGACCTGTTTATCTCATATGGCCATATGTTCATGGTGTTTCCTAGTGATTCGTGCCTCTTTTGAGGATGATCAGTAAGGATGTTTTGTTAATCTTTTAGTGCTCTATCCATCCGTGTCTTTGTTTGCAATTATGGAGCACCCTAGCTTGAGTCAATCGAGCTCTACTTTTGCTATCTCGTGAATCTGGGCAGATTGTCTACTTGTTAGCAATTTTGCCGATGATGTTGTAGTTGATCCGTGCATGCTATGCTATTGTTCTTGCCATGTATAGCTTGCATTTTGTGTATTCTTGATGGATGTATGCTTAGATTGTCATGACTTGCTCTGTAGTGAGTGCATCGAGCTCGTAAACATGCCTACTTGATATCTGTTTCAGCATGCTCCAGTTTTCACTAAGTCTGTGATCTGATTATGTTTTTGCCATGTTCACATGCTTGCAATTGTATTTTCTGATCCCTTTTGGCTCAAGGTAACTAAGGGACTTTTGTTAAGCTCTTTGAGTAGCTCCATGCAATGCTTTACTTTGCCATGTTCAGATCCTGTAGCAGGTAGTTTTGTTTCTCCAAAGGGTGCTATCTGTTCTGAAATTCCAGACAAGTGTTAATTTCACTAAGTATGAAATCTGTTTACCATATGCATTTTTGCCATGCTTGTTTGAACCTATTAATGGATGAATTGGCCGTATCTCAGTGCTAGACTTTTGTTAAGCATCTTGAATGCATCCCTGCCATGTATTTTGTTGCCATGTTTGGGTGCTGTAGCATGTTCATCTTGTTGCATTTAGATGGCTACTTGCTGTAAATCGCAGAACGTGGCCATATTTGAATTGCTTGCCATTTCCAAACCGTAACTCCGATTTCGGCGTTCTTTATATCGTTTTCAAGTGATTTCATCTCACTTGGATTTCCAAGTTGAGGCCAGGTTCATGCATCCCTTGTCAAATCTTGCATATGCATCCCGCATCGCATCCCGCATAGCATACCACCTTTGCATCATATTGTTTGAGCTTTGCACGTGGTTGATTGTGTTCCATTTGCTTGTTTGTTTTGTTTGGGTAGAGCCGGGAGACGAGTTCACTAACGAGGAGCCCGTTGAGTTTGCTTTCGAGGATCCAATCAACTCTGACAACTTTGCAGGCAAGATGATCATACCCTCGAAATCACTACTATCTTTGCTTTGCTAGATGCTCGCTCTTTTGCTATGCCAATGCTACGATGCCTACCACTTGATTTCAAGCCTCCTAAATTGCCATGTCAAACCTCTAACCCACCATGTCCTAGCAAACCGTTGATTGGCTATGTTACCGCTTTGCTCAGCCCCTCTTATAGCGTTGCTAGTTGCAGGTGAAGATTGGAGACCGTTCCTTGTTGGAACATTTATTTACTTGTTGGGATATCATTATATTGCCATGTTATCTTAATGCATCTATATACTTGGTAAAGGGTGGAAGGCTCGGCCTCTCGCCTAGTGTTTTGTTCCACTCTTGCCGCCCTAGTTTCCGTCATATCGGTGTTATGTTCCCGGATTTTGCGTTCCTTATGCGGTTGGGTTATAATGGGAAACCCTTGATAGTTCGCCTTGATTAAAGCTTGTCCAGCAATGCCCAACCTTGGTCTTACCATTTGCCACCTAGCCTCTTTTTCCCTTGGGTTTCCGGAGCCTGAGGGTCATCTTATTTTAGCCCCCCCGGGCCAGTGCTCCTCTGAGTGTTGGTCCAACCGAGTGATGTCCGGGGCTACCAGGGGCAACTCTGGGCTGGCCTACCCGACGTCTTGCTCATCCGGTGTGCCCTGAGAACGAGATATGTGCAACTCCTATCAGGATTTGTCGGCACATCTGGGTGGTGTTGCTGGTCTTGTTTTAACCTGTCGAAGTGTCTTGAAGAACCGAGGTACCGAGTCTGATCGGAACGTCTCGGGAGGAGGTCTATTCCTTCGTTGACCGTGAGAGCTCGTCATGGGCTAAGTTGGGACTCCCCTGCAGGGATTTGAACTTTTGAAAGCCGTGCCCACGGTTATGGGCAGATGGGAATTTGTTAATGTCCGGTTGTAGATAACTTGAACCTTAACTTAATTAAAATGAATCAACAGTGTGAGTTGCCGTGATGGTCTCTTCTCGGCGGAGTCCGGGAAGTGAACACGGTGTTGGAGTAATGCTTGCGCAGGTTGTTCTCTAGTTTCTCGCACGTGCTTTGCCTCCTCTTCTCGCTCTCTTTTGCGAACATGATAGCCACCATATTTGCTAGTCGCTTGCTGCAGCTCCACATATTTTACCTTGCCTTACCTATAAGCTTAAATAGTCTTGATCGCGAGGGCGCGAGATGCTGAGTCTCTGTGGCTCACAGATTACTATTACACCAGATGCAGGGCCTGTTGATTCATTTTTCATTTCAGGACTGGGCATCCCTAATACCTTTGTCGTACTCTCGTGCAATGACAAGTGAATAAACACTCATCTTGAGAATAACATGTCTAGCATGGAAGCATATCAGCCACCCCCTACCATTTCAAGAGCGGTACGAGCACACAAAAGATAAAATTATTTTGAAAATTACAGATGGCACATACAAATTTTCTTAGAACAGCAAAATAATACCGCATATAGGTAGGTATAGTGGACTCATGTGGCAAAACTGGGTTTAAGGATTTTAGATGCACAAGTAGTGATCATACTTCGTGCAAATGAAGGCTAGCAAAAGATTGAGAAGCATCCAACCAAGAAAAGAAAAATCTCATAAGCGAGCATTAAGCATAACTAACACCGAATAGTGCACCACAAGTAGGATATAATTTCATTGCATAACTATGGACTTTCGTGCTTGCATAGGGAATCACAAACTCTCAAAATAATATAAGTGAAGCATGAGAATTTCTAAAAAAATTACTATCTCTCAAATAAATCTAAGTGAAGCAATAGAGCATTTCTCCAAAAATAGCGAAGCACACCGTGCTCAAAAAGATATAAGTGAAGTACTAGAGCCATTCCGTAGCTCAAAAAGATTTAAGTGAAGCATAGAGAGTAATTCTAATAAGTCATAGCATAATTTTGGCTCTCTCAAATAGGTGTGTCCAGCAAGGATAGATGACTAAAAATAAAAACAAGCAAAGACTCATATCATACAAGACACTCCAAGCAAAACTCATGATATGTGACGAATAAAAATATAGCTCCAAGTAAAATACCGATGGTCGTTAGAAGAAAGAGGGGATGCCACTCGGGCATACCCAAGCTTAGTTGCTTGCTTCTATTTTAGATAATGGCTTGGGATGCCATGGGGCATACCCAAGTTAGGCTCGTTGTCGGTGTCAAAACCGGCGGATCTCGGGTAGGGGGTCCCAAACTGTGCGTCTAGGCCGGATGGTAACAGGAGGCAGGGGACATGATGTTTTACCCAGGTTCGGGCCTCTTGATGGAGGTAAAACCCTACGTCCTGCTTGATTAATATTGATGATATGGGTAGTACAAGAGTAGATCTACCACGAGATCAGAGAGGCTAAACCCTAGAAGCTAGCCTATGGTATGATTGTATGTTGTGATTGTTGTCCTACGGACTAAAAACACTTTGGTTTATGTAGACACCGGAGAGGGTTAGGGTTACACAAGGTCGGTTACAAAGGAGGATATATCCATATCCGTATTGCCTAGCTTGCCTTCCACGCCAAGTAGAGTCCCATCCGGACACGAGACGAAGTCTTCAATCTTGTATCTTCATAGTCTAACAGTCCGGCCAATGGAGATAGTCCGGCTGTCCGGAGACCCCCTAATCCTGGACTCCCTTAGTAGCCCCTGAAGCAGGCTTCAATGACGATGAGTCCGGCGCGCAGTATTGTCTTCGGCATTGCAAGGCGGGTTCCTTCTCCGAATACATCACAGAAGAATTTGAATACGAGGATAGTGTCCGACCCTGCAAAATAAGTTCCACATACCACCGTAGAGAGAATAATATTTTCGCAAATCCAATTCGCTGACTCGTTTTGGTAGCATGACGTTGTGTCATGGCCCGGCGATTATTCGAACCGTTTTTCTTCAACCAGCTCCACACATAAAGCGAGGCGGTTTCTTGACACGTCTTGCCGAAGCGGAGATTGTGTTCCCCCAATTACGGGATTCTCATTAATGCGATCGTGGGTAACCCACCGTGTCTAGGACTCCTAGATTATAGTCAAGTCCTAAACGGCTACGGAGAGGACGCTTGATATTCACCCTCTTTATAAAGGGACGAGGTTTTTGCTTTTTCCCTCTCGTGCTCAATCGAACCCTTCTCCCGCCTCGAGTTCTAACACCCAAAGCCCAGGTTAGATGCTCCGGATCTTCAATCATGTCTGGATCCAGCCTTCAAGGCTGATGGATGCCCTCCTCCGTTACGGAAGAGGACATTAAGAATTTGAGGGAGGCCAGATACCTGACCGCTGAGGTTTCGCACCGGCTGCCTGCTCGAGGTCAGATCGTCCCTACTCCCGAACCCAACGAGAACATTGTGTTTGTCTCCCACTAACTCCGAGGCCTAGGCCTCACTCTGGATCCTTTCATTAGGGGTTTGATGTTCTATTACGGGCTAGATTTCCACGATCTAGCTCCGGACTCCTTTCTCCACATCTCGACATTTATTGTCGTGTGTGAGGCCTTCCTCCGTGTTACCCCTCACTTCGTCCTGTGGCTCAAGACCTTTGAAGTAAAGCCGAAGATGATCGAGGGGCAACATGCAGCGTGCGGAGGTGCATCAATAGGCAAGATGGCAGGAGCTCCATGGCCGAAAGGTTCCTTTCCAGAGGTGTCTGAATTATGGCAACGGGAGTGGTTTTACGTCACGGCTCCCAGAAGTGCCAAGTGGGCGGCTGCCCCCGCTTTCCGCTCGCCCCCCCCCCCCACCACAACTGATGTCATGGATTAGCAGAGGTCTGAGCTGGGGTCCAGCCAAGGACGTGCCTATACTGCAAAGCCGCATCCGAGATCTCTTCAAGGGAGATTTTAATTTGGCTGTGGTAATACAAGTTATGCTAGTTCATCAAGTCCAGCCTTGCGGACACCGGCCCCTTCGCTTGTGGGAGTTCAACCCAGAGGGACCGCGTGCCATTCAAAGTTTCCTCGGCCTGACGCACAAGGAGATGTACAAGTCATTCTTCGGACCTCAACTAGAGTGTCCGGATATTACCGAGGACGTGGGCCTGAGTAGTAACCGCACCGCCGAACAAGTAAGAAATCCTCTGGCCGAACACACTGTCTTTTATTTGTCACGAAGTTATTTCTGAGAATTCGCTTTTTGACCAGGACTGGCTAACAAAGGCGAAGATGATTCGGTGTTTGGCCCCCTCCCTGAGGGTTTGGAAAATCCGGTATTGGAAAATATGCTCGAGGTCGCACCTTGCCCGGAGTCCTCGAAGGAAGATACCGGGAGGGATAATAAGGGCGGACGCGGGCCACCATCGCTGCCCATTCCAACCGAGGGAATGAGCGTCTCCATGAAGGAGGACAACCCGGGGAGGAAAAGGACTGCTTCCGAGGATCCGGAAGCCGAAGCCTCCAAACGGGAGAAGAAGTCTCCCACAGAGGGTCCTGCCTCGGGGGGTGCTTTTGCCGCACAAAGTCCGCGGGGGGATCAGCCCTCCAACGAGTCATAAGTGATCCAAAATACTTTAATAGTAAAGGTATGCTATCTTTTTTCTGAGAAAATAACCACCGCATATATCTTGCAGTTCGGGCCTTAGCCCCTCTCACCTGAGCTCGTCTTCGGGGGATCTTCTTCCAGAGATGATGGAGAGCGAAACACCTCCCCCGGACTCCTCCGCTCAAGAAGCGGGCGACCCCGAAGTGTCGTCATGGAGGGCCTCTCCGGATTCGGTGAGGCCAGAAGATAATCCCATAGACCCCCGAAGTCCCCAGCGTCTGGCTCCCGAAGAGAGCAGACAAAAGAGTCCGGCACCGTCTAGTGTGCGGTCAGATGTTCTGAGGGAGTTGGTGGGGCGAGTGGCAATCTCAGAAGAACACCGTATGCTGATGGGTACGGTGACAGAGAGAATCTCGTCCGCCGAAAGAGGATTACATGAAGCCTTTATGAGTCTACTGACAGGCTTTGAGGTACGTGAGATAATATGTGATAGTACTGCACATGTTAGGTGTGTCCTGTGTAGATAGTATCCCTTGAGACTCTGGTTGTCGTCAAGAACGACGGCGAACAGAGGATCATACTCCCAGGCAATAACCAGACCGCCCCTATGTGCAGGTGGTGGAAGCTCCGGTGGCTAGCCGGACTAGTGAGTTTGCCAAATTAAAATGGCAACTAGATGCGGCAGACGCCGACATCGAGCTTGTTAATAAGAGGCTTGACGAGGCACAGGGTAAGTGTTATTATCTGGTTAACGCCACATAGTAAGAGAAGCATGATGCTAGTATCTTTAATATGTTGTGACTGCAGATGGAGCTTCCACCGTGGAAACCTTGCGGGCAAAACTTGCCCGAGCCAAGGAACAAGCGAGGATTAGTAATGCCGCTGCTTTGAAGGCGGCCAAAGAGTTGAAAGCCGAGAAGGCCGCACATTGCGAGAGCCAAGAGAAGATGGCCAAGATGGCCGTAGAATTAAAAGACGCTGCCGATCATTGCCAGGTCCTTGAAAAAGAAAACCGAGCGAAGACAACGGACCTTGAGAAGGCCACGGCGGCGAACAAAGACACCCGTTCTGCTATGAGAGCAAAGAAGGAGGAGCTGCGGGAAGCCGGGGATATTGCGGCTGGGAAACCCTTCATGTTACGGAGGAAGTTCGGAGATCCACAGTATGCCCCTCTGGATCGGCTGTGGAGTTCGGCAGATGCGTATATGGATTTGGCGGCGAGCGCTGCCGATGCGGCCAAGTACTTCCAAGGTCAGACAGATCATGAAGTGGACAAGCTGTTCTAGTCGCAATTCCACGTTCCAGAGAGTCCACTTTCATTGACTGACCAGCTAGCCGAATGGGCCGAACTGAATAGGTTGTCCGGACTCACCATGAGGTCTGCTGTGGATCAGCTATGGCCGGAAAGGCCAAAGCCGAACAGCTATTTCAGCTTAGTGCAGCAGTTCCTTGGTGCGGTGCCGTGCATTAATGCGATGAAGAGGTCGGCGATCATAGGAGGCTCGCGGATGGCCCTTGCCCGTGCTAAAGCATACTGGGCGGAGATGGACGCTACCACTGTTGCGGCGCAGGGTTCGGCCATAGGTCGAGTGGCTGCCGAGCATTATTTCGAGGAGGTTCTCGAGGGTGCTCGTTTGATAGAGGCCCAGTGCTCGAAGAATATTATGTTTGAGTGATATGTATTCTCATTGTAAACACAATGCTTTTATGAAGTTTTTATAAGGCTATGTTTATACTTTTGCCTGAAAGTAGTATGATGCCTCCTGTGCGGCCGTTTATGTATACATGTGTATAACCTGAAAGATTGCATCCGTCGGCTTCAACCCCCACACATATAATGCGGAGGTGCTCGCAAAAAACGCGTGTTCACACTTAACCCAACGTCTTGGTCCTATTAAGGAGGTGATAGCGTAGCGAGCGAGGCAACCGGACTATAATGCTTTAACACTTTCACTTAGCCATAGGAGTTTGACAGTGGGGCTACTAGATAGCCCCTGGTGGCTCTGCACTCTCCCGATCGCGGGGTGTGTACATGCCTGGCCAGAAAACGTCCCTTCGTTAAGGCAGAGGAATTCTAACATTCCGATAGGTCATTGAGTGGTTGACCAGTCTCACGCTATATCATGACAGTCAGTTTTCGGCTTTCTCTACTGAGGTGCTCGTCCGGATGAACCAGGGCACAATCGCAGTAGTTCTCCTGGTGCTACCTTAGCCGATAAAGCGAAATGTAAGGCACTAAAACACAGGAGCCGGGCAAACCCAACATTTGACCAAAGATAATGATTCGGAGCTGATGCATATAAGGACAAACTCGCGACACCGAACACTCCCTAAGGTATTTGGTCTTTATGGTATAAACCGGGCCTAAATAGTGCCCTTTGTAAGAAGCCCCTTGTGTCCAGGTACGTGCATTATTCTGACGTGTCCACATGCCAAGACGTCAGCATCCTTCTCAACTGTGCTGAGAATTCGGTGGATATGTATCAACAAGAGACAGTAAAGAAGGTTTACGCAGGGTCTTAATCTAAAAAGAATCCTTGGAGCGGGTCCCTGCTGCACGTCTGTGCCTGTGTCTCCGTTGTGCCGTATCCTGGACGGGTGTAGCACGATGATCATCTGTAAAAGAGAGGAACTTAGGTGAAAAAGTTGTCGTGCAAGAAGATAGTTTTTAAAGAAACCATGTATAATTCAAGATAAGTAAAAATTGCCACTTGTCTGCGCGCGCTGAGCCCCTTGTATTTGTAATAGGGGTGTGACCATTGTCCGACATGAATTACATATAGCTGCGCTGGACTCGTCTAACTGTGTCTGAGGTCTTGACGACCTGTTAAATGCTTTAGTTGGTGAGGCTGTTTTTAGTGTGCGGCTGCCAAGGCAGCCGCACTCTCTTCGGCGCGCAAAGATCGCTTAATACTTTCGTTTACTGTAATGATGCCACGTGGGCCGGGCATCTTGAGTGTGAGGGAAGCGTAGTGCGGTATTGCATTAAAGCAAGCGAAAGCTTCACGTCCGAGTAGTGCTTGATAGCCACTTTGGAACAGAGCGATGTTGAAGGTTAAATGTTCGCTACGGAAGTTATCGAGGAACCGAAGATAACCTTTAGTAGCAGGGAGCCCATGCAATGAGCCCCTTGGCCTGGCATTACTCCTTTAAAGGTAGTATTGCTATGGCAAATTTTTGTTGGGTCTATCCCCATTTCGCGGATTGTGTCCTGGTATATCAGGTTTAGACTGCTGCCACCGTCCATCAGGACTCGTGTGAAGTGGTATCCGTCAATTATTGGGTCTAATACCAGGGCAGCCCATCCTGCACGCCGGATACTTGCTGAGTAATCACGATGGTCGAAAGTGATTGGTTGAGACGACCAGTGGCAGGACTCCGCGGTGATAGGCCCTTGGGCATATTTTTCTGGGAGTGCCATTTTGTTTCTTCCCTTGATCACGTGTAACACGTTTACTGTTTTGACTTCTGGTGGAAATTTCTTTTGTTCCCCAGTGTCTTGCTTGAGAGACTCATCCTCGTCTTCGCTTGGTGTATCCCCCCCCCCTTGTGTGTGGCATTGAGCTTGCCGGACTGCTTGAAGACGCAACATTCTCTGTGGGTATGATTAGCGGGTTTACCTGCTATGGATCTGACATATTTGGTCCAGAATTTTGTTTAGGTTGGATAGTTCATCTCTGGCGCCTTTAGAGGGCAGCTTTTGCTGACCTGGCCGAGAGTTTTTGAATCCAGCATTTACTGTCATGCTCTTTGTGCTGTCTTCTTTATTCCGGCGTTTGTTATTGTTGTTGCGCCGTGATTTCCCGTTTCCATCTCTAATTTCAGATGTACTGGGGTCGCTTGTGCTACATCTGGCTAGCCAGCTGTCCTCACCCGCGCAAAAGCGGGTCATGAGGCTTGTTAATGCTGCCATTGTTCTCGGCTTTTCTTGGCCGAGGTGTCTGGCAAGCCATTCGTCACGGATGCTATGCTTAAAATATGCCAAGGCTTCAGCTTCCGGACAGTCGACAATTTGGTTCTTTTTAGTAAGAAACCTGTTCCGAAGTTTTCGAGCTGACTCTCTGGGCTGTTGAGTTATATGACTCAAATCGTCCACGTCCAGAGGTCGGACATAAGTCCCTTGAAAATTTTCCCAAAAAGCATCTTCGAGCTCTTCCCAGCTTCCAATGAAGTTTTCGGGGAGGCTTTTAAGCCAGTGACGAGCTGGCCCTTTGAGCTTGAGGGGTAAGTACTTGATGGCGTGCAGATCATCTCCTCGAACCATATGGATATGGAGGATATAGTCCTCAATCCAGACCCCAGGATCTGTTGTTCCGTCGTATGCCGCAATGTTTACGGGTTTGAATCCCTCTGGAAATTCATGGTCCAGCACCTCGTTGGTGAAACATAGGGGTGTGTGGCACCCCTGTATCTGGGTGTACCACATTGTTCGGATGTTTGTTGTGTTACATCGTATGCTGGGGCGCGCTTGCGTGGTCCATAGATGGATCTGGTTGCGCCGTCCTTTTGGTGCGAGCCCTCGCGTAGATCGCGTATTGGCTTGTGAGTGGCGTTGTTTGCCGCTCGATGTTGGCCGTGAGGTCGCTTATCCGTCCAGGTGGCTATTTTGATTTTTGGTTGTTGCGGGTCTGAGGCCTCCTCATCAAATTCAGGTAGCAACTTCCGCATTGGGTAGCTCTTGGTGGGGCGATTGTCGCCGTACTTCGCTGCTGTGTTGAGTACTTTACTCCATCTGATTTGGAGTGTGTCTTGCGCAGCCTTGAGCCTTTGCTTCTGCTTTTTCAGACTCCTCACGGTGGCAACAAGCCTTTGACGGGCATTCTGCTGTTCTGGGTGCCTGTACGGCGTTATGTCGTCCGGACTATTATCTTTGACAGAATTAGTTTGTTTGGTTTGATTCTCCGTATTGCCGTAGTCCGGCAGTGGTTCGCCCTGCTCCAACGCAGGGTCTGTATGATCGTTATTTTTACCGATGCGGGATTTGGGGCGGCGCTTGCACCGCCGCTTTGACTGCTTCTCGAGGGAACAAGCCTTCGGTGCATCCTTCCGTTCCTTGTCGTCGTCTTCTTTTGGTGTGTCCACCATGTATACGTCATATGATGAAGTGGACGTCTAGCGCCTTGTGGGCGGTGGTTCCTCTTCGCCTCCCGCATCATCGTCCATACCGTCGATGTTTTCGGAGTCGAAGTCGAGCATGTCAGTTGAGTCATCGACAGTGGCTATTAAGTGGGTGGCGGGTGGGCGTCGAATTTCTTCGTCGTCCGCATCCCAATCTTGTTGGCCATAATCCGGCCAGGGCTCTCCTGACAAAGAGAGAGACCTTAGTGAATTCAGAATGTCGCCGAAGGGCGAGTGCTAAAAGATATCCGCGGCGGTGAATTCCATGATCGGCGCCCAATCGGATTCGATTGGCAGGGGCGCGGGCGGTTTGGAGTCAGAAAAAGAGTCCGGCACCTTGGAGTCACGGGCTGCGCAGAGGATTATGCTGGTGTTTGGCTCAATCGCCGTTGAGACTGCAGCCCCTGAGGCGGTGTCTAACCACCCGTCCTTGATTGGCGCAACCGGCTCCGAGCTAAGGGTCGGAGCTAATGCGGGTGCGACCTCTGGGGTACTGTTCGGCGGCAGAGCTAGGTCATACCTATCGCAACAGTGCGGCGCGCCCGGCTGTGGCTCGAATCCGTCGAAGATCAAGTCTCTGCGGATGTCGGCCGTGTAGTTCAAACTTCCAAATCTGACCTGACGGCCAGGGGCGTAGCTTTCAATCTGCTCCAAATGGCCAAGTGAATTAGCCTGCAGTGCAAAGCCACCGAAGATGAAGATCTGTCCGGGGAGAAAAGTCTCACCCTGGACCGCATTGCTGATGATAGTAGGAGCCATCAAGCCTAACAGCGACGACACAGAGGAAGTCTTAATGAAAGCACCAATGTCGGTGTCAAAACCGACGGATCTCGGGTAGGGGCCCCTGAACTGTGCGTCTAGGCCGGATGGTAACAAGAGGCAGGGGACATGATGTTTTACCCAGGTTCGGGCCCCTTGATGGAGGTAAAACCCTACGTCCTTCTTGATTAATATTGATGATATGGGTAGTACAATAGTAGATCTACCACAAGATCAGAGAGGCTAAACCCTAGAAGCTAGCCTATGGTATGATTGTGTGTTGTGATTGTTGTCCAACAGACTAAAAACCCTTTGGTTTATATAGACACTAGAGAGGGTTAGGGTTACACAAGGTCAGTTACAAAGGAGGAGATATCCATATCCGTATTGCCTAGCTTGCCTTCCACGCCAAGTAGAGTCCCATCCGGACACGAGACGAAGTCTTCAATCTTGTATCTTTATAGTCTAACAGTCCGGGCAATGGAGATAGTCCAGCTGTCCGGAGACCCCCTAATCCAGGACTCCCTCACTCATCTTACTCCTTATTCCTTCATCAATCGTGATCTCACCCAAAACTTGAAAACTTCTATCACACAAAACTCAACAAAACCTTCATGAGATCCGTTAGTATAACAAAGCAAAATCACTACTATAAGTACTGTTGCAAAGCCATTCATATTTTAGTTTTGCATTATATCTACTATATTCTAACTTTGCTATAGTTTATACCCTCCAATAGAAACCATAGATTCGTCAAAATAAACACACAACGCAAAGAAAACAGAATCTGTCAAAAACAGAACAGTGTGTAGCAATCTAAAAACTTCAAATACTTCCGTAAGTCCAAAAATTCTGAAAAATTAGAACAATGTGGGAAATTTGTATACCAATCTTGTGTATAAAAATCAGGATTTTATCACATTCCTGTTAAAAATGAAAATTATTTTTCTGGACGCAAAAGTTTGTATTTTTCAACAAGATCAAATCAACTATCACCCAACAAGATCCCAAAGGCTTTGCTTGGCACAAACACTAATTAAAACATAAAAAACTCAATCATAACAGTAGAATAATTATGCAAACACTCAATAACAAAAAGAAAAACGCAAAAATAAATTTTATTCACTGGGTTGCCTCCCAACAAGCGCTATCATTTTATGCCCCTAGCTAGGCATAATGCAAAGATCTAATATTGTCATCTTGGTTTTCCAACTCCTCAATCAAACACTTATAATTCTTCAAGGGTTTAGCATATAAATATTCAATAACAACATTCCTAGGAACTAGTTTAAA
This sequence comes from Triticum dicoccoides, assembly GCF_002162155.2. NCBI lineage: Eukaryota > Viridiplantae > Streptophyta > Magnoliopsida > Poales > Poaceae > Triticum > Triticum dicoccoides. Next base: position 190,573,927 of record NC_041390.1, read on the forward strand.
GAACTCATTATTGCAAAAAGGGTCTTGTATAACTTCAACAAAATCCGGGTGAATACTAATCATCTTAAGATCTTCCTTGTTACTATGAGAAGTTGCACCCTTCTTTTTAGTGACTTGCTTAATCTTACCAATTTTTACCGGAGTTTTTTCAATAGTTCTAGCGGAGGAAAGGCCGTGCTTAGATTACTGAAAATTTCTTTCGACTTATCAATCCGAGAAGGGCTTGCTTCAATTATTTCATGAATTACGGTCCCTTCTCTTTTAGCACTTTAAAAACTTCTCCCTCCTTTGACCCAATTTTATTAGCAAGATTATGCATATTTTTATCCAACTTTTCAATATGTTCTTCCGTAAGCATTTTCTTTTCAATAGCATCTAGCCTTTCATAACATGCTCAAGAGTTAAGGCTGTTTCATTAACCATAAGAGGTGGTGATACCACTAAATTTCCCATAGCCTTAAAAGCATCAAGAAAGGGACACATCAATAAATTTCCACTGGTAATTGTATCAAGGACGAATCTATACCAAGTAGTCATGCCCACATAAAAATAACGAAGAAGAACAATGGTAGAATGCTTACAAATGGATCTATTATGAGCATCGCAAATCTTATACCAAGCATCTTTTAAATTATCCCCTCACCATTATTTAAAGTTAAGAACCTTGTTCTCGGGATTGCACACAATAGAGGAGGAACTATCCATAATGACAAAAAGTGACAAACAAAATTGCACATGAAAAATAGATCTGACAAGAAAACGACGAACGAAAAACAGGGTGAATAAAGCGGAAAATTTTGTGAAGTGGGGGAGATGAAAATGAGAGTCAAATGGAAAATAATGTAAATTGCAAGGAGATGAGATTTGTGATTAGGAACCTGGTAGATGTTGATGATGTCTCCCCGGCAACAGCGCGAGAAATTCCTTTTGATGCGGCTTAAGCAACGTCGGTATTTCTCCAAAGAGCAAGGGATGATGCAGCACAACTACGGTAGGTATTTCCCTCAGTGATGAGACCAAGGTTATAGAACTAGTAGGAGAACCACGCAACACTACATGAACGGAACCTGCACACAAAGAACAAATACTTGCAACCCGACGTAAAAGAGGGGTTGTCAATCCCTTCCGGGTAAAAGGTAGGTAAAAAATTGTAGTAGATTGGATAAATAAATCTCACGGAAACGCGAGATAAAATAAATAAATAAATAAAAATTGCAGCAAGGTATTTTTTTGGGTTTTGTATTAATAGATCTAAAAATAAAATCAAAGAAAAATATATCTCGAAGGCAAATATAATAAAGAAGAGACGCGGGGGCCATAGATTTCACTAGTGGCTTCTCTCGAGAAAAATAGCATACAGCGCATAAACAAATTACTGTTGGGCAATTGATAGAACTTCAAATAATCATGACGATATCCAATATTAGTAGACCGACTCAGGCAATGATCATTATATAGGCATCACGTCGAAGATTAGTAGACCGACTCCTGCCTGCATCTAGTGTATTAAGTTCATGGAGAAACGGAGTAATGCAATGACAAGATCTATTCATGTAGGAATAGACCCCATCTTGTTATCCTTAGTAGCAACGATATATACGTGTCGTTTTCCTTTCTGTCACTGGGATCGAGCATCATAAGATCGAGCCCATCACAAAGCACCTCTTCCCATGGCAAGAAAAATCGACCTAGTCAGCCTAACTAAACCAAAGATTTGAAGAAGAAATACGAGGCTATAAGTAATCATGCATATAAGAGATCAAAAGACTCAAATAACTTTCATGGATAAAAACATAGATCTGATCATAAACTCGCAGTTCTTAGGATCCCAAAAAACACACCGCAAAAAGAGTTACATCAAATACATCTCCAAGAGACCCTTGTACCGAGAATCAAAAGAGAGAGAGGAAGCCATCTAGCTACTAACTACGGACCCATAGGTCTACAATGAACTACTCACGCATCATTGGAGAGGCATCAATGAGGATGATGACCCCTTCATGATGGTGTCTAGATTGGATCTATGGTTTCTAGAACTTGTGGCGGCTGGAATTGATTTTTGTCAACTCCCCTAGGGTTTCTGGAATATTGGGGTATTTATAGATCAAAGAGGCGGTGCAGGAGGGCACTGAAGTGGGCACAACCCACCAGGGCATGCCCAGGTGGGTTGTGCCCCCCTTGGAACACCCCTCTGGTACTTCCTTGTCCCATCCTGTGTCTTTTGGCCCAGAAAAATTCTCCAAAAATTTCTCTGTGTTTGGACTCTGTTTGGTATTGATTTACTGCGAAGTAAAAAAAACAAGGAAAAAACAGCAACTGGCACCGGGCACTATGTGAATAGGTTAGTCCCAAAAATGGTATAAAGTTGTTATAAAATTATTGTAAAACATCCAAGAATGATAATATAATAGCATGGAACAATAAAAAAATATAGATATGTTGGAGACGTATCAACAAGCTAACTTATCTAAGTACAAACAACTGGAAAGAAAGAAGTGATGTGTCTCCAATGTATCTATAATTTTTTATTGTTCCATGCTATTATATTATCTGTTTTGGATGTTTTATATGCATTAATATGCTATTTTATTTGATTTTTGGGACTAACCTATTAACCTAGAGCCTAGTGCCAGTTTCTGTGTTTTGTCCTTGTTTTAGAGGTTCGTAGAAAAGGAATACCAAATGGACTCCAAACGGAATAAAACTTTCGCGATGATTTTTCTTGGACCAGAAGACATCCAGAGGACTTGGAGTGCACGTCAGGGTAGCAACGAGGCGGCCACCAGGATGGAGGGCACGCCCAGGGGGTAGGCGCGCCCTGCACCCTTGTGGGCACCTCGTGACTCCACCGACCTATTTCTTCCGCCCATATATTCTCAAATACCACAAAACCTTCTAGGGGAGCCACGAAACCACTTTTTCACTGCCGCAACCTTCTGTACTCGTGAGATCCCATCTAGGGGCCTTTTCTGGCGTTCTGCCGGAGGGGGATTCGATCACGGAGGGCTTCTACATCAACACCATTGCCTCTCCGATGAAGCGTGATTAGTGACCTATGGGTCCATAGCTAATAGCTAGATGACTTCCTCTCTCTCTTTGATTCTCAATACCATGTTCTCCTCGATGTTCTTGGAGATCTATTCGATGTAATACTTTTTTGCGATGTGTTTGCCGAGATCAAATGAATTGTGGATTTATGATCAACTTATGTATGAGTATTATTTGAAGATCCTCTGAATTCTTATATGCATGATTTGATATCTTTGCAAGTCTCTTTGAACTATTGATTTGGTTTGGCCAACTAGATTGGCTTTTCTTGCAATGGAAAAAGTGCTTAGCTTCGGTTTCAATTTTGCGGTGCTCAATCCTAGTGACAGAAGGGGAACCGACACGTATTGTATTGTTGCCATCGAGGATAACAAGTTCGGGGTTTCATCATATTTCTTGAGTTAATTCCGCTACATCATGTCATCTTACTTAATGCGTTACCCTATTCTTATGAAATTAATACTCTATATGCAGGCAGGAATCGGTCGATGTGTGGAGTAATAGTAGTAGATGCAGAATCGTTTCGATCTACTTGACACGGACATCATGCCTATATTCATGATCATTACCTTAGACATCGTCATAACTTTGCGCTTTTCTATCAATTGCTCGGCAGTAATTTGTTCACCCACCATAATATTTTCTATGTTGAGAGAAGCCTCTAGTGAAACTATGGCCCCGGGTCACAAAATGTCATGTTCCGCATTCAAGCATAGCTCTCAGAAATGAACGAATGAGATGCTCCAGTATCACAGAGAACAGATGCCAGATGGCAATTAACAAGGAGCGTACCAAGGACGATGTTGGGATCATCATGAGCCTCCTCAGCTGAGACATAATTGACAAGGCCACATGCAATGGTGGTTGGCTTGGCATAGTACACCTTTCCCGCTGGCTTTCCACGGCCAACGGACTTCTCGAACTGGTTGGGGTTGTTGTTCTGGGGACACTCTCGCATATAGTGGCCTTTCTCTCCACACTTGAATCATGTCACGGTGTTAGTGCGCGGAGCAGCGTTGGCGGCTGGTCCACCATAAGCCTTGGGTGGTGCATACTACTGGTTTGGGCGAGGCGCCTCATAAGATGGCCTCGAGGTGAGTCTGGGTGGCAGAGCTGCATTTGGAACCCACACCCGGCGCTTCTAGGAGCAAGAAACGGATGATGAACCAAAATCATGGGCGTGCTTGCGTGTAGCCTCATAGTCAGTCTGGTCAGTCTCAGCACTAATGGCCTTGTTCACTAGCTTACGGAAGGAGGTACACTCGTGTAGTCGGAGGTTGCGGCGAAGCTCAGGGCTAAGTCCCTTTCGGAACCTTGCCTGCTTCTTGGCTTGAGTGGACACTTCCTCAGGAGCGTAGCATGCCAGATTCCCAAACTGTTGTAGACATCCACAGTTAGCTTACCCTGGGTGAAGTTACAGAACTCCTCCCTTTTGTGATCCATTAGGCCCTCTAGGAAGTGGTGCTCACAGAAATCCTCACTGAAGTCCACCCAGGTAGTAACCTGACCGGCGGGACACATAGCCTCATAATTCTCCCAGTAGAGACTGGCGGGACCCTCAAGATGATATGCAGCATAGGTGACCTGGTTAGCCTCAGCTACGTTGGCAGAACGTAACTTGTGGGTGATGCTGCGAAGCTAGTCATCCACGTCAAAAGGTTCCACGAAGTGGTGGAAAGTTGGTGGGTACAACTTGATAAAGTCATTGATGGACACCAAGTCATTCCTCTGCTAGTGTGCGGTGTTCTGCTCGATACGCTCAAGTAGTCGATTGGTCTCATGTTTGTTCCTCTCCGCTTCCAGCATGACCTCAACTCGAGAAGGTGGATGGGGTAGGTTGTCATTCCTAGCCCCACTTGCTTCGCCCTGCTCCTAGGCAGCAGGGTTGCTTCAAGTGTTAACCATCCTAGGGAAAATAAAAGAACGGTTTAGACAAGGATGACAAAACTCTAGCATAGGAGTGAAGAATGTAATGGATGACACAGAATGCAGAGACGTATGTTTGAACAACATGGTAACAAGGAAACAACCATATATACACCATCGGTCATACACACCATACATAGTTTAGTACAAGCCCAAGCTAAAGTACAACTACAGTGAAAGGACAATACATCTCATCAGAGGCACTCCAAACTCCTATACATTATTTATCTACGTCTCTGGAACTCAGTACACACCAAGTCATATCCCATAAGACGCACGGGACTGTGGTGATACAACTTCTACAATACTACTACTACCACGATCCACCTCAGGCATCTCCATAGTAAGCCTCGTAGAGGTTACCTCCATGACCCAGAAGCTGGATGTGGGGATCTGGAAACTCTCTGTCATATGGAGCCTGTGGTCCAAACGGACATGGGTGTGGCCATGGTCCCACAACTAGTGGCATATGAGGACCACTGGGAGGGGTGATGCCTCCGTCATCGGGCCAATCCATACGGTTCGGTAGTGGAGATCGAACGGGATACATCGCCTCCATATTAAGGTACCCAGTCTGAACGACGGGTGCTAGGTGTGTCAAAGTAGCCCAGCGACGTGCTCGAGAGTTGAAGAGCCCCATCTGGAGGGCATGATTCTTGCGGTCCTTATCCTCCAGTAACTCTGTGGTAATCCGAAGTAGCGGCTCCTCATGAGCAGCATCGGTGTAGAGACCATTGTAGTAACCCTCCTCGCCGGGGAGTGAGGCTGGCATGTAGCAGAACTCAATGTTCTAAAGTAAGGTGTGCCTAGCCCGGATTATAGTTATCATCGAGTAATCAGCATCCTGTACAGACATCTCGATAGTAACCCCAAGTCCATACGTCTAGTGGATGGGGTCAGTAGCTCCACGATATGAAGGATATATCCTGACTGTGCAGATGTCTTGCTCTGGCTGAAATCACGATACTACTCCTCTATAGTATACTCGAGATACCAACGATAGCATGTCTCAGTCATCACGCGGACCAACATGGTCATGTGACCTGGTACATCGATGCACCGGGTCAAATGGACCACCTGATTGGGGGTGGGGTCAGCCATCTGAAAAATGAAATAATACAAAGACATTAGAATTTCTAGGAGAAATCGGGCAGCGTAACCGTTGTAAATGCTCAAAAAGGATTTTGAGACATTCAGCAAAAGGTAGCATAGCCACTCAACAAAATCATATCAAGGTTCTGGGACCAACTAGCAACACACAGAAGTAACAGGGACTGAACTAGGGCTTGAAACCATCAGTCTTATAAGTCTATGGATTAGTAACATGTGAATCTGATAGAAAGAAGAGAAGCCCAGTTCTTAACCCCCATAGAAAAGAAGAGGCTGACTCAGAGAGATAACACAAGAAGAGAAGTGAAACGAGCCTTATTTTCCCTTCCACAATCAATTTGCCAACATATAACTAAAGCATTTCTAGACTCAACATCAACCAATTTGGCTTGAAGATCCTACAGGCAGTCCGGCTCTCATGCCAACGCTGTCAGGACCCCGATCCTAAGTCACACCGATCTAGCCTGTAACACCTCATATCACTTTGCGGCCTCATGCACGGTATCCCCACGGGTGCCACCTTACCTGGCCCGGGACCATTTGTGCCTTTTGGCTCACGTATATGATAGTGTCGCTAGCATCCATATGATAGAGAACCCAGGCCCACAAGACTAGTCGTAAACCCAAAGTGGCACTAACTTACAGGGACATGCATACATGACCCAACAATTCACGTGTCGGTCAGCAGCGAGTGAATCCAGGCTATAGCAAGCTAACAGGACTCCGGTAGACACCGCATGACATTTCCCCGAAGGAACAGACACAGGAGCAAAGAAGGACACATGCCGATCATCCCATGTATTCTGGAGCAGTAGCAAGCAACCATGGCTCGTCAGAATCACTAGGAGACATTTCCCCATAAGAGAGGCTACCAATAATGAACAACTAGGTTGTCGGATCCCACACATACCAACATTTCAAAAGCATACACACAATATGCTTGATATGTGCAAATACAACAAGGCATCACAACAAAACTCTACAACCCAAAGTATTCATTTAGAAGGCTCAAAAGAGCCATACATAACATATCCATACAGGTAGGGGTCACACGACCCAAGACTCAAGTCATACAAGCATACAAGCACATGCGGAAGTCATGCGGCTTGAACTACGTCCGTATTTCCCCAAAGAGGAAGGGATGATGCATCACAGCTATGGTAGGTATTTCCCTCAGTGATGAGACCATCGTTATGGAACCAGTAGGAGAACCACACAACACTACATGAACGACACCTGCACACAAAGAACAAACACTTGCAACCTGACGTAAAAGAGGGGTTATCAATCCCTCCCGGGTAAAAGATAGGTAAAAATCGTAGTAGATTGGATAAATAGATCTCGCGGGGACGCAAGATAAAATAAATAAATAAAATTGCAGCAAGGTATTTTTGGGTTTTTGGACTAATAGATCTAAAAATAAAAAGCAAATAAAAATAGATCTCGAAGGAAAATATAATAAATAAGATACCCGGGGGCCGTAGATTTCACTAATGGCTTCTCTCAAGAAAAATAGCATACGGTGGGTAAACAAATTACCGTTGGACAATTGATAGAACTTCGGATAATCATGATGATATCCAGGCAATGATCATTATATGGCATCACATCCAAGATTAGTAGACCGACTCCTGCCTACATCTACTACTATTACTCCACACATCGACCGCTATCCAGCATGCATCTAGTGTATTAAGTTTATGGAGAAATGGAGTAATGCAATAAGAACGATGACATGATGTAGACAAGATCTATTCATGTAGGAATAGGCCCCATCTTGTTATCCTTAATAGCCGGCCTAACTAAACCAAATATTCGAAGAAGAAATACGAGGCTATAAGTAATCATGCAGATAAGAGATCAAAAGACTCAAATAACTTTCATGGATAAAAGCATATATCTAATCATAAACTCAAAGTTCATCTGATCCCAACAAACACACCACAAAAAAGAGTTACATCAAATAGATCTCCAAGGGACCATTGTATTGAGAATCAAAAGAGAGAGAGGAAGCCATCTAGCTACTAACTACGGACCCATAGGTCTGCAACGAACTACTCACACATCATCGTAGAGGCACCAATGAGGATGATGAACCCCTCCGTGATGGTGTCTAGATTTGATCTATGGTTTCTGCAACTTGCGGCGGCTGGAATTGATTTTCATCGACTCCCCTAGGGTTTCTGGAATATTGGGGTATTTATAGAGCAAAGAGGCACTGTGAGAGGCCACCAAGGTGGGCACAACACACCAGGGCGCGCCTGGGCCCCCAGGCGCACCTAGGTGAGTTGTGCCCCCCTCGGGGCACCCCTCTGGTACTTCTTTGGCCCATCATGTGTCTTCTGGCCCAGAAAATTTTTCCAAAAAGTTTTGCTGCATTTGGACTCCGTTTGGTATTGATTTTCTACGAAGTAAAAAACAAGCAAAAAACAACAACTGGCACTAGGACACTATGTCAATAGGTTAGTCCCAAAAACTGATATAAAGTTGCTATAAAATGATTGTAAAACATCCAAGAATGATAATATAATAGCATGGAACAATCAAAAATTATAGATACGTTGGAGACATATCAGCATCCGCAAGCTTAATTCCTGCTCGTCCTCGAGTGGGTAAAATATAAAAACATAATTTTTGATGTGGAATGTTGCCTATCATGTTCATCACATATTATTTTCTTTGTAGCATGGACATTTGGACTTTTATATGATTCAAAGCAATAGTCTAGTTTTGACATGAAGATTCCAATACTCAACCATATCAACAAGCAACCATGTCTTTCAAAATATCAATACTAAAGCAAGTTATCCCCAGCCCATTATGCTCAATCATTGATCCATTCGTGAAACACACTCGCATATTAGCTACACCCAATGCTCAAGTACGATCATAGTGCCCCCTAGTTGGTGTTTTATAAGAGAAGATGGAGACTCAAATAAAAGCAAAATTGCATAAAGTAAAAGAGAGGCCCTTTGCCGAGGGAATTAGGGATTTGTAGAGGTGCCAGAGCTCAAAGCGAAAAAGATAGAGATAAAAACATTTTGGGTGGCATGCTTTTCCTCTCAACGAAAGATCGAGTAGTTCCCACTACATTCCATGCTAGATATATCATAGGCGGGTCCCAAACAAAAAATAAGGTTATTCCTTTTTCCACCATACTTTCACATTCCACGGCTAAACGAATCCACGGGTGCCCTCCATGCAACACTTTCCAAGGAATTTATCATTTGACAACATAAAGTAAATTCATTTATCATTTCAGGATTGGGCATCCCTAATACCTTTGTCGTACTCTCATGCAATGACAAGTGAATAAACACTCATCTTGAGAATAACACGTCTAGCATGGAAACATATCAGCCACCCCCTACCGTTTCAAGAGCGGTATGAGCACACAAAAGAGAAAATTATTTTGAAAACTACAGATGGCACATACAAATTTTCTTAGAACGGCAAAATAATACCGCATATAGGTAGGTATAGTGGAATCATGTGGCAAAGTTGGGTTTAAGGATTTTGGATGCACAAGTAGTGATCATACTCAGTGCAAATGAAGGCTAGCAAAAGATTGAGAAGCATCCAACCAAGAAAAGAAAAATCTCATAAGTGAGCATTAAACATAACTAACACCGAATAGTGCACCACAAGTAGGATATAATTTCGTTGCATAACTATGGACTTTCGTGCTTGCATAGGGAATCACAAACTCTCAAAATAATTTAAGTGAAGCACGAGAATTTCTAAATTTTTTTACTAAATCTCAAATAAATCTAAGTGAAGCAATAGAGCATTTGTCCAAAAATAGCGAAGCACACCGTGCTCAAAAAGATATAAGTGAAGTACTAGAGCCATTCCATAGCTCAAAAAGATTTAAGTGAAGCATAGAGAGTAATTCTAATAAGTCATAGCATAATTTTGGCTCTCTCAAATAGGTGTGTCCAGCAAGGATAGATGACTAAAAATAAAAACAAGCAAAGACTCATATCATACAAGACACTCCAAGCAAAACTCATGATATGTGACGAATAAAAATATAGCTCCAAGTAAAATACCAATGGTGGTTAGAAGAAAGAGGGGATGCCACTCGGGCATCCCCAAGCTTAGTTTCTTGCTTCTATTTTAGATATTGGATTGGGATGCCATGGGGCATACCCAAGTTAGGCTCGTCTTAATCCTTATTCCTTCATCGATCGTGATCTCACCCAAAACTTGAAAACTTCCATCACACAAAACTCAAGAAAAACCTTCATGAGATCCGTTAGTATAACAAAGCAAAATCACTACTATAAGTACTATAGCAAAGCCATTCATATTTTAGTTTCGCATTATATCTACTACATTCCAACTTTGCTATAGTTTATACCCTCCAATAGAAACCATAGATTCGTCAAAATAAACACACAATGCAAAGAAAACAGAATCTGTCAAAAACAGAACAGTGTGTAGCAATCTGAAAACTTCAAATACTTCCCTAACTCCAAAAAATCCGAAAAATTAGAACAACGTGGGGAATTCTTATACCAATCTTGTGTATCAAAATCAGGATTTTATCATATTCCTGTTAAAAATGAAAATTATTTTTCTGGACGCAAAAGTTTCTATTTTTTAACAAGATCAAATCAACTATCACCCAACATGATCCCAAAGGCTTTGCTTGGCACAAACACTAATTAAAACATAAAAAACTCAATCATAACAGTAGAATAATTATGCAAACACTCAATAACAGAAAGAAAAATGCAAAAATAAATTTTATTCATTGGGTTGCCTCCCAACAAGCTCTATCATTTTATGCCCTTAGCTAGGCATAATGGAAAGATCTAAGTATTGTCATCTTTGTTTTCCAACTCCTCAATCAAACACTTATAATTCTTCAAGGGTTTAGCATATAAATATTCAATAACAACGTTCCTATGAACTAGTTTAAAGAACTCATTATTGCAAAAAGGGTCTTGTATAACTTCAACAAAATCCGGGTGAATACTAATCATCTTAAGATCTTCCTTGTTACTATGAGAAGTTGCACCCTTCTTTTTAGTGACTTGCTTACTCTTACCAATTTTGACCGAAGTTTTTTCAATAGTTCTAGAGGAGGAAAAGTCCATGCTTAGATTACTAAAAATTTCTTCCGACTTATCAATCCGAGAAGGGCTTTATTCAATTCTTTTATGAATTACGGTCCCTTCTCTTTTAGCACTTTAAAAACTTCTCCCTCTTTTGACCCAATTTTATTAGCAAGATTATGCATATTTTTATCCAACTTTTCAATATGTTCTTCCGTAAGCATTTTCTTTTCAATAGCATCTAGCCTTTCATAACATGCTCAAGAGTTAAGGCTGTTTCATTAACCATAAGAGGTGGTGATACCACTAAATTTCCTATAGCCTTAAAAGCATCAAGAGAGGGACACATCAATATATTTCCACTGGTAATCGTATCAAGGGTGAATCTATACCAAGTAGTGATGCCCACATAAAAATAACGAAGAGGAACAATGGTAGAATGCTTACGAATGGATCTATTATGAGCATCGCAAATCTTATACCAAGCATCTTTTAAATTATCCCCTCACCTTTATTTAAAGTTAAGAACCTTGTTCTCAGGATTGCATGCAATAGAGGAGGAACTATCCATAATGACAAAAAGTGACAAACAAAATTGCACATGAAAAATAGATCTGACAAGAAAATGACGAACAAAAAACAGTGCGAATAAAGCGGCAAATTTTGTGAAGTGGAGGAGATGAAAATGAGAGTCAAATGGCAAATAATGTAAATTGCAAGGAGATGAGATTTGTGATTAGGAACCTGGTAGATGTTGATGATGTCTCCCCGGCAACAGCGCGAGAAATTCCTTTTGATGCGGCTTGAGCTACGTCGGTATTTCTCCAAAGAGCAAGGGATGATGCAGCACAACTACGGTAGGTATTTCCCTTAGTGATGAGACCAAGGTTATCAAACTAGTAGGAGAACCACGCAACACTACGTGAACGGAACCTGCACACAAAGAACAAATACTTGCAACCCGACATAAAAGAGGGGTTGTCAATCCCTTCCGGGTAAAAGGTAGGTAAAAAATTGTAGTATAAATAAATAAAAATTGCAGCAAGGTATTTTTGGGGTTTTGGATTAATAGATCCGAAAATAAAATCAAAAAAAATATATCTCAAAGGCAAATATAATAAAGAAGAGACCCGGGGGCCGTAGATTTCACTAGTGGCTTCTCTCGAGAAAAATAGCATACAGTGCATAAACAAATTACTGTTGGGCAATTGATAGAACTTCAAATAATCATGACGATATCCAAGATTAGTAGACCGACTTAGGCAATGATCATTATATAGGCATCACGTCAAAGATTAGTAGACCGACTCCTGCCTTCATCTACTACTATTACTCCACACATCGACCGCTATCCGGCATGCATCTAGTGTATTAAGTTCATGGAGAAATGAGTAATGCAATGACAAGATCTATTCATGTAGGAATAGACCCCATCTTGTTATCCTTAGTAGCAATGATACATACGTGTCATTTTCCTTTCTGTTACTGGGATCGAGCATCGTAAGATCGAGCCCAGCATAAAGAACGTCTTCCCATGGCAAGAAAAATCGACCTAGTCAGCCTAACTAAACCAAAGATTTGAAGAAGAAATACGAGGCTATAAGTAATCATGCATATAAGAGATCAAAAGACTCAAACAAATTTCATGGATAAAAACATAGATCTGATCATAAACTCAAAGTCTTAGGATCCCAAAAAACACACCGCAAAAAGAGTTACATCAAATACATCTCCAAGAGACCCTTGTACTAAGAATCAAAAGAGAGAGAGTAAGCCATCTAGCTACTAACTATGGACCCATAGGTCTACAATGAACTACTCACGCACCATTGGAGAGGCATTAATGAGGATGATGACCCCTTCATGATGGTGTCTAGATTGGATCTGTCGTTTCTAGAACTTGTGGCGGCTGGAATTGATTTTTGTCAACTCCCCTAGGGTTTCTGGAATATTGGGGTATTTATAGATCAAAGAGGCAGTGCGGGAGGGCAATGAAGTGGGCACAACCCACCAGGGCACGCCCAGGTGGATTGTGCCCCCCTTGGAACACCCCTCTGGTACTTCCTTGGGCCATCCTATGTCTTCTGGCCCAGAAAAATTCTCCAAAAATTTTCTCTGTGTTTGGACTCTGTTTGGTATTGATTTTCTGCAAAGTAAAAAAACAAGGAAAAAACGGCAACTGGCACCGGGCATTTGTGAATAGGTTAGTCCCAAAAAATGGTATAAAGTTACTATTAAATTATTGTAAAACATCCAAGAATGATAATATAATAGCATGGAACAATAAAAAAATATAGATATGTTGGAGACGTATCAGCAAGCTAACTTATCTAAGTACAAACAACTGGAAAGAAAGAAGTGATATGTCTCCAATGTATCTATAATTTTTTATTGTTCCATGCTATTATATTATCTGTTTTGGATGTTTTATATGCATTAATATGCTATTTTATATGATTTTTGGGACTAACCTATTAACCTTGAGCCTAGAGTCAGTTTTTGGTTTTTCCTTGTTTTAGAGGTTCGTAGAAAAGGAATACCAAACGGAGTCCAAATGGAATAAAACTTTCGCGATGATTTTTCTTGGACCAGAAGACATCCAGAAGACTTGGAGTGCACGTCAGGGTAGCAACGAGGCGGCCACCAGGACGGTGGGCATGCCCAGGGGGTAGGCGCGCCCTGCACCCTTGTGGGCGCCTCGTGACTCCACCGACCTATTTCTTCCACCTATATTTTCTCAAATACCACAAAACCTTGTAGGGGAGCCATGAAACCACTTTTTCACCGCCGCAACCTTCTGTACCTATGAGATCCCATCTAGGGGCATTTTTTGGCATTCTGCCGGAGGGGGATTCGATCACGGAGGGCTTCTACATCAACACAATTACCTCTCCGATGAAGCATGATTAGTGACCTATGGGTCCATAGCTAGTAGCTAGATGACTTCTTTTCTCTCTTTGATTCTCAATACCATGTTCTCCTCGATGTTCTTGGAGATCTATTTGATGTAATACTTTTTTGCGATGTGTTTGCCGAGATCCGAAGAATTGTGGATTTATGATCAGCTTATGTATGAATATTATTTGAAGCTCCTCTGAATTCTTATATTCATGATTTGATATCTTTGCAAGTCTCTTCAAACTATTTATTTGGTTTGGCCAACTAGATTGGCTTTTCTTGCAATGGAAAAAGCGCTTAGCTTTGGGTTCAATCTTGCGGTGCTCAATCCTAATGACAGAAGGGGAACCGACACGTATTGTATTGCGGCCATCAAGGATAACAAGATGGGGTTTTCATCATATTGCTTGAGTTAATTTTGCTACATCATTTCATGTTATTTAATGTGTTACTTTGTTCTTATGAACTTAATACTCTAGATGCATGTAGGACTCGGTAGATGTGTGGAGTAATAGTAGTAGATGCTGAATCATTTCGGTCTACTTGATACGGACATGATGCCTATATCCATGATCATTGCCTTAGATATCATCATAACTTTGCGCTTTTTTCTATCAATTACTCGGCAGTAATTTGTTCACCCACCGTAATATTTTCTATCTTGAGAGAAGCCTCTAGTGAAACCTATGGCCCCCGGGTCTATTGTCCATCATATAATCTTCTATTTTTCATCATATAAGTTTCCGATCTACAATTTTAGTTTCCTATTTACTTTCCTTGCAAGCTTTTACTTTCCGATCTATAAACCAAAAATACCAAAAATATTACTTTACCGTTTATCCATCTATATCATATCTCACTTTGCAAATAACCTTGAAGGGATTGGCAACCCCTTTGTCGCGTTGGGTGCAAGTTGGTGTTTGTTTGTGCAGGTATTCAGTGGCTTGTTGTGTTGTCTCCTACTGGATTGATACCTTGGTTCTCAAAACTGAGGGGAATACTTACTCTACTTTGTTGCATCACCCTTTCCTCTTCAAGGGAAAATCCAACACAAGCTCAAGAGGCAGCAGGAAGAATTTCTGGCGCCGTTGCCGGGGAGATCTACGCCAAGCCAAGACATATAGTACCCATCATAAACTCTCATCCCTCGCATTACATTATTTGCCATTCGCCTCTCGTTTTCCTCTCCCCCACTTCTAAAATGATTTTTGAAAAGATTCGCCTTTTCTTCGCCCATTTTTCGTTCGTCTTCTTCGTTTGCTTTTTGTGTGCTCGTGTGTTGGATTGCTTTTGTGTGCTTTTGGTCACGATGGCTCAAGATAATACCAAATTGTGTGACTTTTCCAATACCAGCAACAATAATTTTATTAGTACTCCGATTGCTCCTGCTACTAATACAGAATCTTGTGAAATTAATACCGCTTTGTTGAATCTTGTTATGAAAGATCAATTTTCTGGCCTTCCCAATGAAGATGTCGCATCCCATCTTAATAATTTTGATCTATGTGATATGCAAAAGAAAAAAGATGTGGATAATGATATTGTTAAATTGAAGCTATTTCCGTTCTCACTTCGAGATCGTGCTAAAACTTGGTTTTCATCTTTGCCTAAAAATACTATTGATTCACGAAATAAGTGTAAAGATGCTTTTATTTCCAAGTGTTTTCCTCCTACTAAGATCATCTCCCTTAGGAATGATATTATGAATTTTAAGCAACTTGATTATGAACATGTTGCACAATCTTGGGAGAGGATGAAATTAATGATTAGAAATTGCCCTACTCATGGTTTGAATTTGTGGATGATTATACAAAACTTTTATGCCGGATTGAATTTTGCTTCTAGAAATCTTTTAGATTCGGCCGCGGGAGCTACTTTTATGGAAATTACTGTAGGAGAAGCTACTAAACTCCTAGATAATATTATGGTTAATTATTCTCAATGGCATACCAAAAGATCTTCCAGTAGTAAAAAAAGTGCATGCGATTGAAGAGATTAATGTGTTGAGTGGAAAGATGGATGAGCTTATGAAATTATTTGCTAGCAAGAATTCTCCTACTGATCCTAATGATATTCCTTTGTCTACTTTTATTGAAAATAATAATGAATCTATGGATGTGAATTTTTTTGGTAGGAACAATTTCGGTAATAACGCATATAGAGGTAATTTTAATCCTAGGTCGTTTCCTAGTAATTCCTCTAATAATTGGTAATTCCTACAACAATTCCTATGGAAATTATAATAATATGTCCTATGATTTTGAGAATAGTGTTAAATAATTTATAAGTTCGCAAAAGAATTTCAATGCTTTGATTGAAGAAAAAATGCTTAAGATTGATGATTTGGCTAGGAACATCGATATAATTTCTCTTGATGTTAATTCTTTGAAACTTAGATCTATTCTTCCTAAGCATGATATTAATGGGTCTCTCAAAGCCATGATAATTTCCATTGATGAGTGCAAAGAAAGAACCGCTAAGATGCGTGCTAAAAAAGATTGATTTATAAAAGCATGTTCTTCTAGTTTCCTGAAAATAATGATGAAGATCTTAAAGTAATTGATGTGACTCCTATTGAATCTTTGTTTTCCAATGTAAATCTTGATAAAGATGGGACTGGAGATGAGTCAACTTTAGTTAGAAGGCGACCCAATGATTCGTAATTTTTAGATCTTGATGCAAAAATTGATAAAGGTGGGATTGGAGAGGTCAAAACTTTAGGTAGCAATGAACACACTCTTGTGGATTTCAAGGGATTTAATTGTGATAATTGTTCTTTAATAGATTGTATTTCCTTGTTGCAGTCCATGTTGAATTCTCCTCATGCTTATAGTCAAAACAAAGCTTTCACTAAACATATGTTGATGCTATGATGCAATCTTTTGAAGAAAAGCTTGAATTGGAAGTTTCTATCCCTAGAAAACTTTATGATGAATGGGAACCTACTATTAAGATTAATATTAAAGATTATGAATGCCATGATTTGTGTGATTTGGGTGCTAGTGTTTCCACGATTCCAAAAACTCTTTGTGATGTGTTAGGTTTTTGTGAATTTGATGATTGTTCTTTAAATTTGCATCTTGCGGATTCCACTATTAAGAAACCTATGGGAAGGATTAATGATGTTATTATTGTTGAAAATAGGAATTATGTGCCCATAGACTTCGTTCTTGATACAGATTGCAATCCTACATGTCCTATTATTCTTGGTAGACCTTTCCTTAGAACGAATGCTGCAATTATTGATATGAAAGAAGGAAACACTAGATTTCAATTTCCGTTAAGGAAAGGCATGGAACACTTCCCTAGAAAGAAAATTAAAATACCTTATGAATCTATTATGGGAGCCACTTATGGATTGCATGCCAAAGATGACAATACTTAGATCTATTCGTATTTTATGCCTAGCTAAGGGCGTTAAACAATAGCGCTTGTTGGGAGGCAACCCAATTTTATTTTTGTTTTTGTTTTTTCTTTTAGGTCCTGTTTTTCAATAAATAATTCATATAGCCTCTGGTTATATGTGTTTTTATGTTTTAATTAGTGTTTGTGCCAAGTAAGATCTTTGGGATAGCTTACGGTGATAGTTGATTTGATCCTGCTGAAAAATAGAAACTTTTGCGCCCAGGATATTAGTTTTCATTTTTAATAGAAGCACGATAAAATATTGATTCTTTATTCATATAGTTAATAAACAAATGGTATAGGACTTCCTAATTTCTTAGGATTTTTGGAGTTACGGAAGTATTCAAAATCTCTAGATTGCTACAAACTGTTCTATTTTTGATAGATTATGTTTTTCGCGTGTTGTTTGCTTATTTTGATGAATATATGGTTAGTATCGGGGGGTATGAACCATGGAAAAGTTGGAATACAGTAGATATTACACCAATATAAATAAAAAATGAGTTCACTACAGTACCAAAAGTGGTGATTTATTTTCTTATATTAAAGGAGCTTATGAGATTTTCTGTTGAAGTTTTGTGTTGTGAAGTTTTCAAGTTTTGGGTAAAGATTTGATGGAGTATGGAATAAGGAGTGGCAAGAGCATAAACTTGGGGATGCCCAAGGAACCCCAAGGTAATATTTAAGGATGCTAAGAGCCTAAGCTTGGGGATGCCCCGGGAAGGCATCCCCTCTTTCGTATTCATCTATCGGTAACTTTACTTTAGGCTATATTTTTATTCACCACATGATATTTGTTTTGCTTGGAGCGTCTTGTATGATTTGAGTATTTGCTTTTTACTTTTCCACAATCATCCTTGCCGAGAGAGACACACATGAATCATGATTTATTAGAATACTCTATGTGCTTCACTTATATCTTTTGAGCTAGGCATTTTTGCTCTAGTGCTTCACTTATATCTTTTTAGAGCATGGCGGTAGTTTTATTTTATAGAAATTGATAAACTCTCGTACCTAACTTATTTTATTTTGAGAGTCTTTAAAAACAGCATGGTAATATGCTTTGGTCATAAAATTAGTCCTAATATTATAGGCATCCAAGAGGGATATAATAAAAACTTTCATATAAAGTGCATTGAATACTATGAGAAGTTTGATTCCTTATGATTGTTTTGAGATATGAATATGGTGATATTAGATTAATGCTAGAAAGTAGTTGTGAATTTTAGAAATACTTGTGTTAAGGTTTGTGAGTCCCGTAGCATGCACGTATGGTGAACCGTATGTAACGAAGTTGGAGCATGAGATATTTTTTGATTGTCTTCCTTATGAGTGGCGGTCTGGGACAAGCGATGGTCTTTTCCTACCAATCTATCCCCCTAGGGGCATGCATGTAGTACTTTGTTTCGATGACTAAATTTTTGCAATAAGTATGTGAGTTCTTTATGACTAATGTTGAGTCCATGGATTATACGCACTCTCACCTTTCCGCCATTGCTAGCCTCTCTTGTACCGCGCAACTTTCGCCGGTACCATAAACCCACCATTTACCTTCCTCAAAACAGCCACCATACCTACCTATTATGGCATTTCCATAGCCATTCCGAGATATATTGCCATGCAACTTTCCACTGTTCCATTTATTATGACACATACCATCATTGTCATATTGCCTTGCATGATCATGTAGTTGACATCGTATTTGTGGCAAAGCCACCGTTCATAATTTTTTCATACATGTCAATATGAGCCATCGTGAGTGTTATATTTGAGTGTTCTTGAGCTTCCGAACTAGCTACGGTGCGTGCGTAGTCCAAAAGGTCTGAATCCCTCTCCAGTATGCCTCGGGCCTCCTTTTATATTCAAAAAGGGGTCGCCATAGTGGCACACAGGAGGTGGAAAGGTAAACAGTGTACAAGCTTATCGCCTATCATTACGGAACAAGGCGCATTAAATGCGCTTCTTAGGTGACCCATTGCTTTATTGGCGATGGTAACGAGGCCCGGCCCAACCGTCATCGTTCCGCCTCACTCTGACGCGCGTACGGGCCAACGAGGCATGCAGCGCCACCTAAGCTAGCAGGCTGCTAAGATGGCATGGTGGTAGGGTCTTCACGAAGATCTGCATGCCACCACGTAGGTGCTTGCTGGGTTGGCCTGGATGCCGCGCGTTGCCACGCAGGTGCCTGCCCAGCTGGTTGGGCTATCGGCTGCATGGGAACGGTGGTGGGGCCTTGGAAGACATGGGCCTGGTTGTGGCCCCGCAAGTGTCCTCGGCAAGGGTCTTGCTGGGGCCCCGACAAGGGTCTTGCCGTAGCATCGCGGTCGTCCCCGGCAAGGATCTTGCCAGGGGTCTCGTGGATTTCCTCAGCACGGATCTTGCCGAGGACCGTTGTCTTCTGGTCCTCATCCGATCTTGTGTGCTTATGATCTTCACAAAGGTCTGTATGCCACCATGGAGGTACCTCCCGAGCCTTGGTTCCAATGTGGTTGATGGTGTTGGAACCCTTGGGCTCAAGGGTGGCGCGCTCTGTTGTCATTGGGCAAGTTGCCCCGACAAGGCTCTTGCCGGGGCTACGGAGGCCGCCCCGACAAGGGCCTTGCCGGGTGAGTCCACCTCGCCCCTACTTTTGTGCACCGATAGGAGCCCCCAGGCCTGGGCCATACATAAGCGCGACGCGTTATTGGGCTAGGCTCAAAATGGTGTGCGGACATGCGGGGTCGAGTTTTACTACGATAACTTCCTCGCCCGTCGCACTTCCCCACGACTCACATTGAACGTGCGGTGTGGGGGTCGTGCACAGAATGACCGCAACATGTTTGCGTCATCCGTGGTGAACAGTAAAGAGGTGGCTTGTGTGTTCTCTCGAAAAGGTGGAGCCGCCGCTCGTTTACTCTCTCTGCCTCAGGACCGTCATTCCATGTTTCCCATTACGCCTGCTCCTTATGCCACGTACGCCGCATGCATGGCGTGGGGTAGGTGACAGACGCATGGAATACGGGAAGACATGCAGGGGTCGATACTCACGTGCCTTCGATTGGGCGGGGAGGGCGGTCGATGGCCTCGCTTGCTGCCACTTTAGTGAGCCGGATTCGAGCGGGCTCTTCAGGGGCGTAGAGCTAGTCTTTCGGCCTCCCCTCTCCAACTATAAAAAGGGAACTCAGGGGCAGGAAGAAGAGCATCTCCCTGCGTCTCCTCTTGGTCTCCATCCCCACTCACGGTCATGGCGAGGGGGCGTGGGCGCGACAATTCTTCCGCGGAGGCAACCAGGTCCTCTTCTCACCAGAGGGCTGCGGCGGTCAAGGAAGAGCTAGATGCCCAGGGTGACGGCCATGCTCGAGGCGGGGCCGCCGAACGGGGCTGCGGTCGGCGAGGCGGCCGAGGCAGAGGCGGTCGTGGAAGGGGGACGCCTGCGTCGTCTCCGTCTCCATCGCCATCTCCTCCGCCAACTCCTCCTGCTTCGCCGAGTGGCCACATTGGGGACTCGGCACTCGAGTTTATCCTGTAGCTGCGTGGGCCACTGCGCCGCCGCCTTCGTCTTCCCCGGGCGTTCGCGAGGGTGCTGGAGATCGACCAGCCATCGCGGCTGAGGCTTCACATGAAGGGGTGTTGTCATGGTGACATGTGGGTGAAAACTGGATTCCCTGCCCATGAAGTGATGCTCCTTCGTCGGGGCTGGAAAACCTTTGCACATGCCCATTGCTTAATGGATGGGCACGTCCTCTGCTTTAAGCTAGCAGAGAGCGATTTGCTCTCTGTCAAGGTCTTCGGGCGCTCGGGACACATGCTAGGGTGTTGTGCGGAGAGATCGACTAATGGCGAAAGCTCCTCTTCGGGCGAGAGTGACAAGGAGGGCAGCGACAGTGATGACGAGGGTGGTGGGTGGGACGATGACGGGTCCGACTAAGCGTCGGACACACCATTCCTGGGTGACGCCGGCAGCACCATAATCTGCATCGCCAACTCCTTGAACTTCTCGGGGTCGTCGCCTTGGGCGGCTGGCGTTCGAGGGACGGCGAAGATGAAGAAGGCGGGTGGCGGGCCGTCATGTCATAGTACGATGGCCTCGACGCCTTCGTCGCATATTGCCGGACCGCTGCCTCATCTTTCGGCTCTTCCTCCGGTACCGTCATCACCGGCCTCCTTCCGAACGATCGCCGACATGTTCTCTTGGCGTCTTCTGCTGCTCGTACCTCACCTAGGCACTCCTTTTGCCTTTCCGCATCTAGTTCTATTCTCTGAGGAGAGGGAAAAGAAAGGGATTACAGGCATCTTTTCTCTTTTTAGTTTTTAAGCCTATGGGCCTTCGTAAGATTTAAATCTCGTAACCCCCTTGCTCATGTATGCATTCCGTATGAATTATACTTGTAAGCAATGTATTAATGAAGAGAAGGGTGTTTGCCGGGTTTTGTTTACGAGTGGGCGAGGGCCACACCAAGGAACGAGTCCTTGTTATCTTAAGATAAACACTGTACCCCGGCAATAGGCCTTGTCGTCTTTCTGCTCTATAGCTCGGCTACACTCACACCATTGGCGGAGGTAGGGGCTGAGTAGGATTAGGCCCTTCGCTCATCTCCTTCCCATCGTACTACAACGAGGTTCCGGCCTAAAGTAAGGTTTTCGTACACGGGACAAGAGGGAGCAAGATGGTATGACAGTGAGCGAAGTCTCCTACATTCAAGTTTCATATGGAGGCACGGAGTGGGGGGAAAAGACTTATATGATGTCGCAGCCCTCGGCAACCTTGGCTTGCCATGATCAGATCCTTAGACCTGCAGCCCCGGCAACCTTGTCTCGTCGGGGTCGGGGCATCGGCCTGTTCTCTTTCTTCCAAACAGCTCAGCAGAAGTGTCCACGCACCCTGCGAACCAAAAAGGACGGGAAGGAACAGAAAGACGCATACTCGACCTCTATGCTAAGGGTTAGTCGCTGCCAAGCACTATCAACCCTAACACAGAGAGAGACTCAACCTAGCATGCATGCTAAAACTTAGGGCGCTAGAGCTTCATTTATTTATGCTCAGGGTCTGCGCTTGGCTTTGTACAAAGGGTTACATGCCTTGTCGGCAAGGCATGTACAAAAGGTGGTTTGCCGGGGGGCCCGGCAACCGCGCCTTACGGGTAAAACTTGCAAAGATGTTCGATGTTCCAGGAGTTGCTCACTGGAATACCATCTTCGGTCTCCAGGCGGACTACGCCGGGCCTGGTGGCTCGTATTACCCGATAAGGGCCTTCCCACTTTGGCGTCAACTTGTTGGAATTCTTGGCCGACTAAACGTGCCGAAGAACAAGGTCGCCTTCCTCAAAGATTCGGGCATGAACCTTGCGGCTATGGTAGCAGTGCAAGGATTGCTGGTAGCATGCTGCCCGCACAGCCGCCCGAAGATGATCTTCCTCAAGGAGCGTTGCGTCATCTTGCGCAACTGCTCTTGCTCAAGCTCATCATAAGAAAGCACTCGAGATGACCCGTGCATGAGTTCCATGGGGAGAACTGCTTTTGCCTCGTAAATGGGGGAGAAAGGGGTCTGGCCAGTGGCTCGATTTGGTGTCGTTCTGATTGACCAAAGAACCGCTGGCAATTCATCAATCCAGCGTCATCCGCACTTGTGCAGCCTGTCAAAAGTTCTTGTCCGGAGGCCTTGCAACACTTCAACATTTGCCCTCTCAGCCCCCCTTTGCTCCGTGGATGTGCAACAGAAGCAAAATAGACCTTGCTGCCGAGGTCCTGGATGTACTACATGAAGGCGTGGCTCGTGAACTGTGTGTCATTGTCGGTGATGACTATTTGGTGCACCAAAATGGTAGGCTAGCCCCTTGAAGAATTTGACGACTGATTGTGCTGTCACCTTTCTCACCGCCTCCACCTCTGGCCACTTTGTGAACTTGTCAATTGCAACGTACAAGTACTCAAAGCCCCCGACAGTACGGGGAAAAGGGCGCAGTATGTCGAGCCCCCAGACCGAGAATGGCTAGGAAAGAGGAATTGTTTGGAAAGCTTGAGCTGGTTGATGAAGCTTCTTTGAATGAAACTGGCAAGCTTCACACTTGGTTACTAGTGTCGTTGCATCCTGGAGGGCTGTGGGCCAAAAGAAACCTTGCCAGAATGCTTTGCCGGCAAGGGCCCTCGACCCTATGTGGGAGCCACATATGCCTCCGTGTATCTCTGCTAACAGCTCTAGTCCTTCCTCCCGAGGAATGCACTTCAATTTCACACCGTTTGGTATTTTTTCTGTACAGAACGTCATCGACGAACTGATACATGGCAGACCGACGGGCTACTATCTCCGCTTCTCCCTGCTCCTCAGGGGGTTCCCCTATTTGGAGGACCCGGACTATATGCCGTGCCCATGCCAGATCCTGGGGCTCGACGACAAGGACCAAAGGCATTTCCTCTGCCATGGGAGCGGCTGCCTCTACGGCCAGGGCTTGACGCCCTGCCGGTCTGTTGCCCCATGGCAGGCTCGGTGTCCACGGCAACATCCTTGCCGGTAGCTCCTGGGAGCTTGGCGGGAAAGTACTTGCCGGGGTCTGATTTCCTGCGCTTGTTCTGCTCTGTCGATGGTTCAACGGATGGTTGAGTTAACTGAAGCACAAAAGTACCTGGTTCCACAGGCAGTTTGAGGGCAGCGCGTTTTGACAGGTAGTCAGCGATGTCGTTCTCCACTCGGGGGACGTGCTCCGCTTGTATACCGTCAAAACGTTCCTCCAACTTCCTCACCTCATCTACGTAGGCCTCCATCAACAAGCTTTGATAGTCTTTGTTAACTTGCTTGATGACAAGCTGTGAATCACCCCTGACGATGAGCTTCTTGATCCCGAGGTCTGCCACGTTCCTAAGACCGGCAAGCAACCCCTCGTATTCAGCAGTGTTGTTCATTGACATATCCCTAGGAAAGTGCATCTGGACTACATACTTGAGGTGCTCTCCGATGGGTGCAATGAGTAGCACACCAGCACCGCCACATTGCAGTGAGAAAGCCCCGTCAAAGTACATAATCCAGTTGCGACTTGTTTCCTGTCAGGGAGAGTGGTCTCCTGGGTCTCTTTGTCTGGCGTTGAGGTCCATTCTGCAATGAACTCTGCCAGGACTCTGCTCTGTATTGTCGAAGTACTTTCGAACTTCAAAACAAAGCTTGACAGTTCCAAGGCCCATTCCACAATCCTCCCGGTTGCGTCTGGGTCATCCAATATCCGTTGCAACAGGAGGCGGGTGATGACAGTGATTTCGTGGGCTTGGAAGTAATGACGCAGCTTCCTCAAGGCCATAAGGAGGCTGTAGAGTAGTTTCTAGACGTCGGAGTACCTTGATCTAGCCCCCTGCAAGAGGGAGCTTACAAAGTAAACCGGGTGCAGCATCATCTTCTTCTTCTGCACCACTCCATTTAGTTGCATCGCTTCTGCTTCGCCAGCGCCAGACTCTGCCCGGGGCCTTGCCTTACCGGTACCAGTCCTAGCCAGGGGGAGCTCTGATTTTCCATCCACCAGCCCTGCCGTTACCACTGCCTCTTCTTTAACCTCCCTCGGTGCCAGTACCGTGACACTGACCACTTGGTTCATTGCCACTAGATATAGCAGCAATGGTTCTTGTGGTTTAGGTGCAACCAGCATTGTCATAGAGGAGAGGTACTTCTTCAAATCCTGCAGGGCTGCCTCGGCCTCTGGGGTCAATTCCATTGGGCCCGCCTTCTTCAAGATTTTTAAAAAGGGGAGGGCACGCTCAACAGACTTGGAGATGAACCTGCTCATAGCGGCAACGCAGCCAGTGAGCCGACGCACAACCTTGATCCGCCTAGGCACCTCAATTTGCTCAATGGCCTTGATCTTGTTTGGATTCTCCTCGATTCCATGTTATGATACAAAGAACCCGAGAAGCTTGCCGGACGGAACGCCGAAGACACACTTCTCAAGATTCAGCTTGAGGTTGATCTTGCGCAAATTCACAAACGTATCTTCCAAATCTTGTATGAGCATTGCCCTGTCCTTGGTTTTGACCACTATGTCATCCATATAAGCTTCCATGTTTCTATGTAGCTGGGGCTCAAAACCAAGACTGCTCTTGCAAACGTTGAGCCAGCACTCTTCAACCCAAAAGGCATTCATAAGAAACAATACGTACCACATGGGGTGATGAATACCGTCTTCTCTTCATCTTCTTTCGCCATGAAGATCTGGTGGTATCCTGAGTAGGTGTCAAGGAACGATAACAAGTCGCACCCGGCCGTGGAGTCAACAATCTGGTCAATGCGCGGGAACGGGAAAGGGTCCTTCGGACAGGCCTTATTGATATTTGTGTAATCAATACACAACCTCCACTTCCCATTTGCCTTGGGCACCACCACCGGATTGGCCAACCATGTCGGATGAAGTACTCCCCTCACCAGGCCTGCCACTTGTAACTTCCTGATGTCCTCCATGATGAACTCCTTCCATTCCAAATCTTGCTTCCTAACCTTCTGCTTGACGGGTCACACATGAGGACAAACAGCACGATGGTGCTCAATCACCTCCCTGGGAACGTCGGGGATGTGGATGCTCGCCATGCAAACACATCGACATTCACCTGCAGGAAGGTGATGAGAGTGCCTTCCTATTTGCTGTAAAGCGAGGAGCTTATGGTGAAAGCCCTCCCGTGCCATCCTCCTTGACGGACACCTTCTTGGTCTCTGGTGGTGCAGCTCTGGATTTCTTGCTCTTGCCGGTAGGGCCATCTGGCACGTCCTCAAAAGGAGCACAACACTTCGAAGAGGTGCGCTTGCCGGAGTGGGTGCGAGAGGTCTTGCTGGTCTTCTTCCCTTCCCGGGCTTCGGCGGCAAGAACTCGTGCCTTGGCAGCGGTAGCTGCAACTGCCTCCTGGTAGAGTTGGTTAGCGCAGATCAGCGCATCCTTCTTGTCGGAGGGGACAGTGATGATAGTCATTGGCCCAGGCATCTTCAGTGTGTTGTAGGCATAATGTGAGGCTGCCATGAACTTAGTGATACATCTCCAACGTATCTATAATTTTTGATTGCTCCATGCTATATTATCTACTGTTTTGGGCAATATTGGGCTTTATGATCCACTTTTATATTATTTTTGGGACTAACCTATTAATCGGAGGCCCAACCCAGATTTGCTGTTTTATGCCTATTTCAGTGTTTCGAAGAAAAGGAATATCAAACGGAGTCGAAACGGAATGAAATCAACTAGAGAAGTTATTTTTGGAATGGAAGCCACCGGATAGACTTGGACTCCACGTCAAGAGATACGGGAGGTGCTCACGAGGGTGGGCCCCCCTAGGGCATGCCCCCTGCCTCGTGGGGCCCCCGTAGCTCCTCCGACGTACTTCCCGCACCCATATATATCGTCGTACCCTAAAACTTCCAGAACGCACAATAGATCGGGAGTTCCATCGCCAGAAGCCTCCGTAGCCACCAAAAACCAATCTAGACCCGTTCCGGCACCCTGCCGGAGGGGGAAATCCTTCTTCGGTGGCCATCTTCATCATCCCGGTGCTCTCCATGACGAGGAGGGAGTAGTTCTCCCTCGGGGCTGAGGGTATGTACCAGTAGCTATGTGTTTGATCTCTCTCTCTCTCTCGTGTTCTTGATTTGGCACGATCTTAATGTATGTCTTGCCGTGCGTATCTGTGGTGACAACGGGATACCACGCGATTCACTTGATGTATGTTTTGGTGATCAACTTGTGGGTTCCGCCCATGAACCTATGCATAGGGGTTGGCACACGTTTTCATCGTGATTCTCCGGTAGGAACTTTGGGGCACTCTTTGAGGTCCTTTGTGTTGGTTGAATAGATGAATCTGAGATTCTGTGATGCATATCGTATAATCATACCCACGGATACTTGAGGTGACATTGGAGTATCTAGGTGACATTAGGGTTTTGGTTGATTTCTGTCTTAAGGTGTTATTCTAGTACGAACTCTAGGGCTGTTTGTGACACTTATAGGAATAGCCCAACTGATTGATTGGAAAGAATAACTTTGAGGTGGTTTCGTACCCTACCATAATTTCTTTGTTCGTTCTTCGCTATTATTGACTTTGGAGTGACTCTTTGTTGCATGTTGAGGGATAGTTTTATGATCCAATTATGTTAGTATTGTTGAGGGAACTTACACTAGCGAAAGTATGAACCCTAGGCCTTGTTTCCTATCATTGCAATACCGTTTACGCTCACTTTTATCATTTGTTACCTTGCTGTTTTATTATTTCAGATTACAAATACCTTTATCTACTATCCATATACCACTTGTGTCACCATCTCTTCGCCGAACTAGTGCACCTATACAATTTACCATTGTATTGGGTGTGTTGGGGACATAAGACACTCTTTGTTATTTGGTTGCAGGGTTGCTTGAGAGAGACCATCTTCATCCTACGCCTCCTACAGATTGATAAACCTTAGGTCATCCACTTGAGGGTAATTTGCTACTGTCCTACAAACCTCTGCACTTGGAGGCCCAACAACGTCTACAAGAAGAAGGTTGTGTAGTAGACATCAAGCTCTTTTCTGGCACCGTTGCCGGGGAGGTGAGTGCTTGAAGGTATATCTTTAGATCTTGCAATCGAGTCTTTTAGTTTCTTGTTTTATCACTAGTTTAGTTTATAAAAGAAAACTACAAAAAAATGGAATTGAGTTTGTCTCATACGCTTCATCTTTTTAATATCTTTCGTGAGTATGATGGAAAGGATAATTGTGCTCAAGTGCTAGAAGAAGAAATCTATAAAATGTTTGGCACTAAATATTTGAATGATGAGCATGATTGCAATGTTGTCAGTATGAATTCCTTGAATATCCATGATGCTAATAATATGCAAAGCCACAAGCTTGGGGAAGCTATGTTTGATGAAGATGATATTTTTTGTCCCCCAAGCTTTGATGAGAAAATTTACTATGATGAAAGCATGCCTCCTATCTATGATGATTATTGTGATGACACATATGCTTTAAAGAATAATGATAGCCATGAAATTTGTCATCTTGATCTTAATTTTCAATCACATGATAGTTATTTTGTTGAGTTTTCTCCCACTATTATTCATGAGAAGAAATTTGCTTATGTGGAGAGTAGTAAATTTTCTATGCTGGTAGATCATGAAAAGAATGCTTTAAGTGCTGGTTATATTCTTGAATTCATTCATGATGCTACTGAAAATTATTATGAGGGAGGAATATATGCTTGTAGGAATTGCAATAATATCAAGTTTCCTCTCTATGTGCTTAAAATTTTGAAGTTATGTTTGTTTTACCTTCCTATGCAAGTTGATTCTTGTTCCCATAAGTTATTTGCTCAAAAAATCCCTATGCATAGGAAGTATGTCAGACTTAAATGTGCTAGTCATATTCTTCAAGATGCTCTCTTTATGTTTCAATTATTATCTTTTATGTGAGCATCGTTGAAATCATCATGCCTAGCTAGGGGCATTAAACAATAGCGCTTGTTGGGAGGCAACCCAACTTTATTTTTGTTCCTTGCTTTTTGTTATTGTTTAGTAATAAATAATTCATCTAGCCTCTGTTTATATGTGGTTTATGTGTTTAATTAGTGTTTGTGCCAAGTAGAACCTTTGGGAAGACTTTGGGAAAGTCTTGTTGATCATGCTGTCAAAAACAGAAACTTTAGCGCTCACGAGAATTTCTGCCATTTTTATTTGGAGAGTGATATTTAGTTAATTATTTTTGCAGATGATTAATAGATAAATTCCTCGGGTCCAGAAATTTATTTGAGAATTTTATGAGTTCCAGAAGTATACGTTTGATCCAGATTACTATAGACTGTTCTGTTTTTGACAGATTCTGATTTTCATGTGTTGTTTACTTATTTTGATTAATCTATGGCTCGTAAAATAGTTTATAAACCATAGAGAAGTTGGAATACAGTATGTTTAACACCAATATAAATAAAGAATGAGTTCATTACAGTACCTTGAAGTGGTGATTTAGTTTCTTATACTAACAGAGCTTACAAGTTTTCTGTTAAGTTTTGTGTTGTGAAGTTTTCAAGTTTTGGGTAAGGATTCGATGGACTATGGAATAAGGAGTGGCAAGAGCCTAAGCTTGGGGATGCCCAAGGAACCCCAAGGTAATATTCAAGGATAGCCAAGAGCCTAAGCTTGGGGATGCCCCGGAAGGCATCCCCTCTTTCGTCTTCGTTCATCGGTAACTTTACTTGGAGCTATATTTTTATTCTCCACATGATATGTGTTTTGCTTGGAGCATCAATTTATTTTGTTAGGATTTGCTTTCTGTTATTTATAACAATGTTTTGCACCTTTTACTTCAATAAAAGTGGCATTGATAGCCTTTACTATGCCTATGTTACAAGTATACATGTTGCTGTTTGAAAACATAAATTTTACCGCTGTTGCAATAATTCCCTAGAAAATTCAGAATGTGATAAAATGTTGAAACCTTTTGCATATTAAGATCTGATAAATTTACTACAGTGAGAATTTTCTTTCATAATTGTTGGATTTAGGGAAGTATGGATGTTGCTGCATTCTTTACAGACTATCCTGTTTAGGCAGATTGCTGTTATGCTTGCATTGTTTGCATATGTTTGCTTCTTTAATGATTCTATTTGAGGATAGGACTATTAAATATGCAGAGGCATTTAGTATGCAATGTTGAATAATAATTTTAGTGATTTGCTACAGTAGAGTATGATAAGGTTTTGGCATGGTTTATACTAACTTATCTCACGAGTCCTTGTTGAGTTTTGTGTGGATGAAGCTTCTGAGATTTAGGGAGACCGTGATATGGGAGGAATTAAGGAGACACAAAAGCTCAAGCTTGGGGATGACCAAGGCACCCCAAGATAATATTTAAAGAATTCTCAAGCATCTAAGCTTGGGGATGCCCCGGTTGGCATCCTACCTTTCTTCTTCAACAACTATCGGTTAGTTTCGGTTGATCCTAAGTTTTTGCTTCTTCACATGATGTTTGCTATTCTTAGAATGTCATTTTATTTTGCTTTGCTTGCTGTTTAAATAGAATACCAAGATATGAAATTATTAAATATTAGAGAGTCTTCACATAGTTGCATAATTATTCGACTACTCATTGATCTTCACTTATATCTTTCGGAGTAGTTTGTTGTTTGCTCTAGTACTTCACTTATATCTTTTAGAGCACGGTGGTAGATTTGTATTATAGAAATAGAAGAACTCTCATACTTCACTTATATCATTTTGAGAGTCTTAAATAGCATGGTAATTTTCTGAAAATCCTAATATGCTAGGTATTCAAGAATAATAAAATTCTCTTATGAGTGTGTTGAATACTAAGAGAAGTTTGATACTTGATGATTGTTTTGAGATATGAGGATGGTAATATTAGAGTCATGCTAGTTGAGTAGTTGTGAATTTGAGAAATACTTGTGTTGAAGTTTGTGATTCCCATAGCATGCACGTATGGTGAACCGTTATGTGATGAAGTCGGAGCATGATTTATTTATTGATTGTCCTCCTTATGAGTGGCGGTCGGGGACGAACGATGGTCTTTTCCTACCAATCTATCCCCCTAGGAGCATGCGCGTAGTACTTTTTTTCGATAGCTAATAGATTTTTGCAATAAGTATGCGAGTTCTTTATGAATAATGTTGAGTCCATGGATTATACGCACTCTCACCCTTCCACCATTGCTGGCCTCTCTAGTACCGCGCAACTTTCGCCGGTACCATAAACCCAACATATACCTTCCTCAAAACAGCCACCATACCTACCTATTATGGCATTTCCATAGCCATTCCGAGATATATAGCCATGCAACTTTCCACCGTTCCGTTTATTATGACACACTTCATTATTGTCATATTGCTTTGCATGATCATGTAGTTGACATCGTATTTGTGGCAAAGCCACCGTTCATAATTCTTTCATACATGTCACTCATGCATCATTGCACATCCCGTTACACCGCCGGAGGCATTCATATAGAGTCATATCTTGTTCTAAGTATCGAGTTGTAATCCTTGAGTTGTAGATAAATAGAAGTGTGATGACCATCATTCAATAGAGCATTGTTCCCAAAAAAGAGAAATGAGAAAGGCCATAAAAAAAGAGAAGGACCAAAAAAGAGAAAGGCCATAAAAAGGGAGAGGGCCCAAAAAAAGAAAAAGAAAATAAAAGGGGCAATGCTACTATCTTTTTTTCCACACTTGTGCTTCAAAGTAGCACCATGATATAGCGAGTCTTATATATTGTGCTTCAAAGTAGCACCATGTTCTTCATATAGAGAGTCTCATATGTTGTCACTTTCATATACTAGTGGGAACTTTTCATTATAGAACTTGGCTTGTATATTCCAATGATGGGCTTCCTCAAAATGCCCTAGGTATTCATGAGCAAGCAAGTTGGATGCACACCCACTAGTTTCTTTTGTTGAGCTTTCATACATTTATAGCTCTAGTGCATCTGTTGCATGACAATCCTTACTCACTCACATTGATATCTATTGATGGGCATCTCCATAGCCCGTTGATACGCCTAGTTGATGTAAGACTATCTTCTCTCTTTTTGTCTTCGCCACAACCATCATTCTATTCCACCTATAGTCCTATGTCCATGGCTCACGCTCATGTATTGCGTGAAGATTGAAAAAGTTTGAGAACATCAAAAGTATGAAACAATTGCTTGGCTTGTCATCGGGGTTGTGCATGATTTAAATATTTTGTGTGGTGAAGATAGAGCATAGCCAGACTATATGATTTTGTAGGTATAGCTTTCTTTGGCCATGATATTTTGAGAAGACATAATTGCTTTATTAGTATGCTTGAAGTATTATTATTTTTATGTCAATATGAACTTTTGTCTTGAATCTTTCGGATCTGAATATTCATATCACAAGTAAGAAGAATTACATTAAAATTATGCCAACTAGAATTCCACATCAAAAATTATCTTTTTATCATTTACCTACTCGAGGACGAGCAGGAATTAAGCTTGGGGATGCTTGATACGTCTCCAACGTATCTATAATATTTGATTGCTCCATGCTATATTATCTACTGTTTTGGGAAATATTGGGCTTTATTATCCACTTTTATATTATTTTTGGGACTAACCTATTAACCGGAGGCCCAGCCTAGATTTGCTGTTTTATGCCTATTTTAGTGTTTTGAAGAAAAGGAATATCAAATGGAGTCGAAACGGAATGAAATCAACTGGAGAAGTTATTTTTGGAACGAAAGCCACCAGATAGACTTGGACTCCACGTCAGGAGATACAGGAGGTGCTCACGAGGGTGGGGGCTGCGCCCCCTGCCTTGTGGGGCCCCCGTGGCTCCTCCGATGTACTTCCTGCACCCATATATATCGTCATATCCTAAAACTTCTAGAACGCACAATAGATCGGGAGTTCCGCCGCCAGAAGCCTCCGTAGCCACCAAAAACCAATCTAGACCCGTTCCGGCACCCTGCCGGAGGGGGAAATCCTTCTCCGGTGGCCATCTTCATCATCCCGGTGCTCTCCATGATGAGGAGGGAGTATCCCTCGGGGCTGAGGGTATGTACCAGTAGCTATGTGTTTGATCTCTCTCTCTCTCTCTCGTGTTCTTGATTTGGCACGACTTTGATGTATGTCTTGCCGTGCGTATCTGTGGTGACAACGGGATACCACGTGATTCACTTGATGTATGTTTTGGTGATCAACTTGCGGGTTCCGCCCATGAACCTATGCATAGGGGTTGGCACACGTTTTCGTCGTGATTCTTCTTTGGGGCACTCTTTGAGGTCCTTTGTGTTGGTTGAATAGACGAATCGGAGATTGTGTGATGCATATCGTATAATCATACCCACGGATACTTGAGGTGACATTGGAGTATCTAGGTGACATTAGGGTTTGGTTGATTTGTGTCTTAAGGTGTTATTCTAGTACGAACTTGTCGGGACCCCGATCCTAAGTCACACAGATCTAGCATGTAACACTTCATATCACTTTGCGGCCTCACGCACGGTATTCCCACGGGTGCCACCTGACCTGGCTGGGACCATTTGCGCCTTTTGGCTCACGTATATGATAGTGTCGCTAGCGTCCATATGACAGAGAACCCGGGCCGACATGACTAGTCGTGAACCCAAAGTGGCACAAACTTATAGGGACATGCATACATGAATCAACCTCGAGCATGTCGGTCAACAGCGTATGAATCTGGGCTGTAGCACTGGGCTAACAGGACTCCGGGAACCCGGGCTGTAGCAGGCTAGGCAGGACTCCGGATGTCACCGCGTGACATTTCCCCGAAGGAACAGACACAGGAACGAAGTGAATCACATGCCGGCCAGTCAAGTGTTCCGGAGCAGTAGTGCTGGGCTAGCAGGACTCCGGTGAACCAGGCTGTAGCGGACTACTATGACTCATGGAAGCACAAGACTACATTTCCCCGTAAGAGAGGCTACCAGAGGTAAACAACTAGGTTGTCGGATCCCACACATAGCAATACACGTTACACATACGCATAACATGCAAGTATGAGCTGTACAACATGGCATCACAACATAACTCAAACTCATATAGATAAAGGCCCAGAAGAGCCACATAGCATTCAATACAAACAGGGGTCTCATGACCCATCATTCAGAGCATACAAGCAACGGAAACATTACATGTCTGACAACTACAAAAGGAAAATACTAAGAAGCCTGACTAAACGCGACCCTCCCAAGGGTACAAGATTGTAGCTGGGATACAAGCTACTCGTCGAAGTCACTAGTGTAACCAACTGCAAAACATAAATAAGCAAACGTGAGTACAAAGGTACTCAGCAAGTCTTACATCAGAACTATCTACACATGCAACATTATCAACAAAGGGGGGGGGTGGAGTTTTAACAACAGCAAGACAGCTTTGACTCAGTTGCTAACCTATACTACGAGTATCAGAAACTTCTTTGAGGTGAGAAGACGCACACGAGTCCACATATTCACCATATCAATACTCCACTATGGATCCGTTCCCGTCTCCCTACGAGAAGGCCATCCATAGAACTCACGCTTATCTTGCGGATTTTAGAGTATCCACTTCAAGTTGTCTATGTACTACATAAGTCCTCCAAGTTTCCATATCCGAGGAAAACGACTATTCGAATAGATAATGTTGACCCTGCAGGGGTGTACTTCTTCACACACGCTCTCGCCACTTATAGCCCTGTACACGTCATGTACCTCGGAAACCTTCAAGCGGAAGCTGGGCGAGGGTGTCGGCCACGACCTGACTAACCACACAAGTCTCTCGTCCAGGTTTATTGCCTATTCGGGTTCCATCCGCAAGGAGATCCGGCCGGGGTGTCGCTCACGGCCCCAAACGATGTGTGCAGGGTTCCCAAGCCCACCATCCGGGTGCCACTTGGTACACCGTGCCACGATGCCTAGTCTGTCCCAAGCCCGTCGCATCGGACACCACCTGGTAGACAAGTAGCACTACCTACAAACGCCAAAAACTAGTTGCAACTCATGGACAGAGATCAAGTGGATTAATAAGCCGAGAGGGGCCGGATAACCGGAACCCAATGTGTGGTAGTAACTGGACTTGGATAACATACACATAACTCAGTGCTTAAGGACGGTTCCAATGAGACAACCCACCATGTACTCCTACATGGCCTCTCATCGCTACCTTTACCAAAACGTGTTCACACACTTAGCCTTTACCGGTAGGACATGTTCACCACTCCGATTCATTCCCGATGAATCAGACCTGACACAACTCTAAGAATAGCTGGCATAAGGAAAACAAGCATGGATGAGTAGGCACATCAAGGCTCAAGCAACTCCTACTCATGCTAGTGGGTTTCAAGTATTACTGTGGCAATGACAGGTCATGCAGAGGAATGGGTTCAGCTACCGCAGCAGAAAGTAGTAGTTTGAATCGTTGTTGTCCTAATGTAGTAAAGGAGCAGGAGCGAGAGAGTGGGATTTATCGAGATGCTCAAGGGGGTTTGCTTGCCTGATAGAACGACGAAGGGGTACGGCTCCTCTGACAGGTACTCAGGAACACCTTCCGGAGTGGAACCTATTGAGAAGAAACGGTGCCGGCGATCAACACACAAACAAATGCAACAAAATGATGCATGAATATGACATGTGCCAATGCTAGTGTTTGGGATAATGCAAGATGCTACCAAGTTGGTTGAAGCCCATTTGAATGAAAGATTCAAATGCAATTCAAAATGAAGCATTTAAAATGCCCATATTATGTTTTCACTTATACAGCATGTATAAGTTGGTTTTTCATGCATGTAACTGGCATAAATGGATTCCTTGCATTTTTGTGATAATTTTTCATATATAATTTATTTCATTCTGAGCTACGGTTGAATTTCTATGATTTTTAGAAGTTTTAGACATTTTCTGGAATTTTCTAATTATATAAAATCCAAAAAATGATTTACTGCTACAGCATGACATAGCTGTGACGTTGGCAGATTAACTGGGTCGGCCAGGTCAAACCTGACCTGTGGGACCCATACGTCAGTGTCTCAGACTAGTTAGGTGGATGATAGTTGGGACCGGTCCACGTTGACTTGACCAAAGTCAAAGCTGACACGTGGGGCCCACACGTATTAGTACTAATCTTAACAGAAAATTAGACTAACCTAACTATGCTCGGGGACCCACATGTCATTGACACAGGAAATAACTAAACATGATTAGCACCTAACTAATGGTGCCACGTCAGCCACCGGCGTTTAACCGCCGGCGACGACAGGCCGCGGCGGTGCCCGCGTCGGGTTTGCTCTACAGGCCACCGTTCGACGAGCGGTTTGTGGCTACGGGTTGCTGGAGCTTGCGCGCATCCAGTGGTGCCCTCAGCTTCGCCGGAGATGGCCCAGAACGACGGCGGTGATGACAAGTGCGGCGGCCGGTGTTCGGGCGTCGAATGAGTCGATGGTGCAGGGCATGGCAGGAGCCGCGGTTAGGCGCGTTGGACTGGTGGGGGTGCAGTGAGCTCAGTGGTAAGCTTGGACGCGTGCTTGCACGGCCGTAGCTGCGGTGGCGACATGGCTGGCGGCGAGGAGCAATCGACTCCGATGGCTAGGGTGGCTAGAAGGCACGGACGAGCACGGGAAGAGAGGGGAAAGAAACAGGGGCTCACGGCAAATCCAGTAGAGTCAACGGCGAGGCCGGGGAGGGTCTGGAGCTCGCGAATCCACCCCGGCGAGCTTCAGTGGCCGACGATGAAGAAGATGGAGATGGCGTTGATGCAGAGCTTCCCGGGTCGCCTGGCTCGTTGAGGACATAGCAGGCGGCGAGGCGGAGCTCTCGGGCAAGATGATAGGCCCAGAGGGGCACGGTGGCTACGGTGAACGGCGTCGGTGGCAACGAGCGGGTTCGGGTCTGCTCGGGAGAGGGGCTAGAGGCCAAGGGAGAGAGCAGAGAGGGAAGGGAGAGTGAGAGAGAGTCGAGGGGGTCTCCGTGGCGTCTCCAGGGGTCGCGGGAGCTAGCAGGGAGGCAGGAGGTGGCGTGCGGCAGCCGTGCGCGCGTCGAGCACGCGCCGTGCATCCGACTGGCGGGAGGAAGAAGACCTCCCTGCCCCTGGTGGGCTGGGCCGACCAGATGGGCTGCCAGGTGAGCGCCAGGTAAGCCTTTCCTTTTCCTGTTTTCTTTTTCTATTTTTCTGGCATTTGTTCCGATTTAGTAAAATACTAAATCAACTTATTTTATACTGTAAATTTTAGTAGGGACTAGTTTGACCACTCCAAAGCCCCTCACCAAAATTCAGAAATATTGGACAATATTTTGTATATATAAAAATATTTATCCAACGCAAATAAATACTGGATTAATTCCAAATGGCCAAAATAAATATTTATGAGCTCCTGAAAATATTTGTTTGAATTTTACCTCTGACCAATATTTTCACAGAGCAACATGAACATTTTCTTGGACCTTTTTGGAGCAATTTTTATCTGGGTCATTTCTAGAAATGAGTTCTGAGGGTTTGAAAAATCCCCATTTCGAATTTAAATGGAATTTAAACATGATGCACAAATGACTAGCTAGTCTAGGTCATACCAGAACTAGGGATGTGACAACTCACCCCCACTCGGAAGAATCTCATCCTGAGATTCAGGAGTTGGCGGAAAGAAAGCGGAGTACTCAAGTCGAAGACGATCTTCTTGCTCCCAGGTAGCTTGTCTCTCGGAATGATGAGACCACTGAACCTTGAGAAACTTGATGTTATGATATCGAGTGACACGCTCTGCTTGATCCAGAATGTGAACGGGGTACTCTCGATAAGTGAGGTTATCTTGGAGATCAAGCGTTTCGTGGTCCACTCCGCGGATGGGATCCGAGAAGCAATGCCTGAGTTGAGAGATGTGGAAGACATCATGATGTCGAGAAAGATGTGGGGGTAGTTCCAACTGGTAGGCAACCTCTCCTCGTTTAGCGAGAATGCGAAAAGGACCAATGTAACGAGGAGCCAACTTGCCCTTGATACCGAAACAATGGGTACCCTTCAAAGGAGTAACCCAAAGGTAAGCCTTGTCGCCAACTTCATAAGACACTTCCTTATGACGACGGTCATACTGGCTCTTTTGACGAGATTGGGCTGTTTTCAAATTCTCACGAATGATGCGAACTTGCTCTTCTGTCTCCTGGATCATATCCGGTCCAAAGAATTGTCTTTCACCGGTTTCTGACTAGTTCAAAGGTGTTTGACATCTTCGTCCATACAGAATCTCGAAGGGTGCTTTCTTAAGACTGGATTGGTAGCTATTGTTATAAGCAAACTCGGCAAAGGGAAGAAATTTCTCCCAATCCATACCGAATGAGATAACGCAAGCTCTAAGCATGTCTTCAAGAATTTGGTTGACCCTTTCCACCTGACCACTTGACTGAGGGTGGAAAGCGGTACTGAAAGAAAGATGAGTTCCCATGGCATTCTGGAAACTTTCCTAGAAATGAGAGGTGAAAAGACTGCCACGGTCTGAATTGATC
Source organism: Triticum dicoccoides (assembly GCF_002162155.2). NCBI lineage: Eukaryota > Viridiplantae > Streptophyta > Magnoliopsida > Poales > Poaceae > Triticum > Triticum dicoccoides. The sequence goes on from NC_041390.1 coordinate 190,612,310, forward strand.
TCTAGTGGAACACCATGGAGTGACACTACTCAGGAGATATATAAGTCAGCGAGCTAACTAGCAGTGATACTCTCTCGAACAGGTAGGAAGTGAGCCACTTTGGAGAGACGATCAATGACTACGAAGATAGCATTATTTCCTTTCTTGGTCCTGGGAAAACCGGTGATGAAGTCCATACCAACTTTGTCCCATTTCCACTCGGGAATAGCTAAAGGTTTAAGGGTGCCACCAGGTCTTTGATGCTCTTCCTTAACGCGACGACAAACGTCATAGTTGGCAATATACTGAGCGGTTCCTCTCTTCATCCTAGTCCACCAGAACCTCTGGCGTAGGTCCTGATACATCTTGGTACTACCGGGATGAATCGTGAGAGGGGATTCATGGGCCTCCTTAAGGATCAGTTGCTGCATCTGTTGACATTTGGGAACCACCAAATGGTTTCCAAAGTAAACAACACCTCGTTCATCCATAGAGAAACAACCAGCAACTCCCTTGGAAATATTCTTCTTGATTCGGGAAATTCCCGTATCATGCTTCTGAGCCTCTATGATCTGATTCGTAAGGGTAGGTTTCGCCACCAAGGTAGAAAGGGAACCACGAGGAGCTATGTGAAGGTTAAGCTTACAGAATTCCTCATGGAGGGGTGGTTGACATAGTTGCAACATGAGGTTGTTGCAATAGGATTTACGACTTAAAGCATCAGCCATGACATTGGCTTTGCCTGGGGTGTAGGTGATTCCTAAGTCGTAATCCGAGATCAACTCCAACCAATGTCTCTGTCTGAGATTCAGATCCGGTTGGGTGAAGATATACTTGAGACTCTGATGGTCAGTGTAGATTTCGCAACGGTTACCAAGAAGGTAATGTCGCCAAGTCTTAAGTGCATAGACTACGGCTGCAAGCTCCAGATCATGTGTAGGATAATTTTCCTCATGTGGATGCAACTGTCGAGATGCATAGGCAATCACATGACGATCCTGCATAATAATGCAACCTAGTCCTTGACGCGAAGCGTCGCAATAGATAACAAAGTCTTTAGTGAAATCTGGTGGCACGAGTATGGGCGCAGAAGTTAGGCATCTTTTCAGTTCCTGAAAATTGTGCTCACACTGTGGGGTCCACTCAAACCTTTTATCTTTCTTGAGAAGCTCCATGAGGGGTTTGGCCACTTTGGAGAAGTTTTCAACGAAGCAGCGACAATAACTAGCTAGACCAAGGAAACTCCTAACTTGTTTGACCGTTTCGGGTGGAGTCCAATCGAGAACGGCTTTGACTCTCTCGGGATTGAAAACAATGCCCTTACCAGAGATCACATGGCCCAGATAGGTCACTTCTGGCAACCAAAATTCACACTTGGAGAACTTGGCATAAAGGCGGTGCTCTCTGAGTTTTTCTAACACAAGCCTAAGATGTTCGGCATGCTCTACCTCGTTCTTCGAGTAAATAAGAATATCATCGAGATAAACCACGACGAACTTATCTAAGTACTCCATAAAGATCGAGTTCATCAAGCGGGAGAAAGTAGCTGGAGCATTGGTTAGGCCGAAAGACATCACGGTGTACTCGTATTGACCATAACGAGTGACAAAGGACGTTTTGGGGATGTCCCCGTTTCTGATTTTGATTTGGTGGTAGCCTAACCTCAAATCCATCTTGGAAAAGACTGAGGATCTAGCGAGCTGATCATATAGGTCGTTGATCCTGGGGAGTGGATACTTGTTCTTTATCGTGACCACGTTAACAGGGCGATAATCTACAACCATCCGATCCGTACCATCCTTCTTCTTGACGAAGAGGACAGGACAAGCCCAAGGAGAAGAACTGGGACGGATGAAACCCTTTTGCAAGGACTCATCAAGCTGTTTCTTAAGCTCGGCTAACTCCAAAGGTGCCATCTTGTATGGTCTCCTAGAGATTGGAACAGTTCCTGGGATAAGTTCTATGACAAACTCTACATCTCTGTCAGGTGGGACACCTGGCAGTTCTTCTGGAAAAACATCCGGGAAGTCATGGACTACCAGAATATCTTCAAGGTCTGGAAGAGGGCTGGCATTAAGAGAATAGAGTTGATGCCTTGCAACTCTAGTGGAGACAGTGACTATTTTGCCAGATGGATGAAGTTGAACAGATCTGGTGTAACAATCGATCTTGGCATGATGAGCTATCATCCAGTCCATACCCAAGATGATGTTAATATCTGAGGACTTGAGAGATATCAAAGAAGCAAGGAATACCAGTCTGTCAACAAGGATTTCATTACCATGGCTTACCTTGGAGGTTTGCCATTTGGAACCAGGAGTCTGGATTATTAGTGGAGTTGGCATATCACAAAATGACATGTCGTGCAACCGAGCATAACCTTCGGATATGAAGGAGTGGGATGCTCCATTATCGAACAGAACTGAAGCTGGGTGAAAATTGACAAGAAGCGTACCCAGTATGACGTCGGGATCATCTTGAGCTTCTATAGCTGAGACATGGTGCACACATGCTCGTTCAATGGAGACTGGCTTGGTACTGATCATCTTGACTGATGGCTTTTCACGGCCAACAGACCTCTCAGACTGGGGTGGAGTATAACTGGACCGAAGGTAGTCACGTGCATAGTGTCCTGGTTCTCCGCAGGTGAAGCAAGTTCCTGAGGTAGGACGTGGACCTACATTGGCAAGTGTTCCACTAATAGGCCTGGGTGGAGCACGTTGCTGAGCTAGGTGAGGCACCACATCGGATGACCTCGGTGCATATCCAGGTGGAAGAGCTGAGTTCGGAATCCAAATCCGTCGCTTCTGAGAGCCAGAGCGGGAGGAAGAACCCATATCACGGTTGTGCTTATGAGACTCCTCGTAAGTGAGCTGAGCTGTCTCTGCATTAATGGCCTTGTCCACAAGAGCCTGGAAAGTATCACAATGATGCAGGTGGAGATCACGACGCAACTTAGGGTTGAGACCCTTCCGGAACCTAGCCTGCTTCTTAGCATCCGTGGACACTTCTTCTGTAGCATAGCGGGCGAGGTTTCCAAACTCTCTATTGTAAGCATGAACATGCAGCTTACCCTGGGTAAAACTACAGAACTCTTCCCTCTTGCGGTCAATGAGAGCCTGAGGAATGTGGTGCTCACAAAAAGCCTCGGTGAAATCCCTCCAGGTAGGAATCTGACCAGCTGGAAACATAGCCTCATAGCTCTGCCACCAGATACTAGCAGGACCTTCCAGGTGATAGGTAGCATAGGTGACCTTGTCACCTTCAGCCACGTTCGCAGAAAGCAACTTGTGAGTGATGCTCCGGAGCCAGTCATCCGCATCGAGTGGCTCAATGGAATGATGGAAAGTGGGTGGTTTCAGAGCAATGAAGTCGGTGATGGAAACCCACTTCTTACACTGATGTGCGGTGTTCTGCTTAATCTGTGCCAGCAAGCGGTTAGTCTCACGCTTGTTCCTCTCGGATGCTAACAAGAACTCTGCCATCAAAGGCTGGTCAGGAGGATCCTCATCCCTACCATCTCCGTGGTTCTTGCTATGAGCAACTGAACCTCAGTTAGCAGACGACATCCTGGCATAGAAACCAAGGAAACAAAGATGGAATTAGCATCGACATAAGGATGCGGAATGTAATGCGAAAGCATTGGAAACTCTTGAAATCCTGGGACAATTTCGGCAGCATAACGGCTGTAAATGCTCAAAAGGATTTTTGAGACATTCATCAAGGAATAGCATAATCAATCAGCATCATAATATCAAGGTTCTGGGTCAACTGAGGACACACGGAAGTAGTAGAACTGTACGGAGACACAACCCAACAATCCTAAGACTTTACGGTTTAGTAGCACGTCATCCTGAGAGATAGAGGAGAAGCCTAGGCCTTAACCCTCCTAGAAAAGAAGAGCCCGACTCAGAAAGAATGACATGAGGTAAAGGAGAAAAAAGAGCCTTACGTTCCCTTCCACAATCAATTCCCTTATATGACTAAAGCATTTCCAGAGTTAACTTCGACCAGTTTGGCTTGGTAATCCTACAGTCAGTCAGGCTCTGATACGAACGCTGTCGGGACCCCGATCCTAAGTCACATAGATCTAGCATGTAACACTTCATATCACTTTGCGGCCTCACGCAAGGTATTCCCACGGGTGCCACCTTACCAAGCCGGGACCATTCGTGCCTTTTGGCTCACGTATATGATAGTGTCGCTAGCATCCATATGACAGAGAACCCGGACCGACATGACTAGTCGTGAACCCAAAGTGGCACTAACTTACAGGGACAGGCATACATGAATCAACCTCGAGCATGTCGGTCAACAGCGTATGAATCCGGGCTATAGCACTGGGCTAACAGGACTCCGGGAACCCGGGCTATAGTAGGCTAGGCAGGACTCCGGATGTCACCGCGTGACATTTCCCCGAAGGGACAGACACAGGAACAAAGTGAATCACATGCCGGCCAGTCAAGTGTTCCGGAGCAGTAGTGCTGGGCTAGCAGGACTCTGGTGAACCGGGCTATAGCGGACTACTATGACTCATGGAAGCACAAGACTACATTTCCCCATTAGAGAGGCTACCAGAGGTAAACAACTAGGTTGTCGGATCCCACACATAGCAATACACGTTACACGTACGCATAACATGGAAGTATGAGCTGTACAGCATGGCATCACAACATAACTCAAACTCATATAGATAAAGGCCCAGAAGAGCCACATAGCATTCAATACAAACAGGGGTCTCATGACCCATCATTCAGAGCATACAAGCAACAGAAACATTACATGTCTGAGTACAGAGAACTACAAAAGGAAAAGAATAAGAAGCCTGACTAAACGCGACCCTCCCAAGGGTACAAGATCGTAGCTGGGATACAAGCTACTCGTCGAAGTCACTAGTGTAACCTACTGCAAAACATAAATAAGCAAACGTGAGTACAAAGGTACTCAGCAAGTCTTACATCAGAACTATCTACACATGCAACATTATCAACAAAGGGGGGGGGGTGGATTTTAACAGCAGCAAGCCAGCTTTGACTCAGTGGCTAACCTATACTACGAGTATCAGAAACTTCTTTGAGGTGAGAAGACACACATGAGTCCACATATTCACCATATCAATACTCCACTATGGATCCGGTCCCATCTCCCTACGAGAAGGCCATCCATAGCACTCACGCTTATCTTGCGGATTTTAGAGTATCCACTTCATGTTGTCTATGTACTACATAAGTCCTCCAAGTTTCCATATCCGAGGAAAACGGCTATTCGAATAGATAATGTTGACCCTGCAGGGGTGTACTTCTTCACACACGCTCTCGCCACTTATAGCCCTATACATGTCATGTACCTCAGCAACCTTCAAGCAGAAGCTGGGCGAGGGTGTCGGCCACGACTTGACTAACCACACAAGTCTCTCGTCCAGGTTTATCGCATATTCGGGTTCCATCCGCAAGGAGATCCAGCCGGGGTGTCGCTCACGGCCCCAAACGATGTGTGCAGGGTTCCCAAGCCCACCATCCGGGTGCCACTTGGTACACCGTGCCATGACGCCTAGTCTGTTCCAAGCCCGTCCTGTCGGACACCACCTGGTAGACAAGTAGCACTACCTACAAACGCCAGAAACTAGTTGCAACTCCTGGACAGAGATCAAGTGGATTAATAAGCCGAGAGGGGCCGGATCACCGGAACCCAATGTGTGGTAGTAACTGGACTTGGATAACATACACAGAACTCAGTGCTTAAGGATGGTTCCAATGAGACAACCCACCATGTATTCCTACATGGCCTCTCATCGCTTACTTTACCAAAACGTGTTCACACACTTAGCCTTTACTTGTAGGACATGTTCACCACTCCGATTCATTCCCGATGAATCAGCCCTGACACAACTCTAAGCATAGCTGGCATAAGGAAAACAAGCATGGATGAGTAGGCACATCAAGGCTTAAGCAACTCCTACTCATGCTAGTGGGTTTCAACTATTTACTATGGCAGTGACAGGTCATGCAGAGGAATGGGTTCAGCTACCGCAACAGAAAGTAGCAGTTTGAATTGTTGTTGTCCTAATTCAGTAAAGGAGCAGGAGCGAGAGAGTGGGATTTATCGAGATGATCAAGGGGGTTTGCATTCCTGATAGAACGATGAAGGGGTACGGCTCCTCTAACAGGTACTCGGGAACACCTTCCGGAGTGGAACCTATCAAGAAGAAACGGTGTCGGCGATCAACACACAAACAAATGCAACAAAATGATGCATGAACATGACATGTGCCAATTCTAGTGTTTGGGCTAATGCAAGATGCTACCAAGTTGGTTGAAGCCCATTTGAATGAAAGATTCAAATGCAATTCAAAATGAAGCATTTAAAATGCCCATATTATGTTTTCACTTATACAGCATGTATAAGTTGGATTTTCATGCATGTAACTGGCATAAATGGGTTCCTTGCATTTTTCTAATAATTTTTCATATATAATTTATTTCATTCTGAGCTACGGTTGAATTTCTATGATTTTTAGAAGTTTTAGACATTTTCTGGAATTTTCTAATTATATAAAATTCAGAAAATGATTTACTGCGTCAGCATGACATAGCTGTGATGTTAGCAGGTCAACTGGGTCGGCTAGGTCAAACCTGACCTGTGGGACCCATACGTTAGTGTCTCAGACTGGTTAGGTGGATGACAGGTGGGACCGGTCCATGTTGACTTGACCAAAGTCAAAGCTGACACGTGGGGCCCACACGTATTAGTACTAATCTTAACAAAAAATTAGACTAACCTAACTATGCTCGGGGACCCACATGTCATTGACACAGGCAATAACTAAACATGATTAGCACCTAACTAATGGTGCCACGTCAGCCACCGGCGTTTAACCGCCGGCGACGACAGGCCGCGGCGGTGCCCGCGTCGGGTTTGCTTTACAGGCCACCGTTCGACGAGCGGTTTGTGGCTACGGGTTGCTGGCGCTTGCGCGCATCCAGTGGTGCCCTCAGCTTCGCCGGAGATGGCCCAGAACGATGACGGTGATGACAAGTGCGGCGGCCGGCGTTCGGGCGTCGAACGAGTCGACGGTGCAGGGCATGGCAGGAGCCGCGGTTAGGCGCGTTGGACTCGTGGGGGTGCGGTGAGCTCAGTGGTAAGCTTGGACGCGTGCTTGCACGGCCGTAGCCGCGGTGGTGACATGGCCGGCGGCGAGGAGCAATCGGCTCCGATGGCCAGGGTGGCTAGAAGGCGCAGACGAGCACGGGGAGAGAGGGGAAAGAAACAGGGGCTCATGGTGAATCCAGCAGAGTCAACGCCGAGGCCGGGGAGGGTCTGGAGCTCGCGAATCCACGCCCGCGAGCTTCAATGGCCGACGATGAAGAAGATGGAGATGGTGTTGATGTAGAGCTTCTCGGGTCGCCTGGCTTGTTGAGGACGTAGCAGGCGGCGAGGCGGAGCTCTGGGGCAAGATGATAGGCCCAGAGGGGCACGGTGGCTACGGTGAACGGTGTTGGTGGCGACTAGCGGGTTCGGGTCTGCTCGGGAGAGGGGCTAGAGGCCAGGGGAGAGAGCAGAGAGCGAAGGGAGAGTGAGAGAGAGTCGAGGGGGTCTGCGTTGCGTCTCCAGGGGTCGCGGGAGCAAGCAGGGAGGCGCGCGTCGGGCACGCGCCGTGCATCCGACTGGCGGGAGGAAGAAGACCTCCCTGCCCCTGGTGGGCTGGGCCGGCCAGAAGGGCTGCCAGGTGAGCGCCAGGTAAGCCTTTCCTTTTCCTGTTTTCTTTTTCTATTTTTCTGGCATTTGTTCTGATTTAGTAAAATACTAAATCAACTTATTTTTTTCTGTAAATTTTAGTAGGGACTAGTTTGACCACTCCAAAGCCCCTCACAAAAATTCAGAAATATTGGACAATATTTTGTATATATAAAAATATTTATCCAACGCAAATAAATACTTGATTAATTCCAAATGGCCAAAATAAATATTTATGAGCTCCTGAAAATATTTGTTTGAATTTTACCTCTGACCAATATTTTCAGAGAGCAACATGAACATTTTCTTGGACCTTTTTGGAGCAATTTTTATCTGGGTCATTTCCAGAAATGAGTTCTGAGGGTTTCACAAATCCCCATTTCAAATTTAAATGGAATTTAAACATGATGCACAAATGACTAGCTAGTCTAGGTCATACCAGAACTAGGGATGTGACAGAACTCTAGGGCTGTTTGTGACACTTATAGGAATAGCCCAACGGATTGATTGGAAAGAATAACTTTGAGGTGGTTTTGTACCCTACCATAATCTCTTCGTTCGTTCTCCACTATTAGTGACTTTGGAGTGACTCTTTGTTGCTTGTTGAGGGATAGTTTTATGATCCAATTATGTTAGTATTGTTGAGGGAACTTACACTAGCAAAAGTATGAACCCTAGGCCTTGTTTCCTATCATTGCAATATCGTTTCCGCTCACTTTTATGATTCGTTACCTTGTTGTTTTATTATTTCAGATTACAAATACCTTTATCTACTATCCATATACCACTTGTATCACCATCTCTTCGCCGAACTAGTGCACCTATACAATTTACCATTGTATTGGGTGTGTTGGGGACACAAGAGACTCTTTGTTATTTGGTTGCAGGGTTGCTTGAGAGAGACCATCTTCATCCTACGCTCCTACGGATTGATAAACCTTAGGTCATCAACTTGAGGGAAATTTGCTACTGTCCTACAAACCTCTGCACTTGGAGGCCCAACAACGTCTACAAGAAGAAGGTTGTGTAGTAGACATCACTTAGCTAGTGCCCGGTGGCCAAGGATCCCGTTGTAGCGCAAGGGGATCTCGGCTACATCGAAACAATCTTCTCTATCCTGTAGTTTAACTCGCCTCCAAACGTCACGAGCAGCGTGACCTTGCCCTTCGGCTGACTCCTTCCCGGGTTAACCCCTTGAAACGTGACCGTCTCTTCGAGGTCTCCATCAGGAATCTGCAGCCTTTTGATCACAATAGGCTAGATCAAGTTCAGACCGGCCCCGCCATCAACTAGCATTTTTTTCACCTTGAGGTTGCATATCATTGGCGAGACCAACAATGGAGAACACCCGACCGCAGTTGTGCGATCAGGGAGATCCTCGGTGTTAAAAATGATAGGCGTGCTGGACCACTTCAGTGGCTTTCGGGCATAGAATGATGGTTCCGTTGATGTGACCTCATGCGCTCACTGCTTGAGCTGGCGGTGAAAGGTGTGCAGCGAGGCGCAACCTTCGACGCACATGGCCTTCATAGCCTTCTGGAACTCATGCTCGCCGGACTCGTCGTCCTTGTCATGACCATCGTCTTCCTGCTTCTTGTCGTGGCCCGGGAAGGCCTCTCTTGCTGGTTATCCTTGCCACTGCGACCCACTTGGCCGCCATGCTTCTTGTCGGATCCTTCGGCACCATCCCGACCCTTCTCCTTGCCCCGCCTCTCATACTCAGCTTTTTGCTTCTCGGCAAGCAGCTCAACTTGTCGGCAATTCTGGAGGTCATGCCCCTTGGTGCGGTGGATCTTGCAGTACTGTTGTCAGAGCCTCCTCGCTTGTTGGCAGCCACCAAGGCCCGGCAAGCGGCACACCCAGCAATTTCCTTGCCGTTGTCGTCTACCTTGGCCTTTTTGGCAGCGCCGGTGTCCTCGGATTCCTCGACGGCAAGCACGGTCTTGCCGTTGCGCTTCCTGTTGTGGCGCCGGCCGTTCCTTGTCGGGGCGGCTGTGTCTTCGTCTGTGGAGTCGGTTTCCGCACCGGCGTCCTTGCCGGGGTACTTTCTCCCCTCTTCAGCTCGAGTGCACCTATCGGGCAGAACGTAAAGTTCGGCCACATCTTTGACCTTGTTCATCGCCAGCTCTTCACGCATCTTGTGGTTGCGCACATTCTGATGGAATGCACTGATCACGGCAGCGGGATGAACATCTGGGATGCTGTACTGCACCCTGCTGAACCTCTATATGTACTTGCGCAGGTTTTCACCTTCCTTCTGGGGGATAATATGCAAATCTCTTGCCTGGCCATGAGCTTGGTGGCCTCCAGTGAAGGCGCCAACGAACTCATGACACAAATCCGGCCAAGAAGAAATGGAATCCGCCGGCAAGTGCATCAACCATGACATGACATTGGGTTTAAGCGCCAACGGGAAGTAATTGGCAAGCACCTTGTCGTCGCGAGCACCAGCAGCTTGCATCACCATGGTGTAGATGCTGAGGAACTCCGACGGGTGGGTCTTGCCGTTGTACTTCTCGCCAACATCGGGCTTCAACGTGCGGTGGGAGGGCCACTAGAACTGCCGCAACTCACGGGTAAAGGTTGAGCAACCCACCTCATAGGGTAGGCCGCCAGAGCCTCCCGGTGCTGGGTGGTCCATAGTGGGCCCCTCCCGCCTATCTGACTAGTGGCGTGCATCACGCCGGCGCTCGATGGTGGTTCGAGCGTCTTCATGGGATCGCTCCCAAAGAACTTGGCGTTGATCGCGGTGGGTCCGTGGGTCGGACGTCGCTATGGAAATGTTATCACAAGCGTCATCACGACGGACCGACACCAACAGTGGCTGGCGTGGGGGAGGAGAGTGCACCGTGGCTGCAGCACCTCCGACCCTTCCACCACTGGCATGCGGTGGATCGACGGAGTGCCGGCCTGAGGGCCCCGCTGGTCGCGGCTCATCTTTGTTGGCAATGCCGACGAGGCTCCGGATGGTGGCTCTCCACTCATCGAGCTTTTTCGCAGCAGGCGGAAAGTCGAGGAGCAACTGTGCGCGCGCTAGAACTTCTGCTGGCGTGGGTGGCAGCGAAAGCTGCGTGGACCGTGACGCGCTCCGACTTCTAACCATGTTAGAAGGACCTCTATCACGGCCTTGCGGCTGTGCGCCATTTTTGCCAGCGCCTCGGCGTGCGAGCTCGCCCTCTACGTCCCGTGAATGAGGCACGGGACTCTTCCCATGGCGGCACCCAGGGTCACCAGTGGGGTGACGCTGCTCGTCGTGCACAACCTGAGAAGGGCACATCGTGGGGGCCAATATAGGCGTCTTGGAAGTCGCCGCTGTCGTGGTTCTAAACCTGACAGTAGAACAGGGGGTAGGAATGTAGAGGCAAGATCCTAGCTATGGAGGAGTTGTACACGCGAGTTTTACAAGTTCAGGCCCTTCTCGGAGGAAGTAACAGCCCTACCTCTCGGAGCCCGGAGGCGGTCGACTGGATATATGCGTGTGAATTACAAAAGGTGCGAACCCTTGTCCCAGAGGAGGGGGTGGCTTATATAGAGTGCACCAGGACCCCAGTGATGGGGTTATGTACCTAGGGTAGGGTCATGGACCTGATCTAAGTACCTTACCCAAGGACACCCTCAGAAGAAGTCGCCTTCCAGTCGACTAACGAGGGACACACTCGACTGACTTGAAGGACTCGACCACGAAGACTCACTCGACCACCAGAAGGTCTAGAGGCACTCTGCACTGCAACGGCCTGTAATCAAGTAGACTTTATGATAGTAAAGGCACTTTATGTGGGGCGTTACCAGTAACGCCCCAGACTTAACTCACCGTAAACCCTCTCCTACGTGGGCTGGCTGGGGTCCTGGCGCACTCTATATAAGCCACCCCCCTCCACAGGCAGAGGGGTTCGGCACCTTGTAACTCATATACTCATAATCCACTCGACCGCCTCCGGGCTCCGAGACGTAGGGCTGTTACTTCCTCCGAGAAGGGCCTGAACTCGTACATCCTTTGTGCTTACAACCTCTCCATAGCTAGGACCTTGCCTCTCAATACCTACCCCCCACTCTACTGTCAGGCTTAGAACCACGACAGTTGGCGCCCACCGTGGGGCGGGTGTTTTAGCGATTTTGTGGAGAAGTTGCAATTCTTCCGAGTACTTTCATCATGGTGTCTGCTGGAGTTTTGGTCGGGGGTCAAGAGATCCGTCTCGGCACTCTCACCTTCATCGCCGACGACTCCGCATGGCTCCAGGAGGCTCCACTCGACGTGGATGCGCTCCCCATCCGCGGTGCGACGCATTTTCGCGCATGTGTCCGTGGCGTTCTGCTGCGGCAACCGTCGACCCAGTATCGGTCGGCTCCTTTATCGTCCACCCTCCCGGTCTCCCGCCAGCGCAAGCGCTCAGGCCGGTCGAGGCTTCAGCGATGGGTGAGGCACGCGGTGGCTCGCCAATCGGCCACCACCCAAGTTGCGGCAATCGAGCCCGACGAACCTCTCTACGGCTTGTTCGATCAGTCGACTGGCTCCGTAGAGACTGCATCCGAGTGCGGTAGCAGTGATCCAGCGGCGGAAATCTTGATGGTCGACGGGCCCCACAGTCCCCCTGGCTTCTCCCGTGGTGGTGGAGCAGGTGACGGCGGCGACCCTACACGAGGCTACGAAGAGTACCAGCCCGAGCCACTCGACTCTCTGCAAAGAGAGGAACTTCGCCGCAGGAACGAGGATCTCCTGCGTATTCCCATCGCAGGAGAAACCCCCGAGGCTCGTGCCTTGGAGGAGGCGCGTCTGGCCAATTTGGCCGAGCGCACTCGACTGGAGAACCTTCAGCGAGCACTCGACGAGCGCGCGCGGCAACGAGTTCCCGACACCAGTCGACGTCAACTCTTCCCGCCAACTCAGCTATATCAAACCCCAATTCAGAATTTAGCAGCTGCGACCCGTATAGCAGAGTCCATCGAGCCTTCGCAGTCGGAAGCTGGCAGAGGTTTGCTACAGATCAGGGATCTGCTCCGGGCAGCAGGAGATCAGAATTCAGCCGTGTCTCAGTCGCGCAACAGAATTCACAGTCGATCCGTCACTGTGAATACGGTTCAGTCGGCTCACAGCCCCAGATCGCCTCCGCGGCGTGAAGGGCGCGAGAATCGGCGAGATCAATATGGCGACAGACTCAACCGAGATGATAGGCGTCGAGTGCCCTATTCCCCTCCGAGGGGTGGGTCTTACGCTCCTCGGCAGCCAGATGACAGGCGTCAGTACAGTACAGGGCGTAGGGTTCCAGTCGACCCCAGAGAACCAGGCTTCGACGCGCGGTCCATTATCGTGCAAGGGTTGGTTGACCGGAACAGAGCCCATCGAGGTGGACTCGACAGAGATGTACCCACAAGCAGTCGAGTGCATGTTTCTGGTCCTGAATGTTTCAGCAGAGCTATCAGAGCCGCAGTTATCCCTCCCAATTTCAGGTTGGCAACAGGAGTCAGCAAGTTCACTGGTGAGTCTAAGCCTGAAACTTGGCTTGAAGACTACCGAGTGGCAGTTCAGATTGGTGGTGGGAACGACGAGGTGGCCATGAAGCATTTGCCCCTCATGTTGGAAGGTTCTGCCAGGGCATGGTTGACTCAATTACCTCCTAGCAGCATTTACACTTGGGAAGATCTGTCCCGAGTGTTCGTCAGGACGTTTGAAGGAACTTGCAAGCGACCAGCTGGATTGACAGAGTTGCAAGTCTGCGTGCAGAAAACTAATGAGACTCTCAGAGAGTATATTCAGAGGTGGATCACTTTGCACCACACTGTGGAGAATGTGTCTGATCATCAGGCAGTCTGCGCCTTCAAAGATGGTGTCAAGAACAGAGAACTGAGTTTGAAGTTTGGTCGAACCGGTGACATGACCTTGGGTCGGATGATGGAGATTGCTACCAAGTACGCCAACGGCGAAGAAGAAGACCGACTCCGAAGCGGCAAGCACAAGCCGAGTCAGTCGGAAAAAGGAAACACCAGTCGGAAACAGAAGCGGAAGGCTGAACCGGCAGCTCCTGGAGAGGCTCTGGCCGTGACTCAAGGAAAGTTTAAGGGGAAACCAAAAGGATCCTGGAACCCCAAGAAGGTAAAGGATAAAGAAGGGAACAACGTGATGGATATGCCATGTCACATTCACACGAAGAAAGACGAAGAGGGGAATATCATTTACCCAAAGCACACCACTCGCCAATGTCGACTCCTGATCCAGCAGTTTCAGGGAAAACAGTCTAAGGACAAGGAGAAGGAGTCGGACAAGGCCGAAGACAAGGAGGACAGTGAGGAAGGATATCCGCATATCAACTCCACTCTAATGATCTTTGCAGATGTGGAAAGCAGAAGTCGACTGAAAGTGATTAACCGAGAGGTGAACATGGTTGCCCCTGCAAAAGCAAATTATCTGAAGTGGTCTCAAACACCCATCACATTCGACCAATCTGATCACCCGACTCATATTGCCACCCCTGGGAGGCAAGCTTTCGTGGTCGATCCAGTTGTCGAAGGCACTCGACTGACGAAGGTGCTGATGGATGGTGGAAGTGGGCTGAACTTATTGTATGCAGACACATTGAAAGGTATGGGCATTCCGATGTCCCGACTGAGCACTAGTAACATGAGCTTTCATGGAGTTATACCAGGGAAGAAGGCCGAGTCACTCGGCCAGATAGCTTTGGACGTGGTGTTTGGTGATTCGAAGCATTTTCGCAAAGAAAAGTTGACGTTTGAGGTCGTGGATTTTCAGAGTGCATATCATGCCATTTTGGGGAGACCAGCTTACGCACGATTTATGGCTCGACCATGCTACGTGTACCTCAAATTGAAGATGCCCGGCCCCAAAGGAGTGATCACTGTCACCGGTGATCGGAAAAAGGCAGAAGAGTGCTTTCAGAAGGGCTCCAAGATCGCCGATTCCCAGGTGACAGCGGTCGAGTTCGAAGAATATAAGCAAAACGCAGATCCGAGTGACTTGCTGCGATCCAAGAAGCCCGCCACAGAGTCTGCATTCCAGTCGTCCGGTGAGACGAAGCCTGTTCACATTCACCCGACCGACCCCGAAGCAGCTCCGACCCGCATCTCCACGACACTCGACCCAAAATAGGAAGAAGCGCTCATCCAGTTTCTCCGTGAGAACTGGGACATTTTTGCATGGAAGCCCGCTGACATGCCAGGTGTTCCCAGGGGACTGGCTGAGCATCGCCTAAGAGTCGACTCATCTGCAAAACCAGTCAAAGAGCATCTTCGGCGGTCCGCCGTCTAGAAGAGAAAAGCCATTGGCGAAGAAGTGGCTCGACTGTTGGCGGCAGGATTTATCCGAGAGATATACCACTCCGAGTGGCTCGCTAATGTCATCATGGTTCCTAAGAAGGACAAGTCGCTCTGAATGTGCATTGATTTCAAGCACATCAACCGGGCCTGCCCGAAAGATCATTTTCCTCTCCCTCGCATAGATCAAATTGTTGACTCGACCACGGGATGTGAGAGGTTATCTTTTTTAGATGCCTACTCCGGGTACCACCAGATCCGTCTGTACGGGCCCGACGAGGTAAAAACAGCTTTCATCACTCCATTCGGGTGCTTCTGCTATATCACCATGCCATTCGGCCTCAAGAATGCCGGGGCCACATTCATGCGAATGATTCAGAAGTGTCTACTCACTCAAATCAGTCGGAATGTGGAAGCTTATATGGATGATATTGTTGTCAAGTCACGAAAAGGTTCCGACCTGCTCGCTGACCTCGCCGAAACATTTGCCAACCTCAGAAGGTATGATATCAAGCTCAATCCATCGAAGTGCACATTTGGAGTTCCTGGTGGCAAGTTACTCGGTTTTCTCGTTTCCGAACGGGGAATCGACGCTAACCCAGAGAAGATTGGCACTATTCTCCGAATGAAACGCCCTGTGCGAGTGCACGATGTCCAGAAGCTTACTGGATGCTTGGCCGCATTAAGTCGATTCATCTCACGACTCGGTGAAAAGGCATTGCCTCTTTACCGACTGATGAAAAAGACAGACAAGTTCGAGTGGACTCCAGAAGCTGATGCAGCGTTTGCCGAGCTAAAAGCTCTGCTCTCCACCCAGCCGGTGCTTGCTGCTCCAATCAGCAAAGAGCCTCTGTTGCTCTATATCGCAGCCACAGGGCAAGTCGTCAGTACCGTGCTAATGGTCGAGCGGGAAGAAGAAGGAAAAGCCCTCAAAGTTCAGCGCCCAGTGTATTATTTGTCTGAAGTCTTGACTCCATCCAAGCAGAGATATCCTCATTATCAGAAGCTTGTATATGGAATATACATGACCACAAAGAAGGTTGCTCATTATTTCTCTGATCATTCCATCACAGTCGTCAGCGACGCTCCACTATCAGAGATTTTGCACAATAGGGATGCAACTGGTCGAGTGGCCAAATGGGCGATTGAACTTCTTCCCCTTGATATCAAGTTTGAGGCAAAGAAAGCCATTAAGTCCCAGGCAATAGCAGATTTCCTTGCCGAGTGGATTGAACAGCAGCAGCCGACTGAAGTTCACTCGGAGCATTGGACCATGTTTTTTGATGGCTCTAAGATGTTGAATGGTTCCGGTGCTGGGGTTGTCCTGGTTTCCCCCAGAGGAGATAAGCTCAGATATGTGCTCCAGATTCACTTTGATTCCTCCAACAATGAGGCAGAATATGAAGCCCTCCTATATGGGTTGCGCATGGCCATTTCACTCGGCGTCCGTCGCCTGATGGTCTATGGCGACTCGGATTTAGTGGTCAATCAGGTGATGAAAGAGTGGGACGTGAGAAGCCCAGCCATGACTGGATACTGCAGTGCAGTGAGGAAGCTGGAAAAGAAGTTCGAGGGGTTGGAGCTCCATCATATACCCCGACTGAAAAATCAAGCAGCTGATGATCTAGCAAAGATAGGTTCCAAGAGAGAAGCCATTCCGAGTGGTGTGTTCTTGGAGCATATACACACTCCGTCAGTCAAAGAGGATCCTTTCACCGAAGAAACTCCACAGCCCAAGAGTGCCACAGATCCGAGTAAAGTTGAAGTCCCAGCGGTGGTCGACTTGATCATGGAAGTTTTGGTGGTCATTCCCGACTGGACGATTCCGTATGTCGCATATATCCTGAGGAAAGAGCTCCCGGAGGATGAGGAAGAGGCTCGACAGATCGTCCGTCGATCTAAGGCCTTTACCGTAATCAAAGGACAATTATACAGAGAAAGCGCGACTGGAGTTGGTCAGAAGTGCATAACACCAGAAGAAGGTCGACTCATCCTCAATGATATTCACTCGGGGACCTGTGGTCATCATGCGTCCTCTCGGACCATCGTGGCCAAAGCATACCGAGCCGGATTTTACTGGCCAAAGGCGAATGAGATGGCAAAAGAGATAGTGGATAAGTGCGAGGGATGTCAATTCTACTCGAATATGTCACACAAGCCTGCGTCGGCTCTGAAGACCATTCCACTCGTCTGGCCTTTCGCAGTATGGGGATTGGACATGATCGGTCCTTTGAGAACAGGACGAAGTGGCTTCACGCATGTACTGGTGGCAGTCGACAAGTTCACCAAGTGGATCGAGGCTAAACCAATCAAGAGCCTTGACACCGGTACTGCTGTTAGCTTCATCAGGGAACTAATATTCAGATATGGAGTCCCACACAGCATCATTACGGATAATGGGTCGAACTTTGACTCAGAGGAATTCAGAGCTTTCTGCAACTCCCAGGGCACACGGGTCGACTACGCTTCAGTCGCCCATCCGCAGTCGAATGGACAAGCAGAGCGAGCTAATGGACTGATTCTTAAGGGATTGAAGCCTCGACTGATGCGTGATCTCAAACACGCGGCTGGAGCTTGGGTCGACGAACTTCCCTCAGTACTCTGGGGACTGCGGACCACACCTAATCGGTCGACCGGAAGAACTCCATTCTTCTTGGTCTACGGAGCTGAAGCAGTCTTGCCGAGTGATCTTCTCCACAATGCTCCTCGAGTTGAAATCTACAATGAAGCAGAGGCTGAACAAGCGCGGCAAGACGCAGTCGACCTTTTAGAGGAAGAAAGGGAGATGGCTCTGATCCGGTCGACCATCTACCAACAAGATTTGCGTCATTTCCACGCCAGAAATGTGAAAGGTCGAGCCTTCCAGGAAGGAGATTTGGTTCTTCGAGTGGATCAGCACAAACCACACAAGCTCGCTCCTTCTTGGGAAGGCCCCTTCATCGTCACCAAGGTTCTCCACAACGGGGCGTACCGTCTTTACAACGTCAAGCATAATATCGACGAGCCCCGAGCTTGGAACGCGGAGCTACTCCGCCCATTTTACACTTAAGTTTTATCACTCGGATGAGTTGCAATAAAGTACTTCTGTAGTTCATGGACCTCAAAATAATAGTGTCATAGTCCCTCCATAATTTCTGTCGCTTTTTGTTGTTGTCCAATAAAATTCCCCCTCAGTGGGAGACTTAGCTGCGAATCCGTTTCGCCTAAGTTTGTAAAAATCCTACCGAGTGGCGAGCCAGACTCCCACTCGGAGGCTTAGCTGCGAACCTGTTTCGCCTAAGTTATCAAAATCCTACCGGGTGGTAAGCCAGCCTTCCACTCGGGGGCTTAGCTGCAGCCCTGTGCTCGCCTAAGTTATAAAATCCTACCGAGTGTAGAGCAACCCTCTCACTCGGGGGCTTAGCTGCAGTCCAAGCACTCGCCTAAGTTATAAAATCCTACCGGGTGGTAAGCCAGCCTTCCACTCGGGGGCTTAGCTGCAGCCCTGTGCTCGCCTAACTTATAAAATCCTACCGAGTGTAGAGCAACCCTCTCACTCGGGGGCTTAGCTGCAGTC
>NC_041390.1:190631702-190644361 GCF_002162155.2 Triticum dicoccoides
CGCCTAAGTTATAAAAATCCTACCGAGTGAGGAGCAACCCCCCCACTCGGAGGCTTAGCTGCAGCCCTGCGCTCGCCTAAGTTATCAAAATCCTACCGAGTGCAGAGCAACCCTCTCACTCGGGGGCTTAGCTGCAGCCCTGCGCTCGCCTAAGTTATCAAAATCCTACCGAGTGCAGAGCAACCCTCTCACTCGGGGGCTTAGCTGCAGTCCAAGCACTCGCCTAAGTTATCAAAATCCTACCGAGTGTAGAGCAACCCTCTCACTCGGAGGCTTAGCTGCAGTCCAAGCACTCGCCTAAGTTATCGAAATCCTGCCGAGTGAAGAGTAAACCTCTCACTCGGGGGCTTAGCTGCAGCCCAGTGCTCGCCTAAGTGGACTAAAGAATAAGTCGATTGCAGTAAAGGCGCCTTGCTTTGAACCGGCAAAAGACATTTCGAGCCAAAGGCAATCATATTCAAGCACCAAATTCAAGTTTGAATTGATATCTAAAGGAACCGAGAGTGCTCAGGCGTTAAGCCTGTTAAAGTTTATTGGTTACAATTCCACTCGGCATACCGAGGCAAATTTAAAAGCGTCGAGCCAGAGGAAGTTTTTTACCCCTCCTGTGGAGGGCTGGAAGGAGCAACGAATTCATCAAGGTTAATTCCGTCGGCGATCCGAGTGGCAGCTGCAAGGAAAGTTTCCATAAAGGGCCTGAAGTCGTGCTTCTTGGTATTGGCCACCCGAAGGGCCGCCAGCTTCTCTTCTCGTGCATCCTTACAGTGGACTCGGGCAAGACACAGAGCAACATCTGCACCACACCGAGCCGAGGACTTTTTCCATTCCTGCACTCGACCAGGGATCGTGTTCAACCGGGCCATCAGCGATTCAAGGTCATTCTGAAGTGTCTCCTCAGGCCAAAGCGTCGAGTCGATGCGAGATGTGGCGGCCTTCAGCCTTGCGAGATAGTCCACGACAGCTGCAACACGGGACTCCAGTCGGAGAACATCCATGGCAACTTCATCGTTCACCGGAGAATGGACGGGGTCGAGGTTTGGCTCCAGCCGGCTAGTTTCTTCTTCAAAGTTTTGACAAAATTCTGCAAGGGTGATCACTAAGTCAAGGAGATGGTCGAATGGAAAAATCACAATTGGAAATGTCTGCCAAGCATAGAGGTTTACCTTCAAGCATAAGAAACAGCTTCTTGGCAAGTCCACTCAGGAAGGCCCAGATCAGTTTTCTTCCCAGTCAATTTGGCAACTTGGTCGGTCAGGGCAGCTTTATCAGTTTTCAGTCGACTGACCTCCTTGTTGGCAATCCCAAGAGCAGCTTTCAGATTGGTATTGTCTTGTTCGAGCTTGGTGACTGAAGCTAACTTCTCGTCAGCAAGCTTGATCTTCTCAGCTAGCTCAAGGTCTTTCTTCTGTTGGGCCTCCCTTACCTTGCCTGCAAGTTACAGCAAGATCAGATTTTGAAACAAGCAAGGGGAAAAGCAGTCGTCAGGGTCTCACCAAACATACCTTCGGTCTCCTCCTTTGCCTTTGTCAGCTTCTCCTGAACCAGCTTCAAGCTCAGCTCGACTTGAGTATGCTTGTGTTCCAGCTCTGAGTAGCGAGCCACAAGATCACAAGAGTTCTGCGAAGAACCAATCGACTAAATGTCAAATTTAATTCACTTCCGAGTGAAAAAGGGGAAAAACTCACGTTTCTAAGACTACAGCCGAATACAAGCATTCGACCATAGTCTCGGGGACTACACCCAGTGGGTGCACTCAGCGTGCCCCCACTAATCCTGTTGAAGATAAAGTCGACCAGTCGACCTCAAAAAAAAGAGATGTATTCTCTAAGACTGTGATCAACTGCAAGCAGTCGACCACAGTCTCGGGGACTACACCCAGTGGGTGCACTCAGCGTGCCCCCACCGGTTTGTGAAATCCAGTCGACATAGTCGACTGACAGAAAAATTGACATCATAAAGCCTAAGGCCGACTGCCAGCAGTCGACCTTAGCCTTGGGGACTACACCCAGCGGGTGCACTCAGCGTGCCCCCGCTAACACGGAGTTTTGTCGACACACCCAGTGGGTGACTACTATAAATTCCGGAAAAGAAAAGTTTTTGGTAGCATATCCAACAGAACAAACAGCGGCCGACTGACCTGGACATTGCTTTGGAGGGCAGAACTGGCGTCATAAGCCGCCTGACTCGCATCCCGGATGGTCTTCAGCTGCTCCATCATGATTCCCGCTTGGCGTATCGCCTCCTTCGCTGCGCCGGCTTGGTCCTCTGGGACGTGGTGCGTCGTGAAGAGGGAGGGCTGCTGAGCGCTCGTCAATGGATCTGCGAAGGACACCGTGTGTCGAGTGATGTTCTCTTCCTCCACAGTCAGAATCTCGGGCACCGTCACATCCTGAGGCACCTTGCTGGCGGACGTTTTCCGACTCCTCCTGCGCTTCAGCGGCTCTTCATCCTCATCATCATCAGGGAGATTGATAACAGTATTGGGTGGAGCTACAAAGAAAGATCAGGATCAGAGATCGCGAGTCAGTCGACTAAGAACAGCGTTAAGAATACAGTACCTGGGTTCGAAGTTGCTGCGTCCTCCATCTCGTGGTCATCAGCCCGGGCCGAGGTTTCAGAAGTAGCAGCACTGCAAAGGATCAGTCGACTAACTTTAGCGTCGACCAGAGACAAAGTTCACACAAAATAAGAAAATATGAGCAGCACGGTTACCCTGATATGGTGGGGATGGACACCTTCATCTTCGGCAGGAGCTTGATCGGCTTCGACGAGGCCGCCCTGGGCTGCTTCGGCGCCTTTTCAGTCGGCACCGGAGAGGTGGTCCGAGGGCGCTTGGTCGACTGAGTGGCGGTCGCAACCCCCTTACCACGTTCGGTCGAAGGGTCGTGGACAAGCTTTGACCGCCTTTCTGAGCGCGGTGGTACGACCTCCTCCTCCTCTTCTTCCTCGTCCTCGACGTCATCTTCATCACCGTCATCATCATCATCGTCGTCATCATCCTCTGCAACATCCGAGTCCCATTCCTCCTCTTCCTGGCTTTCGCCCCCGCTCGCCTCGCCCTCCTCAGTCGAAGCTTGTGCCCCATTGGGCATCGAGTACAGCTCGGTGAGGGCCTAGCAGATGTCCAGACAAGGATCAGTCGACCAGTCGGCAGGGTAAACAGAAATGAATGCGACAAAGAGCGCGGTGGAGAGCAGGGCAAGTGTACCTTGTTTGGGTCGCTGTTGTGGTCGAGTGGAGGAATCCTTCTGGCTCCGCGTGGGTTATCCTTATTTCTGGTAACGGCTACCATCCATCTTTCCAGAGTGACGTCGTCGACTGCTTCTGGATGGACTCTAGTCTCGTCTTCGGTCCCACAGTACAACCACATGCAGTGGCTCCGGAACTGAAGGGGCTGGATGCGACGCCTGAGGAAGACCTCCAGAAGGTCCATGCCCGTCACTCCCTCCCGAACCAACTGCACCACGCGCTCCATCAACATCTTCACGTCAGCTTTCTCCTCCGGAATCAGCTTCAGAGGGGAGGGCTTGTTCACTCGGTCCATGGTAAACGGAGGGAGTCCACTCGACTGCCCTGGCGTCGACTGGACCTGGCAGTAGAACCAAGTCGACTGCCAGCCTCTGACGGACTCGGGAAAGGTCATGGGCGGGAAGGTGCTCTTATTCCTCACCTGGATCCCCAGGCCCCCACACATTTGGACGACTCGGGTTCTCTCATCATCTGGGCTCGCCTTCTTCACGGTCTGAGAGCGACACGTGAATATATGTTTGAACAAACCCCAGTGCGGTCGACAGCCCAAGAAACCCTCACACATGGACACGAATGCAGCAAGATAGGCAATGGAGTTTGGGGTAAAGTGGTGGAGCTGCGCTCCGAAGAAATTCAAGAAGCCACGGAAGAAAACACTCGGCGGCAAAGAAAACCCTCGATCAACATGGGTGGCCAAAAGCACACACTCACCCTCTTCAGGCTGAGGCTGCCACTCCTTCCCCGAAAGCCTCGCAGCTCCGTGAGGGATCAAGCCCTCGTTGGCCATGTCGAGGAGGTCATTCTCTGTGATGGTCGACTGGATCCAGTCTCCTTGGACCCAGCCCTTCGGCAGGCGGGATCTGGACGAGGACCCTCCGCGGCTGGTGGATCTCCCCTTCGCCTTCTCCGACGCCGACGCCTTCTTTGCGGGCTCCAGCGCCGCCGTCTTCTCCTTGGCCATGGTCGCCGGCGAGATGCGCGAAGGGAGGTGGTGCGGGGGCGAGAGCGAGCACGCTGGGCGGGGAAGAAGGAAGCAAAGAGAGGGAGAGAATGCTGAGGCACAGCACAGAAATCCTCGCAGGGCATATTTATATGGTCTCTTCCGAGTGGATGACAGGTGGGCCCATCGATCTAATCATATCTGGGAGCAGTTATGCAGACGGGATACGTGGCGAAAAAGGCGGCGCGGAGATCGAGGCGTCTATGCCCCGTCCCATCCGAACGCCGCGGTCCGCCCCGCTTCGCGCGCGTCCCCAAATTTCGCATCCCGCGGAATCCGCGAACAACAAATCAGTTTGTCACACGCGGTGTTTCTGGCGATCCGTCGCTCGGAGATCGTCGAAGCCCGAAAGATCACTCGACGCAAAAATAGAATGGATCGAGTCGACTGAAGGCGAATTGCTTCCTGTCGACGAAGAGATTCTTTGGTCCAGGACAACGCACGACCAGGGCACAAAGGTTAATCGGAAACGACATCAACTCCTTCCTCACTCGAAGCCTCAATCCATTCGGGGGCTAATGATGGGGTTATGTACCTAGGGTAGGGTCATGGACCTGATCTAAGTACCTTACCCAAGGACACCCTCAGAAGAAGTCGCCTTCCAGTCGACTAACGAGGGACACACTCGACTGACTTGAAGGACTCGACCACGAAGACTCACTCGACCACCAGAAGGTCTAGAGGCACTCTGCACTGCAACGGCCTGTAATCAAGTAGACTTTATGATAGTAAAGGCACTTTATGTGGGGCGTTACCAGTAACGCCCCAGACTTAACTCACCGTAAACCCTCTCCTACGTGGGCTGGCTGGGGTCCTGGCGCACTCTATATAAGCCACCCCCCTCCACAGGCAGAGGGGTTCGGCACCTTGTAACTCATATACTCATAATCCACTCGACCGCCTCCGGGCTCCGAGACGTAGGGCTGTTACTTCCTCCGAGAAGGGCCTGAACTCGTACATCCTTTGTGCTTACAACCTCTCCATAGCTAGGACCTTGCCTCTCAATACCTACCCCCACTCTACTGTCAGGCTTAGAACCACGACGAGGCTCCGGATGGTGGCTCTCCACTCGTCGAGCTTTTTCGCAGCAGGCGGAAAGTCGAGGAGAAACTGTGTGCGCGCTAGAACTTCTGCTGGCGTGGGTGGCAGCGAAAGCTGCGTGGACCGTGACGCGCTCCGACTTCTAACCATGTTAGAAGGACCTCTATCACGGCCTTGCGGCTGTGCGCCATTTTTGCCAGCGCCTCGGCGTGCGAGCTCGCCCTCTACGTCCCGTGAATGAGGCACGGGACTCTTCCCATGGCGGCGCCCAGGGTCACCAGTGGGGTGACGCTGCTCGTCGTGCACAACCTGAGAAGAGCACATCGTGGGGGCCAATATAGGCGTCTTGGAAGTCGCCGCTGTCGTGGTTCTAAACCTGACAGTAGAATAGGGGGTAGGAATGTAGAGGCAAGATCCTAGCTATGGAGGAGTTGTACACACGAGTTTTACAAGTTCAGGCCCTTCTCGGAGGAAGTAACAGCCCTACCTCTCGGAGCCCGGAGGCGGTCGACTGGATATATGCATGTGAATTACAAAAGGTGCGAACCCTTGTCCCAGAGGAGGGGGTGGCTTATATAGAGTGCGCCAGGACCCCAGTGATGGGGTTATGTACCTAGGGTAGGGTCATGGACCTGATCTAAGTACCTTACCCAAGGACACCCTCAGAAGAAGTCGCCTTCCAGTCGACTAACGAGGGACACACTCGACTGACTTGAAGGACTCGACCACGAAGACTCACTCGACCACCAGAAGGTCTAGAGGCACTCTGCACTGCAACGGCCTGTAATCAAGTAGACTTTATGATAGTAAAGGCACTTTATGTGGGGCGTTACCGGTAACGCCCCAGACTTAACTCACCGTAAACCCTCTCCTACGTGGGCTGGCTGGGGTCCTGGCGCACTCTATATAAGCCACCCCCCTCCAAAGGCAGAGGGGTTCGGCACCTTGTAACTCATATACTCATAATCCACTCGACCGCCTCCGGGCTCCGAGACGTAGGGCTGTTACTTCCTCCGAGAAGGGCCTGAACTCGTACATCCTTTGTGCTTACAACCTCTCCATAGCTAGGACCTTGCCTCTCAATACCTACCCCCACTCTACTGTCAGGCTTAGAACCACGACGAGGCTCCGGATGGTGGCTCTCCACTCGTCGAGCTTTTTCGCAGCAGGCGGAAAGTCGAGGAGAAACTGTGCGCGCGCTAGAACTTCTGCTGGCGTGGGTGGCAGCGAAAGCTGCATGGACCGTGACGCGCTCCGACTTCTAACCATGTTAGAAGGACCTCTATCACGGCCTTGCGGCTGTGCGCCATTTTTGCCAGCGCCTCGGTGTGCGAGCTCGCCCTCTACGTCCCGTGAATGAGGCACGGGACTCTTCCCATGGCGGCGCCCAGGGTCACCAGTGGGGTGACGCTGCTCGTCGTGCACAACCTGAGAAGAGCACATCGTGGGGGCCAATATAGGCATCTTGGAAGTCGCCGCTGTCGTGGTTCTAAACCTGACAGTAGAATAGGGGGTAGGAATGTAGAGGCAAGATCCTAGCTATGGAGGAGTTGTACACGCGAGTTTTACAAGTTCAGGCCCTTCTCGGAGGAAGTAACAGCCCTACCTCTCGGAGCCCGGAGGCGGTCGACTGGATATATGCGTGTGAATTACAAAAGGTGCGAACCCTTGTCCCAGAGGAGGGGGTGGCTTATATAGAGTGCGCCAGGACCCCAGCTCCCCTCCGTTACACAGGGTTCAATGTTCATAAAGGAGGAGCGTTACTGGTAACGTCCAGAGTAAAGTGCTATAAATGATTATTAAAGCTATGAATTAAATCTTGACCGTTGCAGAGTGAGTGGCCTCACATCTTCTGGTGGTCGAGTGGTTGTTCGCACGGTCGAGTGTCTTCAAAGCTGTCGAGTGGAACATAACTTCATGGTCGAGTGGATGATGATCTCTCTTCGAATGCTTCTGGTTCTTTTAGAGATGTCCTTGGG
This sequence comes from Triticum dicoccoides, assembly GCF_002162155.2. Lineage (NCBI taxonomy): Eukaryota > Viridiplantae > Streptophyta > Magnoliopsida > Poales > Poaceae > Triticum > Triticum dicoccoides. The sequence goes on from NC_041390.1 coordinate 190,638,972, forward strand.
GAGCGTATCTTGGACAGATCCATGACCATACCCTAGGTACATAGCTTCGTCATTAGCCCCCGAATGGATCAGGCTTTGAGTGCGGAAGGAGTTGGGAACTCTTCTGACTCATTCTTCATGCTGCAAGTATAACTTGTTCTGGACCCATGAACTGAGGAGGCAACGTCAACTTCTTCTTCAGTCGCGTTGGTCCATTCTTGGTTTTTGTCGAGTGAATTTTCATGGTAGAATTCCGAATGATAATGTAGAGAATGTTTTCAGTCTGACAAGTTGCTCTGCTCTCCGCTGATTTTGAGGGATTCGAATTTCGGGAAGCGCGCCAGATGGATGGGGCCGTTGTAATCGGGATGGATTAGGCAAGTCTCCTCGATCTCCGTGCCACCTTTTTCGCCACGTACTCCGTGCCACCAGTCAGTCACTCGGGGAACGACCTTATAAAAGGCACCAGACCGGGTCTCTGCCCCGTGTGCTCCCATTCTCTTTTCTTCTTCATTTGACCTCTCTGCCACGCTTGCTCCTGCTCTCGTCGCCGAACACTCGCTCGAACTCGATCCGCCGCCATGGGAAAAGAGAAGACGGTGGCGCTGGAGCGCGCGAAGACGGCGACCGCGAAGGCGAAGGGCAAGCGGACCAGCCGGGGCGAATCGTCGTCGAGATCTGGCCTGCCGCGGGGCTAGATCCAGGGTGACTGGATCCGCTCGACGATCAGCCAGGATGACCTCGACGACCTGGTGGAGGGGGGACTGATCCCCCACAAATCGGCGCGGCTCCGGGGAACGAGACCGAGCCACAGCCAAGGGAGGGTGAGTGCGTTCTCCTCGCCACCCACGTCGATCGCGGGTTTTCTCTGCCTCCCCATCCTTTCTTTTGGGGATTTTTGAACTTCTTTGGGGCTCAGCTCCACCACTTCACTCCAAACACCATAGTCTATCTGGCTGCTTTCGTGTCAATGTGTGAAAATTTCTTGGGCTGTCGACCGCACCGGGGTCTTTTCAAACACATCTTCACCTGCCGCTCCCAGTCGGTTAAAAAGGCCAATCCGAGTGATGAGAGGACACACGTGATCCAGATGTGCGGGGCCTGGGGATCCAGATGAGGAACAAGAGCACCTTCCCAGCAATGATCCTTCCCGACTCGGTCCGGGGTGGCAGTCGACTTGGTTTTACTGTAAGGACCAGCCAACCCCGGGTCAGTCGACTGGACTTCCTCCCTTTTCTCTGGCTCGAGTGGAGAAGCCCTCCTCCCTGAAGGTGGTCCCAGAAGAGAAGGCACAGGTCAAGGTGCTGGTCGAGCGGGTCGTCCTACTCGTCCGTGACGGGGTGACTGGGATGGACCTGCTGGAGGTCTTTCTTGGTCGACAAATCCAACCACTTCAGGCTTGTGATCATCCAATGTGGATGTACTCTGGACTCGAGGACTCCACTCGGATCCACCCGGAGGACGTCAGCGAGGACATCTTGGAGAAGTGGCTGATGGGAATCACTAGCAACAAAGACAACCCCCGGGGGTCTAGGAGGGTGATTCCATTCGACCACTCGCGCCAGCTGGAGCAGGTATGATTCTGTTTTACCAAGTATCTTTCCGATTCACTATTTGACACCTTATCGATGGTCGACTGAATTTCTTTTGATCATTGTCTTTTCAGGCCCTCATTGACATGTACTCGATGCCCAATGGAGTGCAGGAGCAAGACGTCGAGGAAGGAGCGAGCGGGAGCGAGAGCGGCGAGTGGCGCTCGGATGCCGAGGAGGACGAGGAGAGCGACGAATCGACTGAAGACGAAGAGGTCGACTCGCCTCCTCGCAGGGAGAGGACATCCAAACACGCTCACGACCCGACGAGCACTCCGGACCTGGTGACCGCGCCGACTGGGCAGTCTTCGAAGCGTCCCAGGACGTCTTCCCCAGTGCCGATTGAGAAGGCTCCGAAGCAGCCCAAGGTTGTACCGCCTCCAGCGCCAAAAGCACCGAAAGCCACCTCCTCCAAACTGCCAAAAGCTCTAACCAGGATCAAAGTGACCATCCGTACTACCTCCGGGTAATCATCTGACTTGTTTTTTCTGTTGACTCGAGCAACAGAACGTAACCGACTGGGTGCGGGTCTTTGCAGTGCTGCTACATCAGGAACCTCTTCTCTCGAGTACCGAGACGAGGAGATGGAAGATGCGGTCACCTCCAACCCAGGTAAAAACATTTATGATCTTGCTCTTGACTACTCGGTCGATTGAATTCTAGCGGTTTACTTTAGAGTCGACTGATCTTCTCCGCAGCTCCGCCAATGTCATCGATCTCCCAGATGACGATGAAGATGTGGCTCTTAGGCCCAGGAAGAATAAAAAGGTGATGGCTGGTAAGGCGTCTCAGCGGGGACCAACGACAACACCAACCGTCTATCAATCTGAAGATGTGGGCGGGGCCTCTGTAACCTTCGTTGTACCCTTGTCGAGTGAGCGCCCCGGTGATTCCTTCAGTCGTCCCATCTCATGCCTCGGAGGTCCAAGCTGCTGCACCTGGGTCGTCTGCTCTCTTCTTCACCAGCTACCCCATTCCGTACAACCAGTCGGAAGTGGCTGCAGAAGCCATCCGATAGGCTGACGTGATGATGGAGCAGATGAAGACGGTGCATGAGAATAGCCAGGCTGCCTACGACGCCAGCGCTGCTCTCCGGGCCAATGTCCATGTAAGTAGACTTTTCGACTGCCCTTGTTCTATCAGGATATGCTACCCGAAAAATTTTCTTCTATACAATCCCCTGTTGTTTGCATCGAATCAGCGCACCCACTGGGTGTTTTGTTGTCTTTGGTAGTTGCATTCTTCCACTCGGTCTGGGCGAGTAGGATCTGAACCGGTGGGGGCACGCTAAGTGCACCCACTGGGTGTAGTCCCCGAGACTGCAGTCGACTGCTGGCAGTTGTCTGGGGTCTGAGTTCTACCTTCCTTTCTTTTCATCCACTCGACTCAGGCGGACCGGTCGAGTAGGATCTGAACTGGTGGGGGCACGATAAGTGCACCCACTAGGTGTAGTCCCTGAGACCGCAGTCGACTGCGGGCAGTCGACTAGGGTGTGAACGGTGTTTTTTATACTCGATCCGGGCGGACCGATCGAGTGGGGTCTGAATCAGCGGGGGCACGCCAAGTGCACCCGCTGGGTGTAGCCCCCGAGACCGCAGTCGGCTTGGGTCTAAGCAAATTTCTTTAAGTTTTATCCACTCGGAAGTGAGCAACCTTTGATCTTGTCGATTGACACGTCTTTTGCCTTCTGCAGAAGTCTTGTACTCTCATTTCCAGGTTTGCTGAACTTGAGGAGAAGCAGAGACAACTCAACCTCGACTTGAAGTTGGCCCAGCAGAATCTGAAGAAAGCTCAAGACGAAGCTGCTGGTTTGGAAGATAACTGCCTGTCGACTATTTTTTTAAACATTTCTTCGAGCTCTTGTCTGATCCGATTGCTTCTTTTGTAGAGAAAATGAAGTTGGCTCTGGATAAGGACTCGGACCTCGCCGCTGCATAGAAGGAAGCCCAAGATAAAACTGCCCTCGCAGACCAGAAGCTGGATTTAGTCGAAACACTGGAAGGGGAGGTGACCAAGCTGAAGTACTGTCTCAACGAGTCTAACTGAGAGGTGACTCGTCTGAAGAAGGACAAAATTTCCCTGAATGAAAAGCTGGAGTCTGCGGTCCACAAGAGGAATGACACGGAGGCTTATTTGAGAACTCTCACCAAGAAGCTTTATCTTATGCTGGAAGGTATTTCTTTTAGACCGACTGTGTTGATGCTTTCGAACAGATCCTGTCCGGTGGACTCACTTATTTTCGGCTGCAGAATTCTGCCAAGACTTTGGCGAGGAAACTAGAAAGGTCGAGACGGGTCTGTACCCTATCGCTTCTCCAGTTTGCGACGAAACTGCAATGAACATGCTCCGACTGGAGTCTCGTGTCGCCAGCGTCACAAGCTACCTCGCGCGCCTGAAGGAGGCAGTCTCACGAGTCGACTAATTGCTCTGGCCAAGGGCGACGCTTCAAAATGACCTGGAATCCCTGCTGGCTCGACTCAACGAGATCCCTGACCGAGTGCAGGAATGGAAGAAGTCCTCCGCCCGGTGTGGTGCTGACGTGGCGCTGTCTTTGGTGTGAGTCCACTGCAAGGAAGCTCGTGAAGACAAGCTGGCGGCGATCAAGGTCGCTAACACCAAAAAGCATGACTTCCAGTCCTTCATGGAGACTTTCATCGCTGCTGCCACTCAGATCGCGGATGGGATCGACCTGGACGAATTCGTGGAGCCTACCAGCCCTCCTCCTGCTGAGTGAACAAACTTATGAGACTTGATTCTGCATTAAATTTGCCTCGGAATGCTAAGTGGTTGCTATAACCGTTAAACTCCTTTGGGCTTGATGCTCGAATACTTTTGGTTTGCTTCTTGGAACCTTAGGATTTATCCGAATTTGGTTTATTTCCGAATATGCTTGCGTTATGCCTTCAAGTGGACTTTGTTCTCTGCTCGGAATAGTCTTTGCGCTGGAGACGCAGCTCTGAGATGGCGACTCCAGTCGACCTGCGCTTCGTCGCCCTTGCGGATAGGGATGGAGCACATTGCACTTGTGGCGTAGTCCCGAAGGAGGAGGTTGCAGTCGACCTGCACCTCATCCTCTTTGCGGATAGGGATGGAGCACACGTTGTACTTGTGGCGTAGCTCAGAAGGGGAAGGTTGCAGTCGACCTGCACCTCGTCATCCTTGCGGATAGGGATGGAGCGGACGTTGTACTTGTGCTGTAGCTTCGAAGGAGAAGGTTGCGGTCGACCTGCACCTCTTCATCCTTGCGGATAGGGATATGTTTCGAACTTAGGCGAGTACTGGACTGCAGCTAAGCCTCTGAGTGGGAGGATTGTTCTCCACTTGGTAGGATTTTTTAAACTTAGGCGAGCGCTGGACTGCAGCTAAGCCCCTCGAGTAGGAGGGCTGCTCTCCACTCGGTAGGATTTTACAAACTTAGGCGAGTACTGGACCGCAGCTAAGCCTCCAGGTGGGAGAACTTAGGCGAGCACTGGACTGCAGCTAAGCCCCCAAGTGGGAGCACTGCTCTCCACTCGGTAGGATTTTTTCAAACTTAGGTGAGTACTGGACTGCAGCTAAGCCCCCGAGTGGGAGGATTGCTCTCCACTCGGTAGGATTTTTTCAAACTTAGGCGAGTACTGGACTACAGCTAAGCCCCCGAGTGGGAGGATTGCTCTCCACTCAGTAGGAATTTTCAAACTTAGGTGAGTATCGGACTGTAGCTAAGTCTCCGAGTGGGAGGATCGCTCCCCACTCAGTAGGATTTCTTTCAAACTTAGGCGAGTGCCGGACTGCAGCTAAGTCTCCGAGTGAGGGAACTTAGGCGAGTACTGGACTGCA
>NC_041390.1:190644614-190695423 GCF_002162155.2 Triticum dicoccoides
GAGAGAACTCATGCGAGTACTGGACTGCAGCTAAGCCCCCTAGTGGAAGGATTGCTCACCACTCGGTAGGATTTTTTCAAACTTAGGCGAGTGCTGGACTGCAGCTAAGTCTCCGAGTGAGAGAACTCAGGCGAGTCCTGGTATGCAGCTAAGCCCCCGAGTGGAAGGATTGCTCACCACTCGGTAGGGTTTTCTTTCGAACTTAGGAGAAACGGATTCGTAGCTAATCCTCCTGAATGAGAGGCTTGCTCGTCACTCGGTGGGATTTTCTTTCGAACTTAGGCGAAACAGATTCGTGGCTAAGCCCACCGACTGGGGGATTTCAGAGGTAAATAAGAACAACAACAATCGTACAGGAGGATTGTAAAGCTCTTGTCTTTGGTAAACAAATTACAAAGGTGTTTCTTATTACATTTTATTTGAACGAGTGCTTAAGTATAAAAGGGTCGGAGCAGCTCCGCGTTCCAGGCTCGTGGCTCGTCCTTTTGATGCTCAAGACTATAAAGATGTTATGCTCCATTGTGGAGAACTTTGGTGACGATGAAGGGGCCTTCCCAAGCCGGGGTGATCTTGTGTGGTTTCTGTTGATCCACTCAAAGAACCAGGTCTCCTTCTTGGAAGGCTCGACCTCTCACATTTCTGGTGTGGAATCGACGCAAGTCTTGCTGATAAATGGTCGACCGGATCAAGGCCATCTCTCTTTCCTCCTCTAGGAGATCGATTGAATCTTGCCGGGCCTGCTCTGCTTCTTCTTCGGAGAAAAGCTCGGCTCGGGGTGCGTTGTGGAGCAGGTCACTTGGTAGAACAGCTTCAGGTCCATAGACCAAAAAGAGAGGAGTTCGTCCAGTCGACCGGTTGGGAGTTGTCCTCAAGCCCCACAGAACTGACAGAAGTTCATCGACCCAAGCGCCTGCTGCGTGTTTGAGATCACGCATCAGTTGGGGTTTCAATCCTTTGAGAATTAGGCCATTGGCTCTTTCTGCTTGTCCATTCGACTGCGTGTGAGCGACTGAAGCATAGTCGACTCGTGTGCCTTGAGAAGCGCAGAAAGCTCTAAACTCATCAGAATCGAAATTCGATCCGTTGTCAGTGATGATGCTTTGGGGGACTCCATATCTGAATGTCAATTCTCTGATAAAATTGACAGCGGTGCTGGCTTCAAGATTCTTGATAGGTTTAGCTTCGATCCATTTGGTAAACTTGTCGACTGCAACGAGCACATGAGTGAAGCCGCTCCTATCAGTTCTCAATGGTCCAACCATATCCAGTCCCCAAACAACAAAGGGCCAGACGAGGGGAATGGTCTTCAGGGCTGACGCTGGCTTGTGAGACATGTCGGAGTAAAACTGGCAGCCTTTGCATCTGTCGACTATATCTTTCACCATTTCATTTTCTTGTGGCCAATAGAATCCGGCTCGGTATGCTTTAGCCACGATGGCCCGAGAGGACGCATGGTGACCACAGGTCCCCGAGTGGATGTCATTGAGGATCATTCGACCTTCTTCCTGCGTTATGCATTTCTGACCGACTCCAGTCACGCTTTCCCTGTACAACTGTCCTCTTATCACAGTAAAGGGCTTGGATCGACGGACGATCTGCCGAGCCTCTTCTTCATCTTCTGGGAGTTCTTTTCTGAGGATGTACGCAATGTACGACACTGTCTAGTCGGGTGTGATTACCAGAACCTCCATGATCAGGTCGACCACTGCTGGGACCTCGACTTCAGTCGGATCTGTGGTGCTCTTAGGTTGCGGGGGCTCTTCAGTAAAAGGATCTTCTTGAACGGTCGGTGTGTGAATATGTTCCAAAAAAACATTGCTGGGAATGGCTTCTCTCTTGGAACCTATCTTTGCCAAGTCATCGGCTGCTTGATTTTTCAGTCGGGGTATGTGGTGGAGCTCTAACCCCTCAAACTTCTTTTCCAACTTCCTCACCGCGTTGCAATAACCAGTCATGGCTGGGCTTCTGACGTCCCACTCCTTCATCACTTGATTGACTACCAAATCTGAGTCGCCGTAGACCATAAGGCGACGGACGCCGAGTGAGATGGCCATACACAAACCATACAGGAGTGCTTCATATTCAGCTTCGTTATTGGAGGAATCAAAGTGAATCTGGAGGACATATCTGAGCTTGTCTCCTCGGGGGGATACCAGAACCACCCCAGCACCAGAATCATTCAGCATTTTGGATCCATCAAAGAACATGGTCCAGTGCTCCGAGTGAACTTGAGTCGGCAGTTGTTGTTCAATCCACTCGGCGAGGAAATCTGCTATTGCTTGGGACTTAATAGCTTTCTTTGCCTCGAACTTGATATCTAAGGGAAGGAGTTCAATCACCCATTTTGCCACTCGACCAGTTGCATCTTTGTTGTGCAGAATCTCTAACAATGGAGTGTCGCTGACGACTGTAACAGAGTGATCAGAGAAATAGTGTGCAACCTTCTTCGTGGTCATGTAAATTCCATAAACGAGCTTCTGATAGTGCGGATATCTCTGCTTTGATGGAGTCAGAACTTTAGAAATATAATAAACTGGGCGCTGAACTTTGTAGCTTTTTCCCTCTTCTTCCCGCTCGACCGTAAGTACTATACTGACGACTTGTCCAGTGGCTGCTATATAAAGCAGTAAAGGCTCTTTGCTGATTGGGGCAGCAAGCACCGGCTGGGTGGAAAGCAGGGCTTTTAGCTCTGCAAATGTTGCATCAGCTTCAGGAGTCCACTTGAACTTATCTGATTTCTTCATTAGTCGGTAAAGAGGCAGTGCCTTTTCACCAAGGCGACAAATGAATCGACTTAGGGTGGCCAAGCAACCAGTAAGCTTCTGGACATCATGCACACGCACAGGTCATTTCATTCAGAGTATAGCACCCACTTTCTCTGGGTTAGCATCGATCCCTCGTTCGGAAAGGAGAAAACCGAGTAATTTTCCGCCTGGAACTCCAAACGTGCACTTTGATGGATTAAGCTTGATATCATACCCTCTGAGGTTGGCAAAGGTTTCAGCAAGGTCAGTCAGTAGGTCGGAACCTTTACGTGACCTGACCACAATGTCATCCATGTATGCTTCCACATTCCGACTGATCTGAGTGAGCAGGCACTTCTGAATCATCCGCATGAATGTGGCTCCAGCGTTCTTCAAACCGAATGGCATTGTGACATAACAGAAGCACCCAAATGGGGTGATGAAACCGTCTTTATCTTGTCAGGTTCGTACAGACGGATCTGGTGGTACCCGGAGTAGGCGTCCAAAAAGGACAAACGCTCACACCCCGCAGTCGAGTCGACTATCTGGTCGATGCGAGGGAGAGGAAAGTGATATTTCGGGCATGCTCGATTGATATGCTTGAAGTCAATGCACATGCGAAGTGAGTCGTCCTTCTTTGGGACCATGACAACATTGGCTAACCACTCGGAGTGGTAAATCTATCGGATAAACTCAGCTGCCAAAAGCCGAGCCACCTCTTCACCGATTGCCTTTCTCTTCTGTACAGCGGACCGTCAAAGATGTTCTTTGACTGGTTTCACTTTTGGGTCGACTCGCAAATGATGCTCAGCCAGTCCCCTGGGAACACCCGGCATGTCCGAAGGTTTCCATGCAAAGATGTCCCAGTTGTCACGAAGGAACTGGATGAGCGCTTCTTCCTATTTGGAGTCGAGTGTGGTTGAAATGTGAGTCGGAGCAGCATTGGGGTCTGTCGGGTGAATGTGAATCGACTTCGTTTCACCAGACGACTGGAATGCTGGATCTGTGGCTGGCTTCTTGGCTCGCAACAAATGACTCGGATCTGCATTTTTTTTGTATTCTTGCAATTCTGCCACGGCCATCTGTGCATCGGCGATCTTTGAACCCTTCTGGAAGCACTCTTCTGCCTTCTTCCGATTACCGGTGATAGTGATCACCCCTTTGGGACCAGGCATCTTCAATTTGAGGTACACGTAACATGGTCGAGCCATAAAACGTGCATAAGAAGGCCTGCCCAGAATGGCATGATAGGCACTCTAGAAATCCACAACTTCAAATGTCAGCTTTTCTTTGCGGTAATTCTTGGAATCACTGCAAACCACATCGAGAGCAATCTGGCCGAGTGATGCAACCTTCTTGCCTGGAATGACCCCATGGAAACTCATATTGCTTTCACTGAGTCTGGACATCGGAATTCCCATTCCCTTCAACATCTCTACATATAGTATGTTCAGGCCACTGCCACCATCCATCAGGACCTTTGTCAGTAGGGTGCCTTCGACCACCGGGTCGACCACCAGTGCTTTCCCCCCAAGGGTGTCTATGTGCGCTAGATGATCAGACTAGTCGAATGTAATGGCAGTCTGTGACCACTTCAAATAACTGGGTGTCACCGGAGCGACCATGTTCACTTCTTTGTTGATGACTTTCAATCGACTTTTGCTCTCAATGTCAGCAAAAATCATTAGAGTGGAATTCACGTGGGGATAACCATCATCATCTTCTTCCTCATCCTCAGCCTTGTCTGCTTCCTTCTCCTTTTCCTTGGGTTGTTTCTCTCGGAATTGATGGATCAGGAGTCGACACTGCTGAGTGGTGTGCTTCGGATAAATGAAATTACCCTCTTCATCTTTTTTGTTGTGGATGTGGCATGGCAAATCCAGCACGTCATTTCCATCTTGATCTTTTACTTTCTTGGTGTTCCACGGCCCTTTGGGCTTCCCCTTGAACTTTCCTTGAACCACAGCTAAGGCTTCACCAGGAGCAACTGGCTCGGCCTTGCGCTTCTGCTTTCGACCGGAGTTTTCTCCTCCGGCTTCATGGGCGACTGCTTTGTGATTGCCACTTCGGAGTCGTTCTTCTTCTTCTTCACCATTGGCATAATTGGTGGCAATCTCCATCATCCAAGTCAGAGTCATATTTCCTGTCCAACCGAATTTCAGATTCAACTCCCGATACCTGACACCTTCCTTAAAGGCACAAATTGCCTGATGATCAGACACATCCTCCACCGTGTGGTGCAGGGTGATCCATCTCTGGATATAATCCCTCAAAATTTTATTTGGTTTCTGAACACAACACTGTAATTCTCTCAAACCTGCCGGCCATTTGCAAGTGCCCTTGAATGTTCTTACAAACACTCAGGCGAGATCTTCCTAAGTATAAATACTGCTAGGTGCCAACTGATTCAGCCATGCTCTAGCCAAGCCCTCCAACATCAAAGGAAGGTGTTTCATGGCCACTTCATCATTGCCACCACCAATCTAGACAGCCACTCGGTAGTCTTCAAGCCAAGTGTCAGGCTTGGACTCACCAGTAAACTTACTGACTCCAGTCGCCAACCTGAAGTTGGGGGGAATCACTGTAGCCTTGATGGCTCTGCTGAAGCACTCTGGACCTGAGACATGCACCCTGCTGCTAGTTTGCGGATCCCTGTCATGGCCCTCTCGGTGAGCTCTGTTTCTGTCGACCAAGCCATTAACGAGAATATACCTCGCATCAAAGCCTGGCTCCCTGGGGTTGACTGGAATCCCTCGCCCAACACTATGAGGGCGCCTGTCTTCGTGTTGCCGAGGCACGTACGACCCACTCCTTGGAGGAGGCATGGGCACTCGACGACGATCATCGCGGTCGACTCGGTGATCATACTGCTCACAGTTTCTGTACTAATCTCGTCGATCTCCACGTCCCTCACGCCTCGGGGGAGATCTTGGGCTATGGGCCAACTAAACTGTGTCTGCAACCATGGATCTGCTATGAATCCTATTCCACGACTGAGATACAGTTGTATTCTATTCTCCCGCCGCCCGGAGCAAGGCTCAGATCTGCACCAGACCTCGGCCAGCCTCTGACTGGGAAGGTTGGATCGACTCCGCTATCCGGGCGGCAGCTGCTAGATTCTAGATCGGGGTTCAGTATACCTGAGTCGAAGGTGGAAAAAGTTAGCGTCGACTGGATTCGGGAGCACGTTGCCGAGCGCGATCGTCGAGTGCGCGCTGGAGGTTCTCCAGTCGAGTGTGCTCAGCCAAGTTGGCCAAGCGTGCCTGCTCCAAGGCCTGGGCCTCAGGGGTTTCTCCAACTATAGGAGTATGCAGTGCATCCATGTTTCAGCGGCGAAGTTCTTCCCTTTGCTGCGAAGAGAGGGGCTCGGGGCGGTACTCTTCATGAACGCGCGATGGATCACCGTCTCCATCACCTCCGTCTTCACGTGTGAAGCCAGGAGGACCGCGTGTCCATTGACCATCAAAACTTCTGCCGCTAGGTCGCTGCTATCACACTCGGATGCAGTCTCTATGGAGCCAGTCGACAGATCGAACAAGCCGTAGAGAGTTTCGTCGGCTCGATTGCCGCGACTGGAGGGGTGGCCGACTGGCGGGCCACCGCATGCCTCACCCACCGCTGAAGCCTCGACCGACCGGAACGTTTGCTCCGGCGGGCTGCAGGGAGGGGGAAAGCTGCTGGAGCCGACTGATACTTGGTCGACGGCTGCCGCAGGAGGATGCCACGGACGCACACGCGAAAGTGCGTCGCCCCGCGGACAGGGAGCGTGTCGACGTCAAGTGGAGCCTCCTGAAGCCAAGCGGAATCGTCTGCGATAAACACAAGCGCGCCGAGACGGATCTCGCGGCCCTCAACTAAACCTCCGCCTGAAACCATGATGAAGGGGATCGGAAAAATTGCAACTTCTCCAAAAAGTCGCGAAGAAACCTGCCCCACGGTGGGCGCCAACTGTCGTGGTTCTAAACCTGACAGTAGAATATGGGGGTAGGAATGTAGAGGCAAGATCCTAGCTATGGAGGAGTTGTACACGCGAGTTTTATGAGTTCAGGCCCTTCCCGGAGGAAGTAACAACCCTATGTCTCGGAGCACGGAGGCGGTCGACTGGATATATGCGTGTGGATTACAAAAGGTGTGAACCCTTGTCCTAGTGGAGGGGGTGGCTTATATAGAGTGCGCCAGGACCCCAGCTCCCCTCCGTTACACAAGGTTCAATGTTCATAAAGGAGGAGCGTTACTGGTAACGTTCGGAGTAAAGTGCTATAAATGATTATTAAAGCTATGACTTAAATCCCGACCGTTGCGGAGTGAGTGGCCTCACATCTTCTGGTGGTCGAGTGGTTGTTCGCACGGTCGAGTGTCCTCGAAGCTGTCGAGTGGAACATAACTTCATGGTCGAGTGGATGATGATCTCTCTTCGACTGCTTCTGGTTCTTTTAGAGATGTCCTTAGGGATGGTATCTTGGACAGATCCATGACCCTACCCTAGGTACATAGCTTCGTCAGCCGCACCGCCGCCCTTGGAGGGCCCGCGCCGCCTGCAGGGGCCCCGGCTCCGTCTTTGGATTTGGCGGCTTGCGGCCCGTCGTCTCGCGCACGAATGACGCCGCTCACCAGGCTTTGACTGCCACATCGATGTGGGTCATCGCGGGCCGCGCCTCGGCTTCCGTCCATGACCGCCCCACCACTCGCCTGCACTGGTACGAGCCGTTCGACTCCCAACGAACCGATCACCGTGATCGTCTTCTTCTTGGGAGCCATGGTGATAAAGAACTGCTAAACTAACTGCTAGACCGGACTTTCGCAGCTGCGCACCCCCTACCTGGCGCGCCAGAGATGTTGGTGGAAATGACACCTATGGGATCACTGGGACCCCTTCTACGGATGGCGGACGCAGAGTTGTGCAAACAGCGGGTCTAGTAGCCAGCGCAAGGATCGTTTACCCAGGTTCGGGCCGCAAGGATGCGTAATACCCTAGTCCTGCTTTGGTGTATATTTGAGTGTTCTTGAGCTTCCAAACTAGCTGCGGTGCGTGCATAGTCCAGAAGTTCCGCATCCCTCTCTAGTACGCCTCGGGCCACCTTTTATAGTCAAAAAGGGGTCTCACAGTGGCACACAGGAGGTGGAAAGGCAAATAGTGTACAAGCTTATCGCCTGTCATTACGGGACAAGGCGCATTAATTGTGCTTCTTAGGTGTCCCGTTGCTTTATTGGGGATGGTAACAAGGCCCGTCCCATCCGTCGCCGTTCCGCCTTGCTCTGACGCGCGTCCGGGCCGACAAGGCATGCAGCGCCGCGTAAGCTCGCAAGCTGCTAAGATGGCGTGGTGAGGCCGCGCGTCGCCACACAGGTGCCTGCCTAGCTGGTTGGGCTGGCGGCTGCATGGGGACGGCGGTGGGGCCTTGGCAGATGTGGGCCAGGCTGTGGCCCCGCAGGTTTCTTTGGCAAGGGTCTTGCCGTGGCATCGCGGTCGTCCCCGGCAAGGATCTTGCCGGGGGTCTCGTGGATTTCCTCGGCACAGATCTTGCCGAGGATCGTCGTCTTCTGGTCCTCATCCGATCTTGTGTGGTTATGATCTTCACAAACATCTGTATGCCACCATGGAGGTGCCTCCCGAGCCTTGGTTCCAATGTGGTTGATGGTGTTGGAACCCTTGGGCTCAAGGGTGGCGCGCTCTGTTGGCATTGGGCAAGTTGCCCCGGCAAGGCTCTTGCCGGGGCTGCGGAGGCCGCCCCGGCAAGGGCCTTGCCCGGGGAGTCCACCTCGCCCTGTTCTCTTTGTGTCTCTGGTCTTAGCGTTGTTCTGGTTACCTTGTGCTTTTTCTCCCTCTGCCCCCCTAGGTATGGTCGTATGCGCGGCTCTAACTGTCCGCGCACAAGTAAAGGGGTACAAAAGTGAGCCCCTACTTTTGTGCATCGACACTATGCATGATCATGTAGTTGACATCGTATTTGTGGCGAATCCACCATTCATCCTATTTTTATACATGTCACTCTTAATTCATTGCACATCCCGGTACACCACGGGAGGCATTCATATAGAGTCATATTTTGTTCTAGTATCGAGTTGTAATTTTTGAGTTGTAAGTAAATAACAGTGTGATAATCTTTATTATTAGAGCATTGTCCCATGTGAGGAAATAATAAAAAGGGAGAGAAAGGCCAAATAAAAAAAAGAACGCCCAAAAAATGAGAGAAAAAGAGAGAAGGAACAATGTTACTATCCTTTTGCCACACTTGTGCTTCAAAGTAGCACCATGATCTTCATGATAGAGAGTCTCCTATATTGTCACTTTCATATACTAGTGGGAATTTTCCATTATAGAACTTGCCTTGTGTATTCCAACGATGGGCTTCCTCAAAATGCCCTAGGTCTTCATGAGCAAGCAAGTTGGATGCACACCCACTTAGTTTTTTTGAGTTTTCATAAACTTATAGCTCTAGTGCATCCATTGCATGGCAATCCCTACTCACTCACATTGATATCTATTGATGGGCATCTCCATAGCCTGTTGATATGCCTAGTTGATGTGAGACTATATCCTTCTTTTGTCTTCTCCACAACGACCTTCTATTCCACCTATAGTGCTATGTCCATGGCTCACGCTCATGTATTACGTGAAAGTTGAAAAAGTTTGAGAACATCAAAAGTATGAAACAATTGCTTGACTTGTCATTGAGGTTGTGCATGATTTGAATATTTTATGTGATGAAGATGGAGCATAGCCAGACTATATGATTTTGTAGGGATAAGCTTTCTTTGGCCATGTTATTTTGAGAAGACAAAATTATTTTGTTAGTATGCTTGAAGTATTATTTTTTATGTTAATATTAAACTTTTGTTTTGAATCATATGGATATGAGCATTCACACCACAATAAAGAGAATTACAAGGATAAATATTAGGTATCATTCCACATCAAAAATTCTATTTTTATCATTTACGTACTCGAGGATGAGCAGGAATTAAGCTTGGGGATGCCTGATACGTCTCCAACGTATCTATAATTTTTGACTGTTCCATGCTATTATATTATCTGGTTTGGATGTTTTATATGCATTAATATGCTATTTTATATGATTTTTGGACTAACCTATCCTATATACTTAAAAAGTTCACCCCCACTACTTGATTTATCTCAACATGCAGCATAGACACCTTAGTATCCAATCACACCAAGCCACGTCACACCCACACAAGCCATGTCACACCTCCTAAGGTCATTTTCCCTCGAAGAGAAAAAAAACTATCCCGATCATTCCCCGGGCCCTACACCCGCACACAATGGCCACATCAGCCTTCGGTTATGAAGTCACACGAGAGCACCCACCACAACACGCTGATGCGTACCATAAGTACAATTGATTTCCATAAAGCATTGGCCGCAATTAAAGGTCCCACCTAGTTCCCCAATTAACTCCACGGTCCATTGATTTCCATAACTTTCTATTCATCTTCTCCACTCACATGGATCTCCCTTACCTAACCCAGGGCGGCTGATCGGACTGAGGTGAGGCCACCCTCCCGGCACCGCGGCCGCCTCTGTCGGTTCCATCGACGGTCTCCCCTCTTTCTCCGCCCCGCAGAAGTCCTTTGGCCTCCGTCGGGCCCTGCTTCTTCGGTCGCTTCCCGCAGATGGAAAATATGGAGAGGAAGTTCCAGCATGCGGTGGTGGATTTGTGGTTGGCTTACTCCCTCAACATCACTTGCACCAAAGGTGGGTGCTCTCCCTCCTCAATCTTCACAGATCTATTCTTGAACTTATGCCCTTTGAATTTGTCAGATTGCCCCTCCGGATCAGAAGGTGCTCCATGTTTTGCTTCATACATATCTTGGTGCTGGATTCCCAGCCAACAACGCCAAGAGCAACGAGGTTTTACTCCTCGTGGAATCTTCACGAATGACTCCAAGTCTACTTTGTTTCCGGATATTCTCAATATAAGTAAGTACGGTACATCTCAAGCATGCACATCTGTAGCATCATACCTACATATGATTAGTTGATTTATGCACATGCTTTATACCATTATCAGACTTTGTTGTTGTTTGTTTTTGTAGATCCGTCCGTTCTGTCTTATCTGAATTTAGATAGACTTCCCAGATTGTAGCTTTGATTTCAATGAGAAAACCTAGAGAAGGTAAGGTGATCTTGCTATGTTGAATCGTCTGTTCAAACTCGGTTAAATGGGATTCAGTGCCACATCTAATTTTTTGACAATGCTGATACCCTTGGTCGATGTACTGATGTTGTTTGGGTATTGTATCGGATGGAACATAATTTTATGTGTTAATCTCTCTCTCTCTCATAAATCATTATCATGTACTCTTACTCATCTTCCCGAGTCATTCTATTGGTTTTGTATTTTTAGAATTTTATGTGTTATAATCTGTCATAAATCATGATTATGTACAGTACTTCTTACTCAACTTATTGATTCATTTTGTTCATTTTGTTTTGCAGAAATTGGGGTATGTTGTTCAAGTAAGTTTAGCTGACTGCTCGGATTGTCAACCATTGCTTTTTCTATAGTTATTCGACAGTCACTATTTTAATTTCCTAACTATACACATGTCCCCTTGTATGTCTACTTATAGTCCTCTCTTAACAGTTCAAGTAGCACAATCTCTTCCTTTCAGACCCTTATATAGAAACTACAAGCAAATGTTGCTGACTCTGTTGTACATCTTGGAGTTAATGTATATTCTCTTTTAGTTAGCCGATGCAATGCTATGAAGTTATTCTTTTACCCTTCCTTGAGAATATGGAAATTCATGTTTGGTGACCCAGTTGGGCAAGTTATGCGCACTTCAACTACAATTTATTTGAATGCATATCAGATCATATTGTGAATTGATAGTTCTCTAACACACCACTTCTGATTTTTACTTTCAATTACTTTCAACATGTTTATATAAGACAATGGAATCTTGAAGTGTAGATTTTAATATGGTTTGAGTTGGCTGCTCTGCCCTTTATAGTATTTTTGAACGTCATTTTTTTTCCTTTTTTCCATTTTCCATTGGGGTGTGCCGATAACTATCTTTGCTTCTTTTTTTCACGTCGAGCCCATGAATTTGAATCAACACGTCCACAAATTGAATCACCTAATTTCCGGCAGCAACGCACGGGGTGTCATCTAGTTAACCTAGAGCCCAGTGCCAGTGCCAGTTTCTGTCTTTTCCTTGTTTTAGAGTTTCGTAGAAAAGGAATACCAAACGGAGTCCAAACAGAATGAAACTTTGGCGATGATTTTTCTTGGACTAGAAGACATCCAGAGGACTTGGAGTGCATGTCAGGGGAGCCATGAGGCGGCCACAAGGACGGAGGGCGCGTCCAGGGGGTAGGGGGTGCCCCCACCCTTGTGGGCCCCTCGTGACTCCACCAACCTATTTCTTCCGCCTATATATATTCTCAAATACCCCAAAACCTTCCAGGGGAGCCACAAAACCACTTTTCCACCGCCGCAACCTTCCGTACCCGTGAGATCCCATCTAGGGGCCTTTTCTGGCGTTCTGCCGGAGGGGGATTCGATCACGGAGGGCTTCTACATCAACACCATTGTCTCTCCGATGAAGTGTGAATAGTTTACCACAGACCTGCAGGTCCATAGCTAGTAGCTAGATGGCTTCTTCTCTCTCTTTGATTCTCAATACCATGTTCTCATCGATGTTCTTGAAGATCTATTCGATGTAATACTTTTTTGTTGTGTGTTTGCCGAGATCCGATGAATTGTGGATTTATGATCAGCTTATCTATGAATATTATTTTAATCTCCTCTGAATTCTTATATGCATGATTAGATATCTTTGCAAGTCTCTTCGAACTTTCAATTTGGTTTGGCCAACTAGATCAATTTTTCTTGCAATGGGAGAAATGCTTAGCTTTGGGTTCAAACTTGCGGTGCTCGAACCTAGTAACAGAAGGGGAACCGACACGTATTGTATTGCTGCCATCGAGGATAACAAGATGGGGTTTTCATCATATTGCTTGAGTTAATTTTGCTACATCATTTCATGTTATTTAATGTGTTACTTTGTTCTTATGAACTTAATACTCTAGATGCATGTAGGACTCGGTAGATGTGTGGAGTAATAGTAGTAGATGCAGAATCATTTCGGTCTACTTGATACGGACATGATGCCTATATCCATGATCATTGCCTTAGATATCATCATAACTTTGCACTTTTTCTATCAATTACTCGGCAGTAATTTGTTCACCCACCGTAATATTTTCTATCTTGAGAGAAGCCTCTAGTGAAACCAACGGCCCTCGGGTCTATTCTCCATCATGTAATCTTCTATTTTCCATCATATAAGTTTATGATCTACAATTTTAGTTTCCTATTTACTTTCTTTGCAATCTTTTAATTTCTGATCTATAAACCAAAAATACCAAAAATATTACTTTACTGTTTATCCATCTATATCAGATCTCACTTTGCAAATAACCGTGAAGGGATTGATAACCCCTTTGTCGCGTTGGGTGGAAGTTGGTGTTTGTTTGTGCATGTATTCGGTGGCTTGTTGCATTGTCTCCTACTGGATTCATACCTTGGTTCTTAAAGTTGAGGGAAATACTTACTCCACTTTGATGTATCACCCTTTCCCCTTCAAGGGAAAAACCAATGCAAGCTCAAGCAGTAACAAGAAGGCTTGGTGAATCCTATCTACAAGGCCCTTCACAGGCTCGAGGCTGCCACCTGAGTAGCAAGCTACTCATCAACATTGAGATCTACATAGAATCCATCGAAGGGGCGGTGTTATCCTCTGCAATAGTTTATTAAGCAAACATGGGTACTAAGGTACTCAGCAAGTCTTACATCAGATCCTATCATATATGCAACATTATCAACAAGGGTAGTGGAATTTATGCGGCAAGCTAGCTCTGACTCTTGGCTATTCTATCCTTCGTATAACAGTAGTTTGAATAAGATGAGATAGCGCACATGAGTCCACTAATCACCACAACAATACTCCACCGTGGATCCTCTCCCGTCTTCCTACGAGAGGGCCATCCACGGCACTCACACTTGTCTTGAGTCTTTTATGTGTAACCATTAAGTTGTCTATGAACTGCATAAGCAACCAAGTGGTCCATTACCGCATATGCGGCTATTCAAATAGTTTGATAACCCTACAGGGGTGTACTTCTTCACACATATGTCCACCACTTAGCGCCTGCACAAGTCATGTGCTCGGCAGACTTCAAGCGAAAGCCGGCGAGGGTGTAGACCACGACCTAACCAACCACGCAAGTCTCTAGTCCAGGTTTATTGCCTATTCAGGTTCCATCCACAAGGAGATCCGGCCGGTGTTTCCAGTACGGCCCCAAACGATGTGTGCAGGGTTCCCAAGGCACCAAACAGGCGTGCCGGTACACCGTGCTAGGTACCTGCCCCATCACAGTCCCCCCAAGGGTCAGCGCTGCGCACAGCCTCCAGTATATTATAGACACCAGAAACTACTGGCAACTACTGGACTGAGATCATGGCAGTCAATAAGTCGAGCGGGGTCATATTTCAGGGCCCAATGTGTGTTAGTAGCAGATGTTAAATCACACACACAGAACTCAGTTCTTAGGGACGGTTCCAATGAAACAATCCACCATGTACTCCCACATGGCCTCTCATCGATACCTTTACCAAAACATGTTCAACACTTCACTCTCATTACCGGATACAACCATTTCACTCCAATCCATCACCCAGATGAATCAGACCCGACACAACTCTAAGTATAGCAGGCATAGCATGGTAGGAACACAACATGGCTCAATCAACTCCTACACATGCTAGTGGGTTTCATCTAGTTACCGTGGAAAAGACAGGTCATGCAGAGGAAAGGGGTTTAACTACCGCAACAAACAGTAGTTTGAAACATTGTTGTCTTAATGCAGTAAATGAGAGCAAGAGCGAGAAGATGGTATTGTATCGAGATAATCAATGGGGGTTGCTTGCCTGGAAGGGTGGTGGAAGTGTACTGCCCTTTGGTTGGATATATTCACGGATATCCTCGGGTGTAGGACGTACAACGGAGATCACACCGGTAACACAATCAATACATGGCTATGCAATAATATGATGCATGCATATGACATGGCAAAGTGAGTGTGTTGGGCTAATGCAACTGAAACCAGAGGGGTTTGAGTCAATTTGAACCAAAGGTTCAAATTCAAACTCAAACTATGAATTTATAAAGTGTGGTATCATGTTTTGATCTATACAGCAAGGTTAAGTTGCTTTGTCATGCATGAAACGAATACTAATGGATGGATTGGATTTTTCTGATCATTTTTCATATGTAAATCTTTTCCATCTAAGCTATAGATTAATTTCTATGATTTTTTGAAGTTTAAACCTTTTTCTGGATTTTCTGATTAATTAGAAATAAACTAATTCCAGAAAAGGGAATTATCGCGTTAGTATGACGTCAGCGAGTCAACGGGACAACCCAGGTCAAACTGACCAGTGGGTCCCGCGTGTCAGTGACCAACTAAACTAACCTAATTTTAATTAGTACTAACCTAGGTTAATTAGCAGGGCGGCCCCACACGTCAGTGACCCAGGGGAGGTTAAACCCCTGTTCAACCGGGGTTGACACACCGACGCTTAGCCATCGGCGATAGTGGATGCGGTGGGGCGCTTCGGGAACGGGTTGTGGTGCCCTGTTCGCAGCGTAGCGGGGCTCATTCCAGAGCCTAGACCAGCGCGCGTCGGGCGATGACGCCGGTCGGGCTTGAGGCGGCCGGACGCAATGGCGGGGAGCTCGGCTGCGGCGGCCGAAGCTCGGTTGCAGGCGCGGGTGAGGGAGTCCTGGATTAGGGGGTCCTCGGGCAGCCGGACTATATACTTTGGCTGGGCTGTTGGACTATGAAGATACAAGATTGAAGACTTCGTCCCGTGTCCGGGTGGGACTCTCCTTTGCGTGGAAGGCAAGCTTGGCAATTCGGATACGTAGATCTCCTCCCTTGTAACCGACTCTGTGTAACCCTAGCCCCCTCCGGAGGGTTTAGTTCGTAGGACAACAACAATCATAATCATAGGCTAGCTTCTAGGGTTTAGCCTCTACGATCTCGTGGTAGATCAACTCTTGTAATACTCATATCATCAAGATCAATCAAGCAGGAAGTAGGGTATTACCTCCATCGAGAGGGCCCGAACCTGGGTTAAAATTTGTCCCCTGCCGCCTGTTACCATCCGCCTTAGACGCACAGTTCAGGACCCCCTACCCAAGATCTGCCGGTTTTGACACCGACATTGGTGCTTTCATTGAGAGTTCCGCTGTGCCGTCACTATAAGGCTTGATGGCTCCTTCGATCATCAGCAACGATGCGATCCAGGGTGAGGTTTTTCTCCCCGAACTCGCTTAGCCATCTGGAGCAGATTGAGAGCTACGCCCCTGGCCATCAGGTCAGGTTTGGAAGCTTGAACTATACTGCCGACATCCATGGAGACTTGACCTTCGACGGATTCGAGCCCATGTCAGGTGCGCTGCACAGTCGCGACGAGCATGACTTAGCTCTGCCGCCGGACGCTGTTCGGGAGATCACACCTGTGGCTACTCCGGCCCTCAATCCGAAGCAGATCATGCCGTCCGAGGACAGGTGGATGGACCCCGCCACGGAGGCCGCACACCCAGCAGCGATAGAGCCGAATACGGACTTCACCTCCTATGAGACCTGTGTTGCCGGACCCTTGGATTCGACCCCAGCCACAGCCTCTGAACCGCCTGCGTCCATGCCTATCGAATCTGCTTGGGCACTGACCATGGAGTTTACCTCCGTGGATATCTTTCAGCACTCGCCCTTGGGCGACGTGCTAAATTCATTGAGGTCTCTCTCCTTGTCAGGAGACCCTTGGCCGAACTATGTCCGGCTTGAGTGGGAAGTGGACGACGAAGAAATTCATTCCCCACCCACCACCCACTTAATAGCCACTGTTGATGACTTAACCGACATGCTTGATTTCGGCTCCGAAGACATCGTCGGTATGGACGATGATGCAGGAGAAGAATAGGAACCACCTCCCACAGGGCGCTAGACAGCCACCTCATCATATGATATATACATGGTGGACAACCCCAAAGAAAGCGATGGCAATAAGGCAACGGGGGATAATCCCCTCGAGAAGCAATATAAGCACCGGCGTCATCGGCGCCACTCTAAGCCCCGCCATAGCAAAAGCAGCGATACCAGCACAAGAGACAATAATGCTGCAGACAGTGCCGAAGACGAAGACAATCCCCTCCAGCCAGGCTTCGAGCGGGAGGATGGGCAAGCTAGCCCTAAGGAACAGGCGGCAGACGGAGAATCAGAGTATGACAATTACATGCCCCTCTCCGATTACGAGGTGAGCCTCGGCGATGAAGAATTTATCGTGCCTGACGACCCCGTCAAGCAGGAGCGCTTCAAGCGCCGACTTATAGCCATAACAAAAAGCCTGAAGAAAAAGCAACAGTAGCTTCAAGCTGATCAAGATCTGCTAGCGGATAGATGGACCGAGGTGCTGGCAGCCAAGGAATACGAACTCAAGCGCCCAACCAAAAGTTACCCAAAGCGCCGGTTGCTACCCCAACTCGAGGAGGATGCATTAAATCCTACACTACCAGCGTATGATGCGACTGACCGGCCACCTCGTGGCTGAGACAAAGCGGCGTATCAGCCCGAAGTCTAGCCCGCACCCCGTCGACAGTCAAACAAAAACACCAAGGCCCGGGGCAACATGCAGGACCTGCGAGACATGTTGGAAAACAAAGCAGGACATACAAGATCGATCTACGGATCACGGGGGCGCGCCCCAACGCGTGACGAGGACCGTCACGCCGGATATACTAAAAGCAAATCCGGCCGGGTCGAATATAGCAGACAAGACTCGTATGAACTGCATCGTGATATAGCCCGGCACAGAGGCACGCACACCCCCTATGCTTCACTGATGAAGTAATGGATCACGAATTCCTAGAAGGTTTTAAACCCGTGAATATTGAATCATATGATGGCACAACAGACCCCGCGGTATGGATCGAAGATTTCCTCCTCCACATTCACATGGCCCATGGTGACGATCTACATGCCATCAAGTACCTCCCATTAAAACTCAAAGGACCTACTCGGCATTGGCTCAATAGCCTGCCAGCAAACTTCATTGGCAGTTGGGAGAATTTGGAGGACGCATTCCTTGACAACTTCCAGGGCACTTATGTGCGACCACTAGATGCCGATGCCTTGAGTCACATAACCCAACAACCAGGGGAATCAGCCAGGAAATTTTGGACCCGGTTCCTAACTAAAAAGAACCAAATCATCGACTGTCCAGATGCCGAGGCCTTAGCGGCATTTAAGCATGACATCCGCGACAAGTGGCTCGCCCGACACCTCGGCCAAGAAAAGCCGAAGTCCATGGCAGCCCTCACGACACTCATTACCCGCTTTTGTGCGGGCGAGGATAGTTGGCTAGCTCGCAGCAACAACACATCAAGAAACCCTGGCAATTCAGATGCCAATGATAGCAACGGCAGTCCATGTCGCAACAGACACAAATGCCGTAACAACGGCGACAACGCCGAAGACACGGCAGTTAATGCCGGATTCAGTGGCTCTAAGTCCGGTCAGTGGAAAAAGCCGTTCAAAAGAAGCAATCCGGGCCCGTCCAGCTTGGACCGCATACTCGATCGTTCGTGTCAAATTCACGGCACCCCCGATAAACCAGCGAACCACACCAACAGAGAATGCTGGGTGTTCAAACAGGCCAGCAAGTTGAATGCCAAAAACAAGGAAAATGAGCTGCATAGCAACGACGAGGAGGATCCCGGCCCGCCAAACACAGGAGGACAAAAGAAATTTCCTCCCCAATTGAAAATGGTAAACATGATATACGCAACCCATATTCCCAAGCGGGAATGGAAGCATGCACTGAGGGACGTCTATGCGATGGAGCCAGTCGCCCCAAAGTTCAACCCATGGTCTTCTTATCCGATCACCTTCGATCGCAGGGACCACCCCACCAGTATCCGTCGTGGCAGTTCTGCCGCATTGGTCCTTGACCCCATCATTGACAGATTTCACCTCACTCGGTTCCTTATGGACGGTGGCAGCAGCCTGAACTTGTTTTATCAGGATACAATGCACAAAATGGGTATAGACCCCTCGAGGATCAAACCAACCAAAACCACCTTTAAAGGTGTCATCCCAGGTGTAGAGGCCTGTTGCACGGGCTCAATAACACTGGAAGTAGTCTTCGGATCTCCGGACAACTTCCGAAGCGGGGAGTTAATCTTCGATATCGTCCCCTTCCGCAGTGGCTATCATGCATTGCTTGGATGAACTGCATTTGCCAGATTCAATGCGGTACCGCATTATGCATACCTCAAGCTCAAAATGCCAGGACCTCGCGGGGTTATAAAAGTTAATGGAAACACAGGAAGCTCGCTACGCATGGAGGAGCACACTGCGGCCCTCGCGGCAGAAGTGCAAAGCAGCCTTATGAGGCAAACCGCCAATTCGGCGAAAAAGACCCCGGACACCTTCAAGCGAGTCTGGAGTACCTTGCAAGAGGATCGTCGGGCACGTTTAGAGCTTGCCTAGCAATTCGGCCTCCGTCCTAGTCCCAGTCAAGCGGAGAAATTTGCACCGCGCGTACATAATTACGCACTCAAGATACCATGAGCATAGGCGGAGGCACGGCCATGGCACAGCCCACAATGCGGCTCAACCGCTTCAGGACCCGTATATCTTTAACATTTTCTTCCTTTCAGGCCCCTATTCTCTGAAGGCACTCTCCGATTGTCTGATTATCGGACCCGTCATGGGAAGGAAACACCAACGAAGCAATAAGCTTTGACGTACAAGGGAATCCTCAGGTGGTCTCTGATAACGATTGATATACCTGTTTTGCATACCCACACGCAGCTTGACCTTGGATAGGACATGTCAAATAGTCCTATTTTTTACTTATTGCACTACATGTATGCATACGCTTTGACGTATCATTTAAATAACAATGTACAACATCAGCTCATTATTGCATTCCTTTATCTTTTTTTTCATGTCTGCTTAGTTACGACAAGTCGCACCCGTACATTCTGATACGACCAGTGCGCCAGGGGCTTCAGTATACCCCATAACATGGCATGAAAAGTCCGAACACTTTCGATAGTGCGGCACCCCGAACTTATAGCATTATATGCATCAGCTCCGAATCATGTCTTGGGTCAATAATTGGGTTTGCCCGGCTCCCATGTTTTGGTACCTTACGTTCCGCTATATCGGCTAAGGTAGGACTGGGAGAACTACTGCGATTGTGTCCCGGTTCTTCCGGACAAGCACCTCAGTAGAGAAAGCCGAAAACTGACTGTCATCATGCGGCTAGAGCTGGTCGCTGTTCGAGAGGTCTCAAATCCTTAAAGATTTGTTCCACTTCGGGCGAGGTGTCGGCCTTGTTCGATTTAGGCGTACATAGCGCCCCAAGTTCGGCCTTCCGAATACTAGGGGCGTCGCCAAAATTTAAAATTGTAGACTTCTATGGCTAAGTGAGAGTGATAAAGCTTTATAGTCTGATTGCCTGGTTCATTGTGTTGAACACCTCCTTCGAAGGACCCAAAACTGGGATACAGAGTGATCAGGTTTATCTTGAACACCTCAGTACTAGTTACATGGGGGGAGAAGCCGACGACTGGCCAACTCTTAAATTTTATAAACGGACGCACAGAAGGTAATATTTTAAATCAACAAGCGTTACATAGCACACATGAACTCGTTTCACATTACAGGATCACATGAGTACATTCATTTGAATATTACATCCTTAGCACATTCCTCTGCCACAAGGCGAGCAACCTTCAGGACACTGTCATAATACTTTTCGGGGTGGCGATGCTCCTTGCCCTCCGGCAGCCCCTCCTTCACCAGCTTTTCGGCGTCCATCTTCGCCCAGTGCACTTTCGCCCGGGCAAAAGCCCTGCGCGCACCCTCAATGCAGATGGACCGCTTTATGACTTCAAACCGTGGGCAGGCGTTCACAAGCTGCCTTACCAAGCCAAAATAGCTGCCAGGCAGGGGCTCGCCAGGCCACATCCGGACTATGAGGTCCTTCATGGCCAGTTCGGCCGCCTTGTGAAGCTCGACCAGTTGCTTCAACTGGTCGCTCAAGGGCATCAGATGTTCAGTCCCAGTATAATGAGACCAGAACAACCTCTCCGTCGAGCTCCCTTCCTCGGCCTGGTAGAACTCCGCGGCATCCGACACACTGCTGGGTAGATCTGCGAACGCTCCTGGAGAGCTCCGAATTTGCGTAAGTAAAAGGAAAGTTTAGTTCACATGCTTTCCTTGCATAATGAATTCCTTACTCGCCGCTATCTTCCGGACCGCCTCAATTTCCGGGAGGGCCTTTTGGGCTTCGGCCGGCATTTTGTGCGTTCTCGAGGGCCTTCGCAAGCTCAGACCCTTGCGTCCTAGAGTCACGCTCCAAGGACTCGTACTTCTTGACAAACTCCTGGAGCTCTTGCTGAACCTTGCCGACTCGGGCCTCTTGCTTCTCGCGCTTGGCGCGCTCCTTGGCTGCTTTGCCTTCGGCCTCGGACAGCGCCTTCTTCAGGGTCGCCACTTCGGTCATGGCCCCTAGCAAAGTTCATGATGATCCTGTGATCTAACAACCGGTTTCCTTTTTCTTTATCAATAAACAGATGAGGTATCACTTACCTTTGTTCTCTTCGAGCTGCCTCTTGGTAAGCGCGAGCTCTTCCTCGAACCGCTCAAGGTCCCGCTTCAGTGCGGAGACCTCCATCGTGTGAGCGGCAGCGGCCAGCAGTGAAGCCTGCTTATTCACATAGACATATTCTGATTGGACTCCTGTGATTATTAGTTGGTCCTTTGTTCAGCCTTTCTTCCGAACACCAAATAGAGCATCATGGGCTACTGTCTATGCTGTAACATTTTCTCATAATTTGATTACTTACCTTGAAGCCTGTTAGGAGGCTGGCACAGGCTTCAGTCAGTCCGCTTTTGACGGACTAAACCTTCTTGACCACCGCACTCATGATAGTGCGGTGCTCTTCATCAATGGAAGCGCCACGAAGCGCTTCCAACAAATTGTCCGATGCCCCTGGATGGACAGAGGCCATCGGCATAGAGGGCTTGTCCCCCTTAGACTTGCTTCCCCCGGCATTAGAGCCCATGGGAGTCTTGCCCTTCATGCGCCCAGCGTCCGGAATGTATCCTTGGGGCGCTTCTGGAACTGTCTCCCCTTGGTTCAGTACCCTTCGAGACAACACCTCGACGTCGTCCGTAGGGCAGGGGAGGAGGCAGTCAGGAGTGAATCGTTGTTCATCTCCGACGGGCCCAAAGACTCATCCGAAGAGGATACGTCGATACGGGCTTTAGATGAGCTACAAGATCATGTTTGGCATGATAAGAAGTAATAAAATAAAACATGCCAAGAACTATTATGGTATCCAGATACTTACCACTTCGCCAGAGGTTTGTCCCTGGGTAACCACTCCTCGTCGCTAAAAGCGGCCGCCGTGGAGCAGTACGGAAGGAGAGTCCTTTCCTTCTTGGACCCTTCGGCTTCCCCTGACGGGGCGGCCTTCCTTTTGTTGTCACCCCCGGCTGGGGTGGGGGGAGAACTTTCCTCTTCCTATTCCTCGTTTTCGTGGTAGGAGGGCGCCTCAGTGTTATCGGACGATGAGTCCGATACGACCTTGCAACGGAGACCTTTCCTGGTCCCTGTGGCCTTCTTCTTGGCCTTCTTCTCCGGCGCCTCATAGGGTGCCAGAACCAACATCTCCTTTAAGAGAGCCCTTGCTGGATCCTCGGGCAGTGGGGCTAGACAATCGATCCACTCCGCTGTCGTGACCCATTCCTGTTAAATGGCGTGGAGGCTTAGATCCCCCACATGATTATACGGGGGAAAGAAACGTCTTACAAGATATAAGGAGCTTACCGGATTGGCAGGGCACTTTGCGTTGAGTGCGCGATCCTCGGTAAGGGGAGGAGGTACCTCGGCGGACTTGAACAACACCCTTCAGATGTCGTGGTGTGTCGTGTCGAAGAGCTCTCGCAGCGTCTGGTGCTTAGCCGGGTCGAACTCCCACATATTGAATGCCCGTCTTTGACACGTGAGGATCCGGTGGAAGAGCATGACCTGGACCACGTTGACAAGCTTGAATATTCTTTCTTATCATGTTTTTAACACAGTTCTGGAGTCCAGTCAGCTCCATCGATGAACCCCAGGATAGGCCCTTCTCTTTCCAGGAGGTGAGTCGTGTGGGGATGCCGGATCGAAATTCGGGAGCTGCCACCCAGTTTGTGTCACGCGGCTCGGTGATGTAGAACTACCCCAATTGCCACCCCTTCACTGTCTCCACATAGGAGCCTTCAAGCCAGGTGACGTTGGGCATTTTTTCCACCATGGCGCCTCCGCACTCCGCTTGCTAGCCGACCACCACCTTCGGTTTAACATTGAAGGTCTTCAGCCACAGACCGAAGTGGGGCTTGATGCGGAGGAAGGCCTCACACACGATGATAAACGCCGAGATATTGAGGATGAAATTGGGGGCCAGATCATGGAAATCCAGCCCGTAGTAGAACATGAGCCTGCGAACAAATGGGTGGAGGGGCAATCCCAGCCCGCGAACGAAATGGGTAAGGAATACAACCCTTTTGTGGGGTTCGGGGGTAGGGACGATCTGCCCCACGTCTGGGAGCCGGTGCGCGATATCTGTGGCCAGGTATCCGGCCTCTCGGAGCTTCGTAATGTTCTCCTCCGTAACAAAGGAGACCATCCACTTGCCCTGCTCCAGACATGATTGGAGTGGTTTTGCGGAGAAAATCCGAACTTGGGCGCTGGAGCTCGAGAGCGTGAGAATGGATGGGCAGGGAAGAAGAAGGCATGGGTGAAAAGGAGGAGTCCTTGTCCCTTTATAAGGGCGGAAGAAACTATGCACCTCCCCACCTGCCTGGCAAACTCGCTTATTCCCCAAGCGCCGTGATTGATGGCGTGGTTGGGTTACCCACACCCGTATTGATGAGAATCCCGTGATAAGGGGACACGGTCTCTGCTTCGACAAGACGTGCCAAGAAAACCGCCTCGCAATATGTGCAGTAGCTCGTTGGGAAAACGGTTCGTAATGACCGGGCCACGGCAGGACGTCAAGTTATAAAAAGTTGTCAGCAGATTAGATTTGTGGAATAATATACTCTCTATGGTGGTATGTGGAATTTGTTTTGCAGAGCCGGACATGATCCTTGTGTCCAAAATCTTCTATGGAGTATTCGGAGAAGGAAACCGCCTTGCAATGCCGAAGTCAATCTGCGCGCCGAACTCATCGTCATTGAAGCCTGGTTCAGGGGCTACTAAGGGAGTCCTGGATTAGGGGGTCCTCGGGCAGCCGGACTATATACTTTGGCTGGACTGTTGAACTATGAAGATACAAGATTGAAGACATTGTCCCGTGTCCGGGTAAGACTCTCCTTTGCGTGGAAGGCAAGCTTGGCAATTTGGATACATAGATCTCCTCCCTTGTAACTGACTCTGTGTAACCCTAGCCGCCTCCGGTGTCTATATAAACCGGAGGTTTAGTCCGCAGGACAACAACAATCATAATCATAGGCTAGCTTCTAGGGTTTAGCTTCTACGATTTCGTGGTAGATCAACTCTTGTAATACTCATATCATCAAGATCAATCAAGCAGGAAGTAGGGTATTACCTCCATCAAGAGGGCCCGAACCTAGGTAAACATTGTGTCCCTTGCCTCTTGTTACCATCCACCTTAGACGCACAGTTCGGGACACCCTACCCGAGATCCACCGGTTTTGACACCGACAGCGGGCGGCGCTGCAGGGCATAGGCGGGTGAGCTAGCCCGCTACGGACGGCGTGCTCGAAGTGGCGAGTGCAAAGGATACGACGGGCAGACCATTTGGTCACTAGAGTCATGTCGGTGGCGATCGCAGCCGACGGCGCATGCGGGTGAGAGCGGCGGTGTGGCTACGGAGTGCGGCAGTGAGAACAAAGAGGGAAAGAAGGGGCAGCGGCTCACGGTGATCGCAGTGGAGTGGACGGCGAGCTCGAAGGTGGTCGGAGCTGAGCGAGGTGGTGAGGGGGTCTCCGGTGATGGGCGATGAAGGCGGGGTCAGGGAGGCATATCCAGGGCATGTGAGTGCTCGGGGCTCGGCTGGCTCGGTGCAGAGGACAACAAGGAAGCTCATGGGCACGTCAAGGCGACGAGGGAGCGGCGGTGGCTGTGGCTTCACAGCAGCGTGGCAGTGGCTGCATCGTCCACGGCGATCAGAGGGCAAGAGAGAGAGAGGGCAGGGGAGAGTGAGGTGTCGGGGAGCTCAGGGCGGCACCGAGGAAGCGTTTCGAGGCATCTGCGCACTGTCCAGGCGACGCAGGCGAGCAGGGAGCTGCACGACAAGCTCGGGCGCACGTGCATTGTCCCCCTCTGCCTACTGGAAGAGGTAGGGGTGACTAGCACCAGGCCAGGTGGGTCGGCCCAGTTCATGTAAGTGGTCTGGGGGCCTTCTCTCTCTCTGCCTTTTCTGTTTTTCTTTTTTATTTTCTGTCTTTCTTTTTGATTTAGCACAAATGCCAAACCTCTTTGTAAAATGCTGAAAATATTTGTGGGCACTTGTGAAATTATTTCCAACAGCCCTGAAATGCTTTCAAGATTATTTGGATATTTAAAATTATTTATAAGATTTAAATGTCCAAATGTAATTACTATATGGATTAGTTCAAAAATCCAGAGTGTCCTAGAAAAATGTGCACCATTTTTGGCAGAGGTTCTGTTCCAATTCAAAAATGATGAACTTTTATGAAGGGCGGTGTGCGTTCATTGAAATCATTTTTTTAGTTGAACCTGGTATTTTCTGGGGGTGCTAGGGTTTGTTGATCCCCATTTCAAGTTTAAGAAAAATTTAAACATGATGCATCACTCTAGCTAGTCCTAATGCAAGCACTGACTAGGGTTGTGACAAGAGAAATGGGAGAAAATCAAGCGAAGATAATGCGAGTGATCCTCCATTAATTAGGGCCTGGCTAATTTAGCCGATCCCTTAATTCTGGGATATGGGAGAAAATCAACCGAAGATCGCTACTGCTCGATCCCCATCCAACGCTGGCAATGTGTTTGGATTTGTCCCAAAAAAGTTGTTGTTTGCCAGATGCAAAATTTGTTTAATTTAAGCTAGTGATGTTGGGGGGAGATACTATGTTAGTTTTCTATGCATGTTAATCAGTACTAAGAAATGGGAGGAGTAGAACCTTTCCTCACGAATTATCTTTGGGCAGACATTATTGCAATAGGAGGATTCCAACATTTCCTTACAAACTAAGTTAAGTAATATTTAAATTCTTTCCATATATGGTTTCCAATTAAGGAATTTTGTAAATGCTTGGGAAATTGGGAATTTTTTACCTACCACTGCTTTTCCTTCCACTAATAAGGAATTGCCGAGCTATATAAATAGGCACCTAGACCCGTATGTTTTCCTCACCCAATGAAATTCAGTTCATAGTGATCTAGACATGGCGATCAAGCTTATACCAGTAGCATTTTTCTTGCTCATCCTAGCCTTTGCTGAGTCCAGCGACAGGGGCGAACCTCCATCTTCTCGTAAGTACTACTACTAGCTTTACCAAGTCGAGGGTCTCTCATGTCTAAATGGCCTCATATAGTTTATTATTTCCTACAGAAGAAAATGCTTTTGATACGAGTGCTTATGCGGTTCATTGGGATCCACCTGCTGGTAAATACTTGTGCTACCTTGTCAAGTTGAGAAATTTGTTAATTGTGAGTCAACACCTAATTTGTCAGTTACTATAGAAGGAAATAGTTTTGGTGAAAGTGCTTATGCGGTTCATTGGGATCCTCCTTCTCGTAAGTAATTGTGCTACCTTGCCAACTCGAGAAGTTTGTTAATTGTGAATTAACTCATAGGTCATTATTTCCTCTAGAAAAAGATGGCTTTGGTGAAAGTGCGTACGCGGTACATTGGGATCCCCCTTCAAGTAAGTACTTGTGCCACCTTCCCATGTTGAGAATGTGTTAATTCTGAATAAGCTCATAGTTTGTTATTTGCTGCAGAAGAAGGAGGTTCTGGGGCAAGTCCTTATAAGGTGAATTGGAGCCCAGAAGATGCACCTTCCAGTAAGTACTTGTGATACCTTACCAAGTCTAGAATGTGTTAGTTTTGAATGAAATCATGGTTTGTTATTCCTATAGAAGAAAAAGGTTTTGGGGCAAGTGCTTATGCGGTACACTGGGATCCAGATCATCCACCATCTGGTAAGTACTTCTCCTACCTTACCATGTTGAGAATGTGTTAATCCTGAACAAAATCATACTTTTTTTCCTTCAGAAGAAAAAGGTTCTGGGACAAGTTTTGATAAGGCGACTTGGAGCCCAGAAGATGCACCTTCAAGTAAGTACTTGTGTTTCATTAGAAAGTGAAGAATGTGTTAGTCCTGAATTAATTCATGATTCTTTATTTCCTGTAGAAGAAAAAGGATTTGATTCAAGTGCTTATAAGGTAACTTGGATCCCAGATGATGCACCTTCTGGTAAGTAGCTGTACCTTAGCAAGTGGAGAGTTTGTTCATTCTGAATGAACTCATAGTTTGTTTGTGCCCTCAGAAGAGAAAGGATTTGGTGCAAGTGCTTATGCAGTACATTGGGATCCAGATCATCCACCTGTTGGTAAGTACTTGTGCTACAAATCTTATCAACTTGAGATTGTGTTAGTTCTAAAGCAGCTCATTGTTTGTTATTTCCTGCAGAAAAAACCGCGCGTGACAGCAATAGCCATGTGTCATATGAACACATCTGATTGGGACACGCGGTGCTCTGAGCTGTTGGATGGAGAGCGTGGCGAACCTATTTGGCACTACATGCCCACCAATTACATCATGTTCTATTAGATATATTTAAAGTTCATGCTCAACTATGTAATCTTGTTATCTTATCAATAAAGCGTGTCGAGTGGATGGATGTTTGTTAAAAAAACTAATCACCACCAAAATCTGGGAGTCTTTTGACTGCTACACACCAATATTTTCTTTTATTGCATCCCAAAAAACTCCAGTTTGATTAATTGTAATGTTGCACTTGGGAATTATTATTTTTGGATTTTGGTCTCTCAAACGAGTCGTACCTGGCTTCTGCTGCCACATCACTAGCCAAACAGAGGCGGATTCGTGCCATCCCAGCCACCACTGGTGAAGTATCC
Source organism: Triticum dicoccoides (assembly GCF_002162155.2). Classification (NCBI taxonomy): domain Eukaryota; kingdom Viridiplantae; phylum Streptophyta; class Magnoliopsida; order Poales; family Poaceae; genus Triticum; species Triticum dicoccoides. The sequence goes on from NC_041390.1 coordinate 190,672,583, forward strand.
TCACCATCCCAGTCACTGTCATAGGTGGAGATGATTTTAGGAGAAGAAGGGACCACCGGTCATCCTTGAACCATCCCCACCACCACATATGCCCCATGGGGTGGCGCCGCCAGGGAAACAAGAGAGGAAGATGTGTAGTCAAGAGAGACATGCTAGACGGGGTAGTGAGTGAGGGGTTGTGGTTCTGTGTTGTTCCGCCGATTTATAAGAATCGTCACATTTTGGGTCTAAAGGGAATATTCCCTTTAACATAACTAGGAAAGTGGCCCACTCGATGCGCGTGCTAAGATTGAATGAAGTTAAATTTTGAGAATATATTATGTAATTTGTCCATAGGTTTAAGGTAAATGTGATTACATTTTCAAGTATTAGAATTTTGCGAACTATTTTTTCCTTGTTATATTTTTCTTTTTATTGATATATAAATATATGTCTTGTATGTTCATCCTTTACTTAATAATTATGCACGGCATACTAACTGTAGTTTTATCATCGACTGTATCTTTCAAATTATATTTGTATACTTAGTCTTATAATCCACTGCATTATTCAAATTATATCTGTACATTTTTGCTAAAAAATTGTGATGTTGCTTAGTTGTTTTACAAATAGAAATATATTACTCCCTTTATTCCATAATGAATTTGTTTCTATAGAGTGCTCAAGAGTACTAAGGGTGAGCGTACTGTGGTAAAAAAAATACCAAATGTGCACACTATGAGAGCAAAATTATATATAACGTTAAAATATAAGCCACCCTTGGTATATTTTAGCTATCACACCAATCCGTTATTCTTATTACCAAAGAACCTTGATATATATTCCCACAAAAAATATGAGACACACGCACTAAGTTGCAAGGTGCATATACTACAAAGCGTCATTAGTTTGATGGCCCCACCAGTATTCTTGTTCTTGACTTCTCCTCCTCTTTGCCCCACTCATGTTCTCACTAAGTGAGATGTTTCATCTCCCCTGATCCCCTCTATAGTATTTCCCAAAATCTTTCTTCTCACTCAAAAATTGCTTCTGCTAGATAGAGCCCATCAACTTCGTTTATTGCTGCATTGAGATGTGTCTTCCTCACCTGGAGCCACCACCGTAACTGGTTCAGGCACATGTTAAACATGGACAACAACTTGTTTGTGTCTTCGTACGCCTCATCAGTCACCTAGGCTAGTAAAGGGCGGCGACGTTGTCCGTGTAGTTGCTTTGGTCGTTGATTTCATCTCCCACAAACTTGCAACTCTCCTGGATCTATCTTGAGTATGAGGATGCCGGCTACATTTTCTTTCACAAGCGCTCAAGGTAGATGCATCATCTCTATTTGTGCTCGAGGTAGCTTGGCACATCATCCTCATCCCCCGTAGCGAACATTCTTCAAGGTTTGGCCTACAAGTGTAAGCAATGGAAAGCCAATTAGTTGTAAATTTTCATAAATTATCTTTCTGGTCTTGGTAAAACATGTGATTTCTATAAATGGCCTATAAGTGTTGAGTGAGGTATAGAGTAGCTAGTAATAAGTTCATAAATTTTTGAAAATGTAATTATATGTATGAGCACACATACCAATCCAAATTAGTACTATATCTACATGGTAATTGTATATTTTTGTATAGTTACTGCTCTTGTTTTTTTATTTGTTTAACTTATGGCTAAGTTACTAATTGATGATAGTAAGTTTGGAATGTGAAATATCCTACATCTTAAGGTATAGTGTTAATTTGCTAATGCCCCCTCCACTTTTTCCAGGCTTTGGGACCGGCATTGGAAGTTTTAGGCCCCCTACCCCTATTAATATTCAACAAAGTTAAGAAACTTTAGTACATTTGTGATTAGCTATAGTTTAAATAATTCCTAGAGAAGACTAAATATATAACAATTGAATATCAAAACAAGTATGATTGCATTGCACATATGAATTATAATAATTAACTGATGCTCTCACTATTTGTTTGCATTACATACTAAGCTTGTAGAATCAAATATCACATTATAGTTTGCCGATGTTTGGTAGTAATGAACTATTTCCAATTGTTGATGCATGTTTGCAATAATTCGCTAACCAAAATTAATATTTAATAGCCTAATATTTAAACAGGTCTGATTTCATTGTACATGTGAAATAGAACAATGTCCCGATGCTCTCAATATTGGTAGTAATGAATTATTTTGACCTCATTGCTATCTTCATCATTTACCACTACCCGTACTCCATCCATTTATGTTACTCTTGAGAAGGGGATGGACTATAGGTAATGGTAAATAATGAAGATAGCAATGAGGTCGAAATAATTTATTACTACAAATAGTGAGATATCTGGCACATGCAACTGAAAGTAGTAATATGTGTGATGCTACTATGTAATATCAACCAAAGTGCGAGATATTACATACTAGCATCACACATATGACAACTTTTAGTTTCAGCTTGCGAGTGGGAATTCCAGGAAATGGTAAGATGTTCATGAATTCTGGTCGATACAACAATTCCATTTCTGCATTAAAGGTAGTTTCTTTGTATAGATCCATTATATAGTCATTTATAATGTGAACTGTTTCATTTATTCTAAGTATCCGTGTTGGCGATACCTCTCCCATGAATTGGGATTTTTTTCGATCATTTCCTTTCCTGAGTAGTATATCATTTGGTATTTTTATGAATTGCTCAGCTTCTGATGAAGAATTTTTTTCACCCAATATTTAGAATCCACTCTAAAAATTCGGCTGCCCTTTTGTTTCTCTAATTCATCATGAGTTGTGCAGTTCAATCGCATGTTAATGGATGCGGTGACTATGTTCTTTGTTAGCTTCATTATATGGAAGTGCTTCTGAAGATATCACCTATTAATGGATGCGGTGACTATGTTGTGTCTTGTTCCCTTTGGTCCAAAAGGATCACTACAAAAAAAGACACATCCATGGCATTTTGGCCCGAACGAAAAAAAATGATGTCATGCTTATGACATTTCTATGACGATAATTATGACAAAACACAGTATCAGCATAGATGTGGAGGGCTCCTACTTTTATGACGAAAAATCATGACAGAAAATGGGGTTTTCATACTGGGCGGGGCAGTGACGCACCTGCATGACATTCTTTGGGCCGTCCACGACTGAAAAATCATGGTAGAAGCGAGGGCGAGGAAAATTTCGGGTAGTTCCCGGTTACGGTGGGTCATCGGGGCCGAGTGATGCACAAAGGGATTGCGTGTTTCTCTCGTACACGTACGTGCGTGTGTGTGAGGCGTTGGGCTCTAACTGAACCCGGTCGAGGCGTTCGCTTACTGAACCCGAGCGCTTGCACTAGCTACGTTACCGAACCCGAGCGATCAATCCCTAGTTGTTAACTAAACCTGAGTGATTCCTTCGCTACTGCTGCTAACTGAAGCCGATTGAACCTGCTTCCTCTTGATGAACAGTGACCATTGTTGGGGGTTGGATGAACAGTTCGCGATGGGGGTTGGATGAACAGGACTCCATGGTAGTAGAGGCCGTTGCCGCTGGATGAACAGGACCCCGATCGAGGAGGCTGGTGGAGGGTCGATGAACAAGACCCCGTCGAGGGCTGGTTGAATAGTAGCCGGTGGAGGTTGGATGAACAGGACCCCGTGGATGAACAATAGATGGTGGAGGCTGGAGGAAGTCAACGGTGCATGAACAGTAGCAGGTGGATGCTGGAGGAAGTCGATGGTGGATGAAAAGTAGCTCGTGGTGGCTGGAGCGAGGCAGTCGACGGTGGATGAACAGTAGCCCGTGGAGTCCTATTTTGCGGTACGCCACACCCCTCCCGATGAACATGACCCTGTTTCGACCGTAGGCGATCCAATACAAGTCCGTTTCCTCCATTTTGTGGTATGCCACACCCCTCCCGATCAACAACACCCCGTTAAAAATGTATGCACTCGAACACAAGTCCATTTGCTCTGTTCTGTGGTACGCCAGACCTTTCCCAATGAACAGGACACCGTTTTGACCTTACGAGGTCAAACAGAAGGCCATTTCCTTCGTTCTGTGGTACGCCAGAGCTTGTTTCGGCTGTTCCATCCAAGCCGGTTGGCTCCCGATGAAAACACGACGCTGTTTACTCTGTTCCAACCTAGCCGGTTGGCTGCCGATGAACACGACACTGTCACTGTATGCATTAGAGACCCCACACATATGTACGTACGTAGCCATATTTACTATCTTGTAGCATGGTTGTATGTACGTGTACACGATATAGACGGGACTGCATGCATGCTATGTCAGCGCCTCTACTTCAACACGTGTTGCTCCTTACTTGGACATGGTACATCGCTGCAGAGAGACCGTTCGACCGCTATGTACGTACACATTCTTGGCTAGACAGATAATGCTACCTTCGCTTCAACCTGGTGGGTCCCATCTGTCAGGGGGTAAGAAGTCACTTCCTTCCGTGTGAAGGTAAAGCCGGTGGGTCCCAACTGTCAGGGGGACATTTTTTCGCGAAATACAGAGGCCCTTCCGGTGGGTCCGAGCTGTGAAGTGGAGGAATCATTATTTTGCGCGTAATAAGGAGGCACTTGCTTGCATGCGGCAATGGACCTAGTTGTCAGCCTCTCCACGTACAGTCCTCTTCTGATGCCTGTCATTCCATGACCGCGTTGACCATGCCGTGCGAAGAGCACCCAGGCGGTGGACGATGGTGAGGCAAGGAATGACGCGGAGCCCGAGAACACGCGGAGGGTAGTATGATGGTTGACTGGTTCAGCTGCGGCATGAGGCTGTCATCGCTGCAGAATAACAGGGGGTGTGGGTGAGTAGAGGGATGGCCTGGCCAGCGGTGGGAGTAGGGTGGGGCGGTGAGGCTTGCGCGGCTACACAACCATCCATGGAGGCAGGAACAGGCGGTCCCGCCAACGCTGGTTTGCGCGGCTGGTGCAAGAAGATCAGATATTGAAGAAGCAGCGGGACCGTTCAATTAAAATCTAATGGTCACTGTTGCTAGAGTCATTTGTTGACTAAGTCGATAAAGCCCTACGTGCACGTCAACTTAGTAGACCCACAGGTTAGCCTCCGAACCGGTGCGCCGAAGATGTCAGTGGGAGGAATCATTTTTTTCGCGTAATAAGGAGGCAGTTGCTTGCATGCGGCCAAGGACCATGGGGGTCCCTATTGTCAGCCTCTTGACATACATCCTTGATGAAGATGGAGCATAGCCAGACTATATGATTTTGTAGGGATAAGCTTTCTTTGGCCATGTTATTTTGAGAAGACATAATTATTTGTTATATGCTTGAAGTATTATTGTTTTTATGTCAATATCAAACTTTTCTTTTGAATCCTACAGATCTGAACATTCAAGCTACAATAAAGAGAATTACATGGATAAATATCTTAGGTAGCATTCCACATCAAAAATTCTGTTTTTATCATTTACCTACTTGAGGACGAGCAGGAATTAAGTTTGGGGATGCTTGATACGTCTCCAACGTATCTATAATTTTTTTATTGTTACACGCTATTATATTATTTGTTTTGGATGTTTTATATGCATTAATATGCTATTTTATATGTTTTTTGGGACTAACCTATTAACCTAGAGCCCAGTGCCAGTTTCTAATATTTCCTTGTTTTGGAGTTTCGCAGAAAAGCAATACCAAACAGAGTCCAAACGGAATAAAATTTTCGCGGTGATTTTTCTTGGACCAGAAGACACCTAGGAGACTTGGAGTGCAAGTCAAAAGAGCCACGAGGGGGCCACAAGGGTTGAGGGCGCGCCCCCGACCTTTTGGGACCCTCGATGACCCCCTGACCTAGATCTTCCTCCTATATATTCTCATATACCCTGAAAACTTCCAGGAGAGCCATGAAGCCACTTTTCCACTGCCGCAACCTTCTGTAACCATGAGATCTGATCTAGGGACCTTTTCCGGCATCCTGCCGGAGGTGGATTCAATCACGGAGGGCTTCTACATCAACACCATTGCCTCACCGATGAAGCGTGAGTAGTTTACCACAGACCTACGGGTCCATAGCTAGTAGCTAGGTGGCTTCTTCTCTCTCTTTGATTCTCAATACCATGTTCTCCTCGATGTTCTTGGAGATCTATTTGATGTAATACTCTTTTGCAGTGTGTTTGCCGAGGTTCGATGAATTGTGGATTTATAATCAGCTTATCTATGAATATTATTTGAATCTCCTCTCAATTCTTATATGCATGATTTGATATCTTTGCAAGTCTCTTCGAACTATCGATTTGGTTTGGCCAACTAGATTGGTTTTTCTTGCAATGGGAGAAGTGCTTAGCTTTGGGTTCAATCTTGCGGTGCTCGATCCTAGCGACAGAAGGCAAACCGACATGTATTGTATTTTCGCCATCGAGGGTAACAAGATGGGGTTTTCATCATATTGCTTGAGTTAATCCCGCTACATCATGTCATCTTACTTAATGCGTTACTCTGTTGTTATGAACTTAATACTCTCGATGCAGGCAGGAGTCGGTCGATGTGTGGGGTCATAGTAGTAGATGGATAATCGTTTCTGTCTACTTGACATGGATGTGATGCCTATATTCATGATCAATGCCTTAGATATCGTCATAACTTTGCGCTTTTCTATCAATTGCACGACAGTAATTTGTTCACCCACCGCAATAATTTCTATCTTTCATAGAAGCCTCTAGTGAAACCTATGGCCCTCGGGTCTATTTTCCATCATATAAGTATCCGACCAGGGCTTGTGTACATCGAGAGGAAACGGAGGGCAGCAACGGCATCCTGTTCATCGGGCATCGAACCGGCTAGGTCAGAACGGAGAAACATCGTCCTATTCATCGGGAAACAACCGACTGGGTCGGAATGCGTCCTGTTCAACGGGAGCCAACCGGCTTGGACGGAATAGCCGAAACGGGGTCTGCTGTACCGCAGAACGGAGGAAACAGCCTTCTGTTTGATCGGCCACGGTCGAAACGGGATCCTATTCATTGGGAGGGGTCTGGCGTACCGCAAAACGGAGGAAACAGACTTGTGTTTGAGTGCCTACGGTTGAAACAGGGTCCTGTTGATCGGGAGGGGTGTGGCATACCGCAAAACGGAGGAAATGGACTTGTGTTGGAGTGCCTACGGTCAAAACAGGGTCCAGTCCAACCACTGTCTACTGCCTCGCTCCAGCCTCCACGGGCTACTTTTCATCCACCGTCGACCTCCTCCACCCTCCATGGGCTACTATTCATCATCGACTATTGTTCATCCAGCCTCCATATGCTGGTGTTCATAGAGCCTCCACGGGGTCCTGTTCATCCACCCCCAACCGGCTGGGGTGCGGTGGCCTCCTCGTGGTCTTGTTCATCCTGTGACAACGACCTACTACCACAAGGTCCTGTTCATCCAACCCCCACCGGGAACTATTCATCCATAGCCAACCACTCGGCTCGACTCACCATGTCTCGACTCGTTCTACGTACAGCTCACACGGTAGCAACAGTCACTGTTCATTGAGAGGCAACCCAACACCGGCTGGCTAGCTACGTCTCGCATGGGGGCTCGATCAGCTTCAGTAAGCAGCAACAATGATCAATCGCTCGGGTTCAGTTAGCAGCAACAGCGAAGGAATCGCTCGGGTTCAGTCAACAGCGAGTGTGTCGGAGTAAGTGGCCACGGGTAGCCTAGTCGGCTCCCCTGGCCTTTTTGAAAAAATTACGAGCCGATCCGGCTCTCAAGAATCCAAGACATGGGGCCGCCTTCCCGTGGCCGGCTGTCTCCCAGGCCGGCTATTGGAAGGCGGCCCGATTTCAGCCCTCATGAAGAAAGCCGTGGGAGGGCCGGCTCCGAGGAGCCGGCTACGAGAAGGCCGACTCCAAGGAGCCGGATCCCATAAAGTGGTCAAGACCGTACCCTCGAAGTCTCCATCCACATAATGGCGATGTGACGAGGCGTGGCTACAGTGAAGCCTGCCACCGCTGAATCCCGGAGCGCGCCTGGCACAGTGCGCCGTACGGGTGGCCATGACCCGTCCGGCGCAGCACTGTTGCCACGTTGACCCTGATGTCATCCACGACGGGCTACCAGTATGGCCCACGGGCGGTGGGCCCCTTCGGACAGAGAGACACCCGAAGGCGGCCTGGCCTCCCCCAGTCGGCCCAAGACGGAGCCGGCTCTCTCCAGCCGGCTTGCCACCCCCTCGAAGGAGACGCCCCATTAAGGAGACAAGACGCGGTGAGGCTACAGTGGTCACCCGCCGGACGGCAGCACTGTAGCCACGCTTACCTCGGCGAAGCCCTCGTCACTAAGATTGAGCAACAGTAACCAGCCACCGACAAGGCCCTGGACGGTGGGGCCTGCCTATCGACCAAGGAGCCGGTAGCCGGCGGGACCCACCAGCCAGCGGGCCCCAGCAGCCGGCGCAGAAGCCGGAGAGCGAAGACACAGACGGCTCGGCCCCACGCCCAGCCGGATTACCATTGTACCCCCGGGGGTAGGCCTATATAAACCCCCCGGGACACCCATGCCAAGAAGGGGTCCCTGCTAGTTTTAGACACCACGTAGGGAGGAGAAGAGAGCAAGCAGAGCCTTTCTTCCTCCTCTCACCAAACAGCTCAAGGAGCATCGTGTAGCTACTTGTTCATCTAGTGATCATGCGGAGACCCCGCAGAGCAGCAGTAGGGGTGTTATCTCCACGGAGAGCCCCGAAGCTGGGTAAGATTCACCGGCATGCGTGTCTTCGCCTCATCCCGTTTCCAGGCACCGGCGATGTTTTACTGGCTCCCACAATGATAAGCCACCCATTGGCATATGTTGCACCTACCACCCGACATTTGGCGCCCACCATGGGGCCAGGTGCACCGTCGTCCGGAGACCTATTCTGGACGGGAACCCTCTTCCTCCCCCGCGAGCGTAGCCAGCCCGGCACGCCCGATGGCGCTTGCCACGACGTGCTACAAGGCGTCACCAACATCTGTGCGGCGAGCAGCCTCGCCAATCTCCTTGACAAGACCCTCATCTCTGATGAGCTCACCTCCGACGCGGGCACCGACCACCTCGTCAACCTCCTCGGCCGGCTCCATGTCTCTGGCGAGCCTGTTGTGGACTTGGAGTCGGTTGGCTCCACCGATCCGATGCCTGTCGACTCCGACACGGCCTCATTCGACACCTTCCCCACCAACGTCACGATCTACAACAACCCGCTTCCCCGAGCCGATGGCTGCGACGCTGTCACCACCGAGGTGATGGTCATTGGCCACGACGGCGCTGCTGACGAGAGCGCCCACGACGCCCCGCACGCGGCGGTCCACGACTTGTCCATCCCCCTCCCGGCCGACGTCGACGCTGAAGCACTAGAGGCTCGCCGCCTCGCCCTCCTCGAGGAGGGCCGGAAGTTGGTTTCCATGAGACGCCTCTCTGAGGCCCACCGACGCGAGGCCGACCGCGCCTCCTTTGGCACGCCGCCCCAAGGCGGGCCCAGCCGGGTCGGCGTTGTCAGACAGCATGGCGCTGTCATTGCCAACGCGTTAGGAGTCGACCGCCCAGTCTACGCCACTCCACTCGAGAACCTGCGCGCCGCCCAGGCGGCCGTAGACGAGCTAGACGGACTGGGGGCCAAAGAACTCCCCCACATGACCCGACGCATCCAGCAGCTGATCGATGCAGCTGCGCAGCGGCACGAAGCTGACGCCCGCGCGGAAGAGAGACGACTCCGGCAAGGAGTCGGAACGACCATGGAACGCCAACCTCCTCCGAAGGTTTTACAGCTGAAATGCATTATGTATCACGCTAACTTTTGTACTAAGTACGAGATAATAGGGCCCCCGAGGAGAGCTCGGGGACTGCCATCTTTTGTCTATAAATGAAAAGTATCATGCTTATGGCCTTGTCATTGCATTCACTTTTTTCCGTCCGGCACCGGGTTCGACTAGTCGGCCCGGGGACTGGCCGCCTGGAGTTATATTAGAAGTCCTACCCACAGTCAGACAAGTAGTGTGCCGGCTCCCAAGCCTTCTCTTGCCAAAAGTCGCAGTTCGAAGAACCGGCTGTCCGGCTGGCAAGAGTTAAGGGAAGGAACGGGTGCCCACACGAAAAACGGCTAGGGACTAACGGACTAATATAACAAAAGCCGGTTTTTCTCCCACCGCCGACCGGCTACCAGAGTAGCCGGCCGGACGGCTTCCATTCACCTCACTCCAATCTAAGAAAGCTCGAGTACTTGCCTTCCCAGAAGGGGAAGGCGGCAAAGGAAACAGCCTAAGGATAAAAAGCATACGTGAATGGAAACCAAACATGCACACGACAATATTTACATAAAAGACCTTCAAAAGGCCAGCATTCAACATAGTTCGGACACACCCCCAGTGGGTGGAACTGCGGAAGCTTAATAAAATTGTTCAGAAGGCAACAAGAAGGAAAAAACAAGGACGACAGATTAAGCCGGCGGAGCGACTGACGAGCCGGGCAGGTCGGTGGAGACGACAGTGCCGGCTAGAGGAGTGGCCGGCTGGCGAACCTCGGCACGATCACCGCCTCCCGCAGAAGGCGCGCTTGCGCGCGCCTCGTTGCTGGAGGCACGGTCAGGCTGAGGCTGGCTGGCTGTTCCACCGGCCGGCTTGACGTCTTCGCTTTCTTCTCCTTCGTCGTCTTCGCCTTCGTCGCTGGAGGCGATCTCTTCTGCCGAGTCTTCACCCGCCGCCGGGTCCAGCCCGAACCACTCCTCCGGCTGGGCAACGCCGTCATCATTAATCTCGGGAGCGAAGACGCTGATGTCAGTACACTTGGCGATTGTCGAAGCATGCTGAGCGATAGCCGGCCGCACCTCCGCTAGCTCTTCGTCGGCCTCCAGCCGCCAGGTGCGCAGCTGGTCCAGGTTCAACCCCAGATACCAAGCTCGGACGAACTCCAGCGACCTCCCAGCTCCAAGCCGGGCCGCCGACGCCTTCCAGGCCTCGAAGCGGCCAACCGCAACCTCCAGCCAGTCGGCAGTCCGACTCGGGGTGCGGGGAATCGTCTCGCTTGGCTAGAGGGCGGCCAACACATGCGCTCCGGCGCGCTGGAGGCGGCGGAGCATACGATGAGCCGGCTGCAGCCGCGCTTGGACCGCCAAGAGTTCCTCTTCGAGCGACCGACTCGCATACGGCGCGACTTCAGCCCTCGCCTGCCGGCGCGCTTCGCGATGGGCCTCGATGGTTTGAGCGGTGAAGACGGAGTAGCTAGGAAAGTAGTCTGCACAGAGAATAAAAAGCAGCTCAAGTCAGAACACAAGTCAGGCGGCAAGGGGCAGGCAAGGAGCGAGGAAGGCGGCTTACCGTCGATCAAATCCTCAGTACGGCCGAAGCCTTCATTCAGTGCTTGCCTGGTCTCAGCCCAGCCCACCGCTTCAGTCTCGAACTCGGCCTTCAGGGCGGCTTCGTTATCCTGCACCTTCTTCAGAGCCGCCTTGTGGCTCTTCTCCTGGTCAGCCAGCTTCTTGGCCAGGCGGTCACGCTCCAGGACCAAGGCGTCGTACTCGGTTTCCTTGGCACGAAGGGCGGCCTGCGCCTTGCTGAGCTGCCCCCTTAAGTCGGCATTGGCTTCTGCGAGCACGAAAGACAAAAGAAAAAACCAGTAAGGTGAAGTCGTCAGGAAAGATCCGACCCGACTACTCAGCAGTTGGCCCGAATCTCGGGGACTACACCCAGTGGGTGCGCTGACGCGCTCCCACAGGAGATGAATGAAACCAAGTACGTACTCCGGCTGCTGATCAGGTCTTCGGTTCTTCGACCCAGCTCCTGAGCCTGGGAGTTGAAGGCGGTAGCGCGGAGGTTATGATACTCCTGGAAGATTAGATAGGAGGCGAGAATAAGGTAGTCATCAAGGAAGATCCGACCCGACTGCTCAGCAGTCGGCCCGAATCTCGGGGACTACACCCAGTGGGTGCGCTGACGCGCCCCTGCGGAAGAAATCAAGAGAACAAAGCAACCAAAGATAGAAGACTCACCCGGATGACGGCCCGCGTCGCAAGGAACTCCAGGGTGTATTGCTGCAGCGAGGCGGCTTGGGCCTGAAGCCGGTTCCGAACCTCTTGGGCCGCCACATTCAGCTCGCCCCTCCCGCCGCTGGGAGTCCACTCGGACATGCCGGTGCTGGCCGCCTCCAAGGCCTCCGCTGTCTGGCCGGCACCCGTAGCTCGGTGCGGCTCCGGCGCAGCAGTGCCTCCCCCTGCGCGCTGGCGCATTGCCGGCTGCACCTCGAGGCCGGCTCCTGCTTCCGGCTCACCCCCAGCCGGCTGCTCTGGTGCCGCAGCCGACTGGCCCCCTTGGCCCGCTCCGGTTGGCGCTGCCGGCGGCGCCCTCTCCACGAAGATCACTGAGTCCTTCCTCCGCTCCATCACCGGCGGTTCTTGGTCGACCTCCTCCAGTGGAGGCACAGGAATGTTGGGGGCCACGGTGTGGAGGGGAATGGCTAGCAGCAGAGGCTGGTTGTGCAAAGCCTCCGCCTCCGTCTCCGCAGCTGCCGCCTCCGCCCGGCCCTTGGCTGCTGCATCGTCCTGCTCCTTCGTCGCCTGGGCGGCCCTTCGCTCCGCCGCCTCCCGCTCCTCCCGTGCCTCTCGTGCGTTCCACTCCGTGGCCTCCCTAAGGTCGGCGCAGGGATCCACGCGGCGGGAGCCTGAAGACCCTCTAGTCGGCCCGACTACGGAGCCGCCCAGACCCCGCTCAAGGGAAAGCGGCGCCCTGTCCGGCGAGCAAAGAAAGGTTTAGAAGAGTTTTCAATCAAAAAGAAGAACAACAAAAAATATGTATCCAAGCATTCGACGACTTACGCTGAGATCGCCTGCGGCTGCTTCACCGCCTTGCGGAAGCGGGCCGCCTTCGCGGCCGCCTCATCTCGCTTGGTCGCCGCTGTGGAAGCCTTGGACTTCTTCGGCCGGCTGCTGAAGAGGATCGACACGGCCCGGCGCTTTTGGGCCCCGCCGCCAGCAGCCAGCGCGGCGGACGAGCTCGCGCCTTTATGATCAGGCGCCGGCTGGCGGTGCGGGGCAACTTCGACCTCGGCATCATCCGGCCAGTCCTCGAAGCTGGCCGTGAGCCCCGCGCCTCCAACCTCGTCACTTTCCCCCACGATGGCGTCTTCCATGGCGGCCGCTCCCAAGTCCGGGTCATCGGCGTCGTCCACCGCGCGGTCAGGGACGAGCTGGCGCTCTACCCCTGCGGCCCCGGTCATCGGCGGAAGGAGAGGGTTCTGCTAGGGGCAAACCGACTGATTAGAGGCCGTCTATAATGAGGCCAGCTACCAAAAAAAGAAGAAAGAACTTACGACGGGCAGAGGGCTGGCGCGAGAGTACGGCCCCTTGCTGTACTGCCAATCCTCGGCGAGCTTGCAGTTGGAGATATAGTTCACCATGTAGGAGACCTCCGCATGAGGCATCTCCCTGGTGCTCAGCCGGCTTGGGTCGAAGCGGCCGCTCATCTGACAAACCATGTGAGGCCGGCTTTGGAGGGGAAGAACCCGACGCTCCACGAAGGCGGCCACCAAGTCGGCTCCGGTCAGGCCCTCCGACTGGATCATCACCCGAAGCCGAGAGACGGCTGCGTTCCCGACCTGAGACAACGACCTGGCCCGGTAGCTCCATGAAGGTCGCCTCCCAGCCGGCAGGCCGGCTTCATAAGCCGGCAGGTTGACATAGTCGCCTTGCTGCGCGACATTCTTCACGTAAAAGTATGACTTCTGCCAGAGCTTCACCGACTGGATCAACGGGATGGGCGGGAACGGGTTGTTCTCGCCCGACCGCCTCATGGCAATATAGGCTCCACAGGAGGAAGGCACGCCCGCGACGACGGTGCCGAGTTTGCTTTGGAAGAATTCCGCCCAGAGCTCGAGCGTGGGGAGGACCCCAAGGAAGCCTTCACACAGCGTGACGAAGGCCGACAGCAGCATCACCGTGTTGGGCGTGAGGTGATGCAGCTGGAGGTTGTAGAATTCAAGGAAGGCTTGGAGGAACCCGCTCGCCGGAAGGCCGAAGCTGCGCAGGCAGTGCGAGCAGAAGATCACCCGCTCGTCCTCCTCCGGTGCCGGCGAAATCTCCTTCTCCGGCGCTAGACGAACCCGAACAAAGTTTTCCCCGGGCAGGCGTCGTGTCTGGTGGAGGAACTCGACGTGGTCCTCATGGACGTTGGAGCCATCCCACGAGCTTGACAGCGCCATGGGGCAGCGCGGTGAGAAGCAAGACGATGCGGCGGCGGAACGAAGCAACGCCGGAACGGCGTGGCAAAGAGCTGCTGCGGGGAAGAGAAGAAGAAGGAGGGCGAGAAGGGGCGGAGTGAGGGAGAGCGAGCGAGCCTCTGCCGCTCCCCCTCCTCCTCCTACTTATAGACCACGCGGCGGAGCCGAGGAGGCACGGCGTGGGGGAACGTGGGGATCAACTGCGCCCACTCCCCCATGTCCTGCGATTATTGTGCCTTGATGGCAGAATAGAACCGCCATGGGAAGGCGAGCGGTCCATGTGGGCCGCGGAAGATCCGCGCTCGGACCGAGGCCTGCGAGTGGCGGGCCTGGGCCTGTGGCGGCGTCCCGTCGCCCGCGTACGTTGGCAGGATTTCCTCGCCACGTGGCCCGCGTTCCCGCCTATGAGAAACGGAGCTTTTCCAAAGACGGCGCGCACAAGCAAAGCCGGCCCCTCAGGATAGGAAGCTGACCAAGCTTCTCGTCCCTTTATCAGCCTCGAAGCTCGCCCAGCTTCGGGGACTACTGTCGGAGTAAGTGACCACGGGTAGCCTAGTCGGCTCCCCCTGGCCTTTCTGAAAAAATTACGAGTCGATCCGGCTCTCAAGAATCCAAGACATGGGGCCGCCTTCCCCTGGCCGGCTGTCTCCCAGGCCGGCTATTGGAAGGCGGGCCGATTTCAGCCCTCATGAAGAAAGCCACGGGCGGGCCGGCTCCGAGGTGCCGACTGCGAGAAGGCCGACTCCAAGGAGCCGTCTCCCATAAAGCGGTCAAGACCGTACCCTCGAAGTCTGCATCCACACAACAACGATGTGACGGGGCATGGCTACAGTGAAGCCTGCCACCCCCGAATCCCGGAGCGCGCCTGGCACGGTGCGCCGTACGGGTGGCCATGACCCATCCGGCACAGCACTGTTGCCACGTTGACCCTGATGTCATCCACGACGGGCTACCAGTATGGCCCACGGGCGGTGGGCCCCTTTGGGCAGAGAGACACCCGAAGGCGGCCTGGCCTCCCCCAGTCGGCCCAAGACGGAGCCGGCTTGCCACCCCCTCGAAGGAGACGCCCCATTAAGGAGACACGACGCGGTGAGGCTACAGTGGTCACCCACCGGACGGCAGCACTGTAGCCACGCTTACCTCGGCGAAGCCCTCGTCACCAAGATTGAGCAACAGTAACCAGCCACCGACAAGGCCCTGGACAGTGGGGCCTGCCTGTCGACCAAGGAGCCGGTAGCCGGCGGGACCCACCAGTCGGCGGGCCCCAGCAGCCGGCGCAGAAGCCGGAGAGCGAAGACACAGACGGCTCCGCCCCACGCCCAGCCGAATTACCATTGAACCCGGGGGGTAGGCCTATATAAACCCCCCGGGACACCCATGCCAAGCAGGGGTCCCTGCTAGTTTTAGACGCCACGTAGGGAGGAGAAGAGAGCAAGCAGAGCCCTTCTTCCTCCTCTCGCCAAACAGCTCAAGGAGCATCGTGTAGCTACTTGTTCATCTAGTGATCATGCGGAGACCCCGCAGAGCAGCAGTAGGGGTGTTATCTCCACGGAGAGCCCCGAAGCTGGGTAAGATTCGCCGGCGTGCATGTCTTCGCCTCATCCCATTTCCAGGCACCGGTGATGTTTTACTGGCTCCCACAATGATAAGCCACCCATTGGCATATGTCACACCTACCACCCGACAAAGTGAATCCCTAGGGTTCAGTTAACAGCCAAGGGATTGATCGCTCGGGTTCAGTAACGTGCGATCGCTCCGGGTTCAGTTAGCCAACGCCTCACACACACGCATGTACACGAGAGAAACGCGCAAACCATAGTGCATCGCTCATCCCCGACCACCCACCGTAACCAGTAACTCCGCGATATTTCCTCTCCCTCGCTTCTACCATGATTCTTTCCATCATGGATGGCCCAAATAATTGAAGGAAATATGCCCTAGAGGCAATAATAAAATTGTTATTTATATTTTCTTATATCATGATAAATGTTTATTATTCAAGCTAGAATTGTATTAACCGGAAACTTAGTACATGTGTGAATACATAGACAAACAGAGTGTCCGTAGTATGCCTCTACTTGACTAGCTCGTTAATCAAAGATGGTTAAGTTTCCTAGCCATAGACATGTGTTGTCATTTGATGAACGGAATCACATCATTAGAGAATGATGTGATGGACAAGACCCATCCATTAGCTTAGCATAATGATCATTTAGTTTTTCTCCTATTGCTTTCTTCATGACTTCTACATGTTCCTCAGACTATGAGATTATGCAACTCCCGAATACCGAGGAACAACTTGTGTGCTATCGAACGTCACAACATAACTGGGTGATTATAAAGATGCTCTATAGGTGTCTCCCATGGTGTTTGTTGAGTTGGCATAGATCGAGAATAGGATTTGTCACTCCGTGTTCCGGAGAGGTATCTCTGGGCCCTCTTGATAATGCTCATCACTATAAGCCTTACAAGCAAAGTGACTAATGAGTTAGTTGTGGGATGATGCATTACGGAACGAGTAAAGAGACTTGTCGGTAATGAGATTGAACTAGGTATGATGATACCGACGATCGAATCTCGGGCAGGTAACATACCGATGACAAAGGGAACAATGTATGTTGTTATGCAGTTTGACCGATAAAGATCTTCGTAGAATATGTAGGAACCAATATGAGCATCCAGGTTCCGCTATTGGTTATTGACCAGAGATGTGTCTCGGTCATGTCTACGTAGTTCTCGAACCCATAGGGTCTGCACGCTTAGTGTTCGATGATGATTTGTATTATGAGTTATGTGATTTGATGTACCGAAGGTTGTTTAGAGTCCCGAATGAGATCACGGACATGACGAGGAGTCTCATAATGGTCAATACATAAAGATTGATATAATGGACCATGTTATTCGGACACTGGAAGCATTCCGGATAAAACCGGAGTGGCGGAAGGGTTATCGAAACCCCCCGGGGATGTAACGGGCCTTAGTGGGCCTTAGGGGGGAGAGAGGGCAGCAGCCAGGTGGCGACGGCCCCCAAGGGGAGTCCGAATAGGACTAGGGGAGGGGTGCGGCCCCTCTTTCCCTCTCCCTCTCCCTCTCCTTCCTTCTTCTCCTACTTGCACTAGGAAAGGGGGAGCCGATTCCTACTTGCAGTAGGACTCCCCCCTTGGGCACCCTCCTCCTACCCTCCTTTATATACGGGGATGGGGGCACCCCATAGACACCCAAGTTTTAGCCATGTGCGGTGCCCCCTCCACAGTTACACACCTCGGTCATATCGTTGTAGTGCTTAGGCGAAGCCCTGCATCAGTAACTTCATCATCACAGTGACCACACTGTTGTGCTGACGGAACTCTCCCTCGGCCTCAACTGGATCAAGAGTTCGAGGAACGTCAACGAGTTGAACGAGTGCTGATCACGGAGGTGACGTGCATTCGGTACTTGGATCGGTTGGATCGCGAAGACGTTCGGTCTACGAGGGTACGTAGACACACTCTCCCCTCCCGTTGCTATGCATCTCCTAGATAGATCTTGTGTGATCGTAGGTAAATTTTTTGAAATACTGCGTTCCCCAAAAGTGGAATCTGTCGGATTTCGGGTTCCGGCAGACCCTTGAGGTTCGAACATTGGGGTGCGCGCGGAGATTTCGCCTCCTACCTACCTGCACCCCTCCGCCTCGCTAAGATCTAAGCTAAGGAAAGAACAGCACAAGAAACACATGATTTATACTGGTTCGGGCCACCGTTGTGGTGTAATACCCTACTCCAGTGTGTGGTGTGGTGGATTGCCTCTTGGGCTGATGATGATGAACAATACAAGGAAGAACAGCCTCGCGAGGGTATGTTCTTAGCTAGGGGGACAAACTGCTAGGAGGAGTTCAGTCACCCTTCTCTCTCTGATTTCGATCCGTCCCTTGATCCTCGATCCTCGATCTCGAACCCAAACCTGAACCTCCTCTCCCTGTGGGTGGCTGGTCCTATTTATAGGCAATGGCCCTGGGCCTCTTCCCAAATATTGAGCGGGAAGGGCGCCAACAATCGGCCATTTTGAAGGGGAACATCGGGTACACTTATCCTGACTAAAGTTGGTCCTCGCCTGCCAAAGGCTCTGGTGGTGACGCTGGCTTGGGCTCCACAATGACTTCCTTCCTGCCATTGGACTGGTCTTGGTCTCGTTGCACCGAAACGGGTGCCTTTGCTTGATGTTCTTGCCTGCGCTTGCTCCCTTTGCACCAAAGAGGAAAGGAGGACGTTGCGCGGGCTGGCGCCCGCCTGGCGCCTTTGGTCGTCATGGCTTACATCACGGGCACCTCGTGAGGTACCCCGCCTTGATCTCTCCGCCTCCTCGCGAGCCATCCTGGTGAGTCCGTGCCTGAGGAAGCTCCGTGTCGTCCGCCCCGCGAGGCTTGGCCCCTCGCGAGGGTCTTGGGTCTATGTTGATGAAGATGGGCCGTGCTGGGCTCCCCTTTGAGCCACGCCGCAGGCCGCAGGCAGGCAAGTCTGGGGACCCCCGTTCCCAGAACGCCGACAGTAGCCCCCGGGCCCAAGGCGCGCCCGGACTTGGCCGTGCAGGGAGGCGGAAGGGCAAGAGCGAAGCGCCGCGGGCCCTAACAGCCTGCGGTCTTGGGCGTCGTGTGGCGGTTGATTGGACGTGAGCACCTTAGCAACCGCGCGAGTTGATAAAGGAGCGGCATCCGCCTAGGCTTTGCTTTTTGCTTTCTCCGGTTGCTGCTCAGATCCCCTTTCTTGTGCCTCTCCTTCCTTCCTCCAAAATTTCCAGATCCACTCCGACCGCGTGACCTAGGAAGCCATGACGCCTCGTCAGTCCCCGGCCGTAGCTTGGTACTCGTCTGCCCTGGACTTGCCGAACGTGTCGGAGGCGAGCCTCGCCAGGTTGCGCCGGATGGCGGCGGCACGGGGCATCGACGGGGTGAAGGTGTTCAAGGCCGGCTCTGCCACCCCTGAGGGCCAAGGGAGCACCTTCTATCCGTTCTTCGTAAGCGTCATTGCTGCTGGCCCGGTGCCTCCCTACTCCGAGTTCTTCTTCTCTATCCTCTGCCATTATAAGCTACACACATTGCATCTCCACCCCAACTCCGTCCTTCTCCTGGCGATCTTCGCCTATTACTGCGAGGCTCATGTAGGGGTGCAGCCCTCAGTGGCCTTTCTACGCCACTACTTCTACCTTCGGACCTCTCGCGGTCCTGCTTCCGCGTGCGCGAGCTTCATCGCGTATGGTGGCGCCATTGCCATTTCGAACCCTAGGAAAAGGATTGAGGGCTTCAGGAGAGAGTGGGTCTTGGCAGATGCTGGGCGCATCCACCCTGGGCTGATCTTGCCCACGGAGCAACCCACGAGCTCTAGCGATTGGGGTCGAGCGGAGATCGCGGATCCCTGCGCGAAGCTGGTGTTGGAGAAGATGGACGCGGATCTGAGGCCGGCCAACATGGCAGCGGCGAAGCTGACCGGTGCGTCGCTGCTGAGGGAATTCCTGGAGCACCAGCTGGCTCCGCTTCGGCAGTACTCACTTCCGATGTGGAGGCCCCATCCGAGCCCCGCGGCCTTGGCCGACGGAGATCTGGCTGCGGTCCTCCAATCTCTGGTCGGGGCGATGTGGCGAGGTTGGAGGGCGCTCCTACGTCCTTGTTCCTCCGCGACGACTGGGAGCAGGTATTGGAGTCCATGCCCGTCTTCAACGGGGACGGTCCCGTGCCCATGGAAACTCCCGAGGAACCGGTGGACGTGCCCTCCGACGACTCCAGCGAAGAGCAGGAAGGAGGGGAGCGGGAAAAAGGGCCTGACTCCGAGGCGACTGATGGAGAGTCGAGGGCTCCCCTCCCCCGGCGCAGGTCCCGCGTTCTCCGCCTCTCTCCGAGCGATGACGACGAGGATGATGACGAGCAGGACGGCGGGAGCTTGCCCCCGATCCCGAAGAAGGACAGGACCGGGCTGATCTCCCGCGGGTATGCCCCGGTCCCGAGGCGGACCGCAGACGCACCTTCCGCTTCCAAGCTTCCCGAGGTTGACCCTTCTAGCCGGCTTTCGGACTTCAAATTTGGCCGGAGGCCGCTTGAGCTCACTGACGACGACCCGTAAGCGCTTGATTCTTGTCTTTATTTCTTGTTCTCCTTCTGAGGCTTGACGTCCGCATCTCTTGGATAGGCTGGCGCCCACAGCAAAGAAGCCGAAAGGAGCTCTTGAGGTTCCATCCGTGGCAGCGCCTCTGGCCGCCAAGGAGGGTGACCGCGACGCACGGGCTTCTCCTGCCCCGTCGTTCTCGCGAGGCCTGGCTGAGACGGCAGGGGCGAGCTCAGCCTCCATGGCCCAAGTGACTCCCAAGGTGCCTTTGCCTGCTGCCGCCACTATAGCCGTTGGGGCGCAGCAGACTCCGCCTCAGGATGCTGTGGCCACGCTGCCGCCTTCTCCTTCTACTCCACCGACTGCTGTCTCTCCGACTCCTCCTGCCGTTCTAGATCGTGCTGCTGCTGAGCTGGATCGGCTGTGGCAGGATCTTCTTGGCGCCAACCCTCGCTTGGTGGCCGGGCGCTTGGAGCTGGCTTCAGGATGGATTCGCTCCGACGCTTCGATTCGGGCGGCGCTGGTCCAGGCCTCGACGGCTTGCGATGAGGAGAAGCAGGCCGTCCTTGAGGCGAAGGCTGCTCGTGACGCAGCCCTGGGGGAGGTGGTCGACGTCCGTGGTCGCTGCAAGGCGCTGGAGGACGAGCTGCAAGGCCTGCGGGACCAGCTCGCGAAAGAGGTCCGCCTTCGCCAAGAGCAAGAAGAAGGCGTGAAGGCTCGCGAGGCGGCCGTCAAGGAGAGGGAGGTCAAGCTCAGGAAGCGCCGCGACCGCCTAGGCGCGCTGGAGCAGGAGTTGGGGGTGAGGGAGGCCGAGCTGGACGACAAGGCCCTGGTTCTTGCCGAGGACCGCGTGGCCTTCACGGAGATGGAGGCGAAGGCTCGCTCCTCGCTGAGGACGCTTTACGACAGTGGCCTGGAGAGCCCGCTGGCTGGCGCCGAGGACGGCCCCGCCAAGCTGCTTCCCTTCCTGGTTCGTGCTCTTGAAGATGTCGCCCTTGGCCTTGGCCCCACGGCCGAGGCCGAGGCGCGTGTCCTGTCTTCTACAGCGCTGACGCGGGTCGTCACCCACATCTACCTTCGCGATCCCGGCGCCGACCTTGACAGCCTGCTGGAGCCAGTAAGCAGCGAGCGTGCCGCTGGCACTGCCGAGGCCGTGAAGGGTCGCGCGGAGGCTCTGCTGGGGAAGTTCCGGGCCTTCAGCACCAAGCCAAAGCAAGGCGCTACTGACCCCACCGCTCCATGAGGCGAACCCACTCCGCGCTGCTCCACTGCCGACAAGTGACTCCGTTGTGGCTCCTGTCCTGCCTTTAATTCCTACACATGTATCATGCCTCGGGGAGGCGTTTAAACTTGCGTTTGGCATTGAGATAACAATGTGGACTGTAATATTTGCTTTTGAATTCCTTGAGATTTACGCTATTCCTTCCTACTTGCTTATGTTCTACGCCGGCAGAGCCCGACCCTACGCATACCTCAGCCGCCGTTAGCCCCGACCGGAAACCAGGACGGGACCAAGGAGTGAGGGGCTACGTGCCAAGTTAGGCTCCTGAGTCGCGATGCTCAGGAGTCCCCCTTGGCGCATGAACAACAAGTAGGGAAGTATGATGTGGGTGGATCTACCGTTCTACGTCTGCAGAGCCTGGCCGCGCGCATAGCTCAACCGTCGTTAGCCTTTCGGAACTAAGGAGTGAGGGGCTACGTGACCAGTTAGGCTCCTGAGTCGCGATGCTCAGGAGTCCCCCTTGACGCTCAAACGGCCTTTGTACCTTGGCTCCGCTCGGGGAGAGACGCGCGACGAACCAGCCCGGGGGGGCCTGGCTGGGCGGCGTGCGTCTGGGCGTGACCCAGGCGCAGCCCCCGTGCCCAGCGCCCTCGTGCAGCACTCCCGAGGGGAGGCGTTATGATGAGGCTAGACACTGAGCTCTGGGCTCCCTGAGGTTGATGCGGCCCGGGGGCCACCCTCAGTTGTTTATCACCAGCGCGGAGCATAGCGCTTCCGTATGTGTACGGGCATAGCCGCTCCTCGGCAGTGTCGTCAGCCAGCACGGAGCATGGTGCTTCCACTGGTAGGTGGGAGGGGGCCCCCCTCCGGGAGGAGCCCCCAGGGCATGTACAGCCCCGCCCTGACACGTGGCTGGCACGGTAGGGCCTGGCCAGGTGTATCTGGGCACCCGTGAGCCAGCGCGGGACTCACGGGGCCCTACCTCTAGGCGGGTTGCGCCTGGCACTGGGCCTTATCTTGTGATGTGTCCCTGCAAATTTGGTTAGATGCCGACACTCTACGTCCTCGGGTCCCGGCCCTCGAGCTGGTCTCAGCCGTCGCTGGTATGCCAGGTCGCGATGCCGTGGACAAGGCCAGAGGGTGAGGGCTGGAGAGCCAGTAAGAGCCCTGAGTCGCGATGCTCAGGTACCCCCCCCTTTAACGTGCAAGTGGCCGGCATGGAGAAGAAGAGGTGCTGTGGACCGGCATCAAATAATAAAGCATGGTGGGTCGAACGCATAACCGGAAATAAATGCAAAAGGGATACATGCCGCTGGGTCTGGCCCGAGCGACTTGGGGATGATGCAGCCCGAGGGGCGCCCCCAACAAAGTAAGCTAACAACATGAAATAAAAGGGATA
>NC_041390.1:190695704-190717240 GCF_002162155.2 Triticum dicoccoides
CCCAGCTGGAAATGAAACTTGAAAGATGTCACCTGATGATGTTGAGGACGAAGGACTGTTGGTATAGCAGACTCGGTGGGCTGTGGAAGCCGATCCTCACGAGCCCCCAGGCCTAGGGGCCTCGGGAGGCTCCGGAGGCGCTGCTACATGGCAGCCGCGTTTGGCAAGCCGTAAGGCATGCGAACGTAGCTGTGGGGTGGACCTCCACAGCGCCCCACTCGTGAGGGCCAGAGGCGCTCCAGAGAGGCGACTCGATTGAGCCCTAGTATGTCGATGCAGACGCGCAGCCCACCATCCTCGCCTAGATGGGGAGCCACTGCTGGTAGGCGGCAACCGCCTTTCATGACTCTTGACTCCTGTAGCTCCTGAATGGCCTTGCTGACGAACTCCTCAGGGTCTGGCTCTCCTTGCCTTACTCCTTCTTGAGGGAAACGTGCTTCGAAACACGCCTCCATCTGGAGCCCAAGTGCCTCCCTCGTGACCCTAGCCAGGTCGGTGGCCCTCCAGGGGAGAGCCCCCGAGCCCTGCCTGAGGAGGGCGCTGGGCGCGCTTTCCTATGCGATGGAAGGAGGTTCCCCCTAGGTAGGCGCGGGCCCAGAGGGGCCTGCCCCCTGAGGGGCCAGGCCGGACGATGTCTCTTCTTCTTGAGGGCGGTCTCGGGAAGCCTCCTGCTTCCGCGATCCGGGTCTTCTAGTGACGCGGCCTGAAAGGCTCGCTCCAGGGAAGACACCGCGTCCTTCTCTTCACAGGGCACCGTGATGACTCCGCCAATTCCTGGCATCTTGAGGACGTTGTAGCCGTGGTGAGTTACAGCCATGAACTTGGCCAGCGCTGGGTACCCAAGGATGGCGTTGTACGGCAGGCGAATGTGAGCGACGTCGAAGTCGATGAGCTCGGTGCGGTAGTTGTCGCGTGCCTCGAATGTGACAGGGAGGCGGACCTGCCCAATCGGGACCGTGGAGCCGTCGGTGACTCCGGAGAAAGTCTTGGTTGGCTGAAGCTGGCTGTAGGGCACTTGGAGATTGTTGAATGTTTCCACGGACAGGACGTTGAGCCTTGCCCCGCCATCGATGAGGGTCCTGGTGACCACCACGTTGCTGATGATTGGGGAACAAAGCATCGGGAGGACTCCGGCTGTAGCCGCACACTTGAGCTGATCTGCTGAGCTGAACGTGATGGCGCACGCCGACCACCTGAGAGGGCACGTGGCTTCGAGCTTGGGGAGGACTGCATTCACTTCGCGGGCGAACTACTTGACGATGCGTTGAGAGGCTGGGGCTTGATCCCCGCCCAGGATGCAGGTGATCATGCGCGGCTCCTGGAAGCCCCCAGCCCCTCGTCCTAGTGGTGGTCCTCGTTTCTCCTTGGCTGCAGCGGCAACGGAGGGAGGCCTGCGTTGCCTTGCGGGCGATCCTCGCGAGGCTGATCCCTCCAGTCTCCCTCGCAAGGCGGATCTTGCCAGCGATCCTCGCGAGGTTGATCGCGCCACCCTTGGCGCGGGCCACGGTCTTCCCAGCGTCCTGCGTTCCTTCCTCCTCCTCGACCATAGCCTCGGTCACCGCGGTCGGGGCAACGGCCGATCCTTCCTTCTCGCATGGCTCGGAGCTCTTGACATTCGTTGGTGTTGTGGGTGTGGAGGTTGTGGTACACACAGTATCGACTGCCCTTGGAAGGTTCGGGCTGATCTCTGCCCCGCTTGGTGTCTGGTTCTGCCACGAGCACGGCAGCCCCCTTGCGCTTCACATCCTTGGCCTTGGGCTTCTTCTCTTCTGGGTCTGCCACTGGCAGCTCGAGGAGGGAGAGATGCCCTTCCTCAGCCCTGGCGCACTTGGTTGCCAAGTTGAACAGCTCCAAGGAAGTGCATAGGTCTTCATGCATCGCCAGCTCCTCCTTCATCTTGATATCGTGCATGCCGTCGGAGAAGGCTGAGATGATGGCATCCTCAGTCACCTTGGGAATCTTGAGGCGTGCGTTGTTGAAGCGCTGGATGTATTTCTGCAGGATCTCCCCGGGTTGTTGCTTGATGCGGCGCATGTCGCTCACGGCGGGTGGCCGGTCGCGAGTACCTTGGAAGTTGGCGATGAAGCGGGTGCGCATCTCGTCCCAGGAGGAGATCATGCCTGGAGCCAGGTTCAGGAGCCAGGTGCGGTCCCCGTCCTTGAGCGCCATGGGAAACCAGTTCGCCATGACCTTCTCGTCTCCGTTGGCAGCTTCGATGCCCAGCTCATAGAGCTGGAGGAACTCTGCAGGGTCGGCCGTGCCGTCATAACGAGGAGGCAGGTCTGGCTTGAACTTGCCGGGCCACATGGCGCTGCGTAGCTCAGTGGTGAAGGCACGTCAGCCTGCTGTGGCCACGGGAGGCCTTGGGTGACGGAGAGCTTGGTCTTGCATGTCCCCACGCGCTGCAGCTGGGAGCAGCGCGGGGTCTTGGCGTGCGGGAGCAGGAGCATGGTCGCAACGTGCTGGAGCAGGGAGCGCCCGGGCAGCTTCCTGCGGGCGAGGGGCTTCTTGGCAGCTCTGCTCTTGCCGCGCTGGCACCTGACGGAGCGGGTTCCGCCTAGGGGCCACGCGCCTTGGAGCCATGGCGCCTTCTTGAGGAGGTGGTGGCCGGGGCGCCACCGGAGCCTCGTCGCCCGCGCGGGGCGGGGTGCGGTGCAGCGGAACGGACGGTGCAGGAGAGCCCCCTGCGGCGCGGACGAGCTCGGCAATGCATTCGAGCCATTCTTCATAGACGTCATCGACGGGACGGTAGCGCAGGAGCTCGTTTGCCGCGATGAGTGCAGCTCGAGCCTCCATGGGTGCGCGGAGCGCGCGGGACGAAGAACCATCTGGGGTGAGCGAGGGAGTAGTGGTGCGGCCGTCTTGCCGCACCAACGGATGCTGAGACGATGCTTGCTGCTCGTCCCCCGCCGGGCCGGTGGCGGCGTTGACGGCAGGTGACGGGGAACGGCGAGGACGCCCGCCGATAGGAGCCGTCTGGGTGACGCGGGAAGCGAGAGCGGCCCGGCGCTCGGCGCGGGCCTGACGAGCGTCAGACATGGGCGCGATGGTCGGAGGAGAACGGGGTGGTGGAAGACGAATTCCGGCGCACCCCTACCTGGCGCGCCAAATGTCAGATTTCGGGTTCCGGCAGATCCTTGA
The DNA here is from genome assembly GCF_002162155.2 of Triticum dicoccoides. Taxonomy (NCBI): domain Eukaryota; kingdom Viridiplantae; phylum Streptophyta; class Magnoliopsida; order Poales; family Poaceae; genus Triticum; species Triticum dicoccoides. Next base: position 190,698,846 of record NC_041390.1, read on the forward strand.
GGTTCGAACACTGGGGTGCGCGCGGAGATTTTGCCTCCTACCTACCTACACCCCTCTGCCTCGCTAAGATCTAAGCTAAGGAAAGAACAACAAAAGAAACACATGATTTATACTGGTTCGGGCCACCGTTGTGGTGTAATACCCTACTCCAGTGTGTGGTGTGGTGGATTGCCTCTTGGGCTGATGATGATGAACAATACAAGGAAGAACAGCCTCGCGAGGGTCTGTTCTTAGCTGGGGGGGGGACGAACTGCTAGGAGGAGTTCAGTCACCCTTCTCTCTCTCTGATTTCGATCCGATCCTTGATCCTCGATGCTCGATCTCGAACCCGAACCTGAACCTCCTCTCCCTGTGGGTGGCTGGTCCTATTTATAGGCAATGGCCCTGGGCGTCTTCCCAAATATTGAGCGGGAAGGGCGCCAACAATTGGCCATTTTGAAGGGGAACATCAGGTACACTTATCCTGACTAAAGTTGGTCCTCGCCTGCCAAAGGCTCTGGTGGTGACGCTGGCTTGGGCTCCACAATGACTTCCTTCCTGCCGTTGGACTGGTCTTGGTCTCGTTGCACCAAAATAGGTGCCTTTGCTTGATGCTCTCGCTTGCGCTTGCTCCCTTTGCACCAAAGAGGAAAGGAGGACGCTGCGCGGGCTGGGCCCGCCTGGCGCCTTTGGTCGTCATGGCTTGCGTCACGGGCACCTCGTTAGGTACCCCGCCTTGATCTCTCCGCCTCCTCGCGAGCCATCCTGGTGAGGCCGTGCCTGAGGAAGCTCCGTGTCGTCCGCCCCGCGAGGCTTGGCCCCTCGCGAGGGTCTTAGGTCTGTGTTGATGAAGATGGGCCGTGCTGGGCCCCCCTTTGAGCCACGCCGCAGGCCACAGGCAGGCAAGTCTAGGGACCCCCGTTCCCAGAAACCGACAGTATCAGAGCCAGGTTTATGCGTAGATATTATATGCACGAGTAGAACACAAAGAGTTTGGCGATAATAGTCATACTTCTTACCAGCATGTCATATTTTGATTCGGTGGTATTGTTGGATGAAGCGGCCCAAACCAACATTACATGACCGTGTTCATGAGACTGGTTCTACCGCCGTGCTTCACACACAGGTGGCTAGTGGGTGTCTGTTTCTCCAACTTTAGTTGAATCGAGTGTGACTACGCCCGGTCCTTGTTGAAGGTTAAAACGGCAAACTTGACGAAAAATCGTTGTAGTTTTGATGCGTAGGTAAGAACGGTTCTTGCTAGAAGCCCGTAGTAGCCACGTAAAACTCGCAACAAGAAAGTAGAGGACGTCTAACTTGTTTTTGTAGGGCTTGCTGTGATGTGATATGGTCAAGACGTGCTGATAGATAAATTGTTGTATGAGATGATCATGTTTTGTAATAGTTATCGACAACTGGCAGGAGCCATATGGTTGTCGCTTTGTAATTGCTTTACTTTATCACTAAGCGGTAGTGATAGTCGTAGAAGCAATAGTTGGCGAGACGACAATGATGCTTCGATGGAGATCAAGGTGTCAAGCTGGTGATGATGGTGATCATGATGGTGCTTTGGAGATGGAGATCAAAGGCACAAGATGATGATGGCCATATCATATCACTTATTTGATTAAATGTGATGTTTATCTTTTTATGCATCTTATTTTGCTTAGTTTGGTGGTAGCATTATAAGATGATCTCTCACTAAATTTCAAGGTATAAGTGTTCTCCCTGAGTATGCACCATTGCTATAGTTCGTCGTGCGGAGACACCACGTGATGATCAGGTGTGATAAGCTCTACGTTCACATATAGCGGGTGCAAGCCAGTTTTGCACAAGCAGAATTCTTAGGTTAAACTTGATTAGCCTAGCATATGCAGATATGGCCTCGGAACACTGAGACCGAACGGTCGAGTGTGAATCATATAGTAGATATGATCAACATAGTGATGTTCACCATTGAAAACTTCTCCATCTCACGTGATGATCGGACATGGTTTAGTTGATATGGATCAGGTGATTATTTAGATGACTAGAGGGATGTCTATCTAAGTGGGAGTTCTTAAGTAATATTATTAATTGAACTTTAATTTATCATGAACTTAGTATCTGATAGTATTTTGCATGTCTATGTTGTTGTAGATAAATGGCATGTGCTACTCTTACTTTGAATTTTAATGCATTCCTAGAGAAAGCTAAGTTGAAATATGATGGTAGCAACTACACAGACTGGGCCCGTAACTTGAGGATTATCCTCATTGTTGCACAGAAGAATTACGTCCTGGAAGCACCGCTAGGTGCAAAGCCCGCTGCAGGAGCTACTCCAGATGTTATGAATGTTTGGCAGAGCAAAGCCGATGATTACTCGATAGTTCAGTGTGCCATGCTTTACGGCTTAGAATTGGGACTTCAATGACATTTTGAACATCATGGAGCATATGAGATGTTCCAGGAGTTGAAGTTAATATTTCAAGCAAATGCCTGGATTGAGAGATATGAAGTCTCCAACAAGTTCTAAAGTTGCAAGATGGAGGAGAATAGTTCTGTCAGTGAACATATACTCAGAATGTCTGGGTACCACAACCACTTGACTCAACTAGGAGTTAATCTTCCTGATGATAGTGTCATTAACAGAGTTCTTCAATCACTACCACCAATCTACAAAAGCTTCATGATGAACTATAATATGCAAGGGATGGATAAGACAATTCCCGAGCTCTTCGCAATGCTAAAAGCTGCGGAGGTAGAAATCAAGAAGGAGAATCTAGTGTTGATGGTCAAAAAGACCACTAGTTTCAAGAAGAAGGGCAAAAGGGAAGAAGGGGAACTTCAAGAAGAATGGCAAGCAAGTTGCTGCTCAAGTGAAGAAGCCAAAGTCTGGACCTAAGCCTGAGACTGAGCGCTTCTACTGCAAAGGGACTGGTCACTGGAAGCAGAACTGCCCCAAGTATTTGGAGGATAAGAAGGATGGCAAAGTGAAAGGTATATTTGATATACATGTTATTGATGTGTACCTTACTAATGCTCGTAGTAGCACCTGGGTATTTGATACTGGTTCTGTTGCTAATATTTGCAACTCGAAACAGGGGCTATGGATTAAGGGAAGATTGGATCAGGACGAGGTGACGATGCACATGGGAAATGGTTCCAAAGTCGATGTGATCGCGGTCGGCACGCTACCTTTACATCTACCTTCGGGATTAGTTTTAGACCTATATAATTGTTATTTGGTGCCAGCGTTAAGCATGAACATTATATCTGGATCTTGTTGGATGTGAGATGGTTATTCATTTCAATCAGAGAATAATGGTTGTTCTATTTATATGAGTAATATCTTTTATGGTCATGCACCCTTGATGAGTGGTCTATTTTTATTGAATCTCGATAGTAGTGATACACATATTCATAATATTGAAGCCAAAAGATATAAGTTTTTTTAATAATGATAGTGCAACTTATTTGTGGCACTGCCGTTTAGGTCATATTGGTGTAAAGCGCATGAAGAAACTCCATGCTCATGGGCTTTTGGAATCACTTGATTATGAATCACTGGATGCTTGCGAAACATGCCTCATGGGCAAGATGACTAAGACTCCGTTCTCCAGAACAATGGAGCGAGCAACAGACTTATTAGAAATAATACATACTGATGTATGCAGTCCGATGAGTGTTGATGCTCGCGGCGGGTATAGTTATTTTCTGACCTTCACAGATGATTTGAGTAGTTATGGGTATATCTACTTGATGAAGCATAAGTCTGAAACTTTTGAAAAGTTCAAAGAATTTCAGAGTGAAGTGGAAAAACATCGTAACAAGAAAATTAAGTTTCTACGATCTGATCGTGGAGGTGAATATTTGAGTTATGAGTTTGGTCTTCATTTGAAACAATGCGGATTAGTTTCGCAACTCACGCCACCTGGAACACCACATCGTAATGGTGTGTCCGAACATCGTAATCGCACTTTATTAGATATGGTGCGATCTATGATGTCTCTTACTGATTTACCACTATTGTTTAGGGGTTATGATTTAGAACTGGATGCACTCACGTTAAGTAGGGCACCATCGAAATCCGTTGAGACGACACCATATGAACTGTGGTTTGGCAAGAAACCCAAATTGTCGTTTCTTAAAGTTTAGGACTGCGATGCTTATGTGAAAAAGCTTCAACCGGATAAGCTCGAACCCAAATCGGAGAAATGTGTCTTTATTGGATACCCAAAGGAGACTATTGGGTACACCTTCTATCACAGATCCGAAGGCAAGTTATTCATTGCTAAGAATGGATCCTTTCTGGAGAAGGATTTTCTCTCGAAAGAAGTGAGTGGGAGGAAAGTAGAACTTGATGAAGTAACTATACCTTCTCCCTTATTGTAAAGTAGTACATCACAGAAATCAGTTCCAGTGAGTCCTACACCAATTAGTGACGAATCTAATGATGATGGTCATGAAACTTCTGATCAAGTTACTATCGAACCTCGTAGGTCAACCAGAGTAAGATCCGCACCAGAGTTGTACGGTAATCATGTTCTGGAAGTCATGTTACATGACCATGACGAACCTACGAACTATGAGGAAGCGATGATGAGCGCAGATTCCACAAAATGGCTTGAGGCCATCAAATCTGAGATGGGATCCATGTATGAGAACAAAGTATGGACTTTGGTTGACTTGCCCGATGATCGGCAAGCCATAGAGAATAAATGGATCTTCAAGAAGAAGACTGACGCTGATGGTAACGTTACTATCTACAAAGCTCGACTTGTTGCGAAAGGTTTTCGACAAGTTCAAGGAGTTGACTACAATGAGACCTTCTCACCCGTAGCGAAGCTTAAGTCTATCTGAATCATGTTAGCAATTACCGCATTTTATGATTATGAAATTTGGCAAATGGATGTCGAAATTGCATTCTTTAATGGACATCTCAACGAAGAGTTGTATATGATGCAACCAGAAGGTTTTGTCGATCCTAAAGGTGCTAACAAAGTCTGCAAACTCTAGTGATCCATTTATGGACTGGTGCAGGCCTCTCGGAGTTGGAATATATGCTTTGATAGTGTGATCAAAGCATATGGTTTTGTACAAACTTTTGGAGAAGCATGTATTTACAAGAAAGTGAGTGGGAGCCTCTCTCAAGGAGGGAGACATAGAGATTTGCAAGATACATACGGATCTGAATGTTGCAGACCCATTGACTAAGCCTCTCTCATGAGCAAAACATGATCAACACCAAGACTCCATGGGTCTTAGACTCATTACTATGTAATCTAGATTATTGACTTTGGTGCAAGTGGGAGACTGAAGGAAATATGTCCTAGAGGCAATAATAAAGTTGTTATTTATATTTCCTTATATCATGATAAATGTTTATTATTCATGCTAGAATTGTATTAATTGGAAACTTAGTACATGTGTGAATACATAGACAAACAGAGTGTCCCTAGTATGCCTCTACTTGACTAGCTCGTTAATCAAAGATGGTTAAGTTTCCTAGCCATAGACATGTGTTGTCGTTTGATGAACGGGATCACATCATTAGAGAATGATGTGATGGACAAGACCCATCCATTAGCTTAGCATAATGATCATTCAGTTTTTCTGCTATTGCTTTCTTCATGACATATACATGTTCCTCAGACTATGAGATTATGCAACTCCCGAATACCGGAGGAACACCTTGTGTGCTATCAAATGTCACAACATAACTGGGTGATTATAAAGATGCTCTACAGGTGTCTCCGATGGTGTTTGTTGAGTTGGCATAGATAAAGAATAGGATTTTTCACTCTGTGTTTTGGAGAGGTATCTCTAGGCCCTCTCGATAATGCTCATCACAATAAGCCTTGCAAGCAAAGTGACTAATGAGTTAGTTGCGGGATGATACATTACGGAACGAGTAAAGAGACTTGCCGGTAACGAGATTGAACTATGTATGATTATACCGACGATCGAATCTCGGGCAGGTAACATACCGATGACAAAGAAAACAACATATGTTGTTATGCGGTTTGACCGATAAAGATCTTTGTAGAATATGTAGGAACCAATATGAGCATACATGATCCGCTATTGGTTATTGATCGGAGATGTGCCTCGGTCATGTCTACATAGTTCTCGAACCCGTAGGGCCCGCATGCTTAACATTTAATGACAATTTGTATTATTAGTTATGTGATTTGATGTACCAAAGGTTGTTCAGTGTCGCGGATGAGATCACATACATGACGAGGAGTCTCGAAATGGTCGAGACATGAATATTGATATATTGGACCATGTTATTCGGACACCGGAAGCATTCTGGATAGTTTCGGATAAAGCCATAGTGCCGGAAGGGTTACCGGAACCCCCCGGGGAAGTAATGGGCCTTAGGGGAGAGAGAGGGCACCACCTAGGAGGTGGCGCCTGTCGGATCACGGGTTCCGGCAAAACCCTTAAGGTTCGAACTCTGGGGTGCGCGTGAAGAGCTCCGCCCGCCTATCGATCCACGTCCTAACTTAGCCTAGATCTCACGAACTAACTCGACAAACTCACAACACAAAGGACACAAGATTTATACTGGTTCGTGCCACCGTTGTGGTGTAATACTGTACTCCAGTGTGGTGGTGGTGGATTGCCTCTTGGGCTGAGGATGAACAGTACAAGGGGAAGAACAGCCTCCTTAGGTTGAGGTGTTCTTGTGCTAGGTGCACTTGTGTGGCTGGGGGTGACCTTGGATCCTCTCCCTCCCTATGTGGTGGCTAGTCCTATTTATAGAGGCCCTGGTCCTCTCCCCAAATATTGAGCGGGAAGGGAGCCAAAAACGGCCAATTTGAAAGGGGACAACTAGTACAAGCTATCCTGACAAAAGGTGGTCTTCGCCTGCCAAAGGTTCTGGCGGTGACATCGTCCTGGGCTCCATGGTGACCTCCGTCTTGCCGTCCTTCTGGTCTTGGTCTCATTGCACAAATATCGAAACCTTTGCTTGATGCCTCGGTACTCCACACCTGCGCTTTCCCCCTTAGCACCAAAGGGGAAACAAGGACGCTGTACGTGCTGGCGACCGCCTGGTCTCGATCGTCATAGCTTACGTCATGGAAACATCACGAGGTTTGCCCAACCTTGAACTCTCCGCCCCTCACGAGCCGCCTGATGAGGCTGCTCCTGAGGAGGTCTTCTGTCGTCTGCCTCGCGAGGGTCTTGATTCCTTGTTGATGAAGATGGGTCATACAGGGCTGCCAGCAAAGCCACGCCGTGGGCCGCAAGTAGGCAAATCTAGGGACCCCCATTACCAGAATGCCGATAGTAGCCCCCGGGCCCAAGGCGCGCTCGGGCTTGGCTTCGAGGCGAAGCCAAGGGTCAAGCGTGGAGCGCCGTGGGCCCCAATAGCCTGCAACCCCAGTCGACGCATGGCGGTTGATTGGACGTGGGCGTCTCCGCTTCCCCACACTGCCTTGATACCCGCCTGGCTAAACGGCCACCACGGTTATTCTTCCATCGCTTGCGCCATTCGCTTCCAATTCCTCTGCTTCCCCCAGACTCTGCTCCTCTTTCCAATCTGACCTTAGCTCTGCTCGCCCCATAGCCATGGCGCCGATGCAAGTGGATAAAGGGAAGAAGCCTCTGTCTTCGCCTAGTGCGCCCTCGGCCGCCGAGCATGCAGTAGGTCGATCGCGGGTGCTCAACGATGAGGCCATGTGCATGGTGCGTCTCATGCTCGCATCCAGCTTCAACGAGTGGGGAGAGACGGTGGCTTGGCCTGCATCCCGTGCTCGCATTGACCAGACGGCCTCTGAGGTCCCTTCTTCATCGACGCCCTCTGGGCCGGCTTGGTCCTTCCTTTCTCCACCTTCCTCAATGTAGTGCTTTCCCATTACCAGATCCACATGCTGCACCTTGATCCCCAATCCGTGACCCTGCTTGCCATCTGCGCCTTCATTTGCGAGGCCATGGTCGGCATTGCTCCTTCCGTGGCTCTTTTCCACCACTTCTTCTCGCTGCACCTGATTGATCCTAGGCAGAGCTCCGGGTGCCTGAGCTTTCAAGCCGTGGCGGCGATGGCCGGCGACGGGGTTGACTTCGAGATTCCACCATCCACGAGCGGGTTCCGGACATGGTGGGTGTTTGTTGACGTCGGAGTGCTCAGCCCCCTGCTCTCTTCTCCGTCTGAGCCTGCCATTCCTAACTCCGGCTGGTGCCACCGGAGGCTCGCCGATCCACGCCTTGTCCCCGTCTGGCTGAGGTTGAGATGGCTCAAAGACCTTGGCGTGACTGCGCCTATGGTGGTGAGAGAGTTGGTCGAGCGCCAAATTGCTCTGCTTCAGCTCCACTCTCGGCCGATGTGGGCCTTGCTCAGCAGCCAGGACCACATGAGACTTCGGGAGTCTAAGCTCCCCCATGAGGCACGGCGAACGGTGTTTGAGGTCCTGACAGGCGTCCCGTTGTCGGACGACTTGCTGAGGAAGAATTGTGTTTTGTATCGCTGCTTGAACAAGATGTCCTTCACGGAGCAGATGCCCTCCTTCGACGAGTGGGGGTTGCGCCCAGTTGGCCTCATGGGGCCTCGCGAGAACCCCATCGTCGTGGTTCCTTTCCTTGATGCTGGCGTAGAGCTCGCCCCAAGTGTTGATGCAGGGGGAAGTGCACCGCTGGGGGCCGATAGTGAATGTGCCGAGATGCTGATGCCGCATAGGGCTCCTGAAGCATCGACCTCGGGGACCCGTGACTATTGCCCTGGGGCGGCTGTTGAAGGGGCGGTGCAGCCCGCGTGTCCCACGGTCGGGGCTCCTGAGGCCTCGGCAAGTCACTGCGAGGTAGAGCCGGCCAACTCTCCTCAGCCTGGCTCTTCTGAGGCTGCCCCTCCGAGCACTTCTCCAGCCGTGCCTCGCATCAGCCTCCATGTCCAGCGCTTCGGCCGGCTGTGTGTGGACTTCGCAGAACTCCGCAAGAGAAAGGGGTCCCCAAGCTGAAGCAGCGGTACCTTCGGAGGAAGTATATCGCCGTTGATGAGTAAGTACCTTATCTTGGTGATCTTCTATGTGCCGCTTTCCTTCCCGACGATCGTCCCCTCATGACCCCTTCTGCCAAGGCTGTAAAATCTCCTGAGAAGCAGCTCCCTCTCGTCCCGTTGCACACGCCAAGCTCGAGCGCCGCAGGCTCGTGCGTCGCCCACGGCGCTGGGTCCACCACGGGAGTTGGCCCATCATCAGGGCATCTTGAGCTCACGCCTTCGCCGTGCTTCCTTCGCGGCCTGGCTTGGAGCGCGGCAAGTGTGCCAAGGGCTCCTCCCCTGATCACTGCCGGTCGCTGGTTGGCTTCGATCCTGGGGTCCTCTTCAAGCAGTGGGCCCCATTTAGTTCGGGGTCCTCGCAGACCCAGCCGGCGCCTGGGGCAGCGCCAGCCCCTGCCCCCTGCTGGGAGGGGACGTACCGTGTCGGGTGTCACCCACAGCCCCCGTAGCAGAGGGCGAGATGAGCCGTGCGCTCGAGTTCGAGCACGGGCGGAGCATTGTTCATCATGAGCACTTCCACAAGGTGATGGGCGCGATGAACCGACTCGGTGAAGAACTTGAGGGTGTCGACGCGTGCCTCGAGGCCGAGGGTCTTCGGTTGCCGGAGGAGTGGCACAAGCTGCAGGTGGTCGTCAACCTCGGGCGCCACCAGCGCGAGTTGGACAATAGGAAGGCCGAGGTTTCTCTTGCAGCCTCCCGTGAGGCCTGCTCACGAGCTCTGGGTGAGGCTCGGGAAGCTGACCGCCGTCGCGAGGCCGCGGAGAAACGTGCATGGGAGCTCCAAGCCTGGAGCGCTGTCTTGGATCAGCAGGTGGAGGCGCGCAGGGCTGCTCTTGCATCATTGAGGGGGTCGCCCACCGAGGAGGGAGAGATCCGGAAGTGCGAGGAGGTGCTGGAGCTGGAAGCCGTGGAGCGCAGTCTTGAACTTGAATGGCTGGAGAGGAGGAAGTGCCAGGTTTCTCACGCGGAGGACGACGTCAGCGCGCACGAGGTCAGGGCCCAGGAGGAGGTCGACCGCCGTGTGGCCGAGGCTCGCGCGGATCTCGAGAGAAGGCACAACCTAAAGCTGAAGCTCGTGGAAGCTGGGGCCGCTGTTAGGACTGCTGCCCTCAAGTCCCGGCTAGTCGAGGTGGAGCGGCGCGAGGAGGCCACTGCATCAGCCCTAGCCTCGGTGCAGGCCGAGCTGGTTTCATCCCGCGCCGAGGTGCTCTCTCTTCGGCAGCGGGTCGCCGATGCCGTGTCCGTCGCGTGGCAGAATAGGGACGAAGTGCTTGAGCGGCGGACATTAGAGCGTGTGCATGCCCCCATGCTCGAGGACCTCAGGAACAGGGCCAACACCGCCCTGGGCCATATCTGCGATGAGAATGCTCCTCATCCCCATGAAAACGACTAAGCCAGCCACCTCTGCTTCTTTGGGGATGTGGTGATGCACCTGCAGAACCATTCCAAGAGGGCTCACCAACTTGTTGAGGATAGGAGTCGCAGTCTACTCAGGCGCGCATTCTCCCGCGTCTTCAGCCTCCTATGGAACATCGACTCCAACTTCGATTTTGATGCCGCCATTGCTCTCGTACCAGAAGCTATCCGGGGCGATCTAGCGCGATGGGTTGAAGACAATGTGGATGCGCTGGTCAGGGCCTTTGCTTCTGAAGACAACGGGGTAGTGGTCATGGTAGACGAAGGCGTCGTGGTTGATGATGGCGACACCAGCGCCGGTGAAGGTGGAGGCGACGCCAATGATGGCGACAGCGATGCCACCGGTGCATCAGAAGATGATATGGGAGACGTGGCGAGCGACATATGCGGCTGATTCCTCGTTCCCCTGCCGTTTACCCTATAAACACTTGGGCGTGGCCCCGGAAGATTGTAAGAGCATTTTGAGAGGGGGAGCCCCTCATGTAAACAATCGTAGCTTTTATCCTTATGTGTCAAATTGAGTACGCGTCTTCACGAGCTTACGCATGCTGGGGCAAGTTGTTGTTGCGGTTTACCTTAGCTTGGACGAGCCCAAAACCGGCCCGAGAGATTGCGGGTTTTTGAGGAGCTCCTGAGGAGTTCGTCGACACGCCCGAGGGGGCCGACAAGGCATGCAACACCACGTAAGCTGGCAGGCTGCTAAGACGGCGTGGCGGTAGGGTCTTCACGAAGATCTGCATGCCACCACATAGGTGCTTGCTGGGTTGGCCTGGAGGCCGCGCGTTGCCACGTAGGTGCCTACCCAGCTGGTTGGGCTGGCGGCTGCATGGGGACGGCGGTGGGGCCTTGGCAGACGTGGGCCAGGCTGTGGCCCCACAGGTGTCCTCGGCAAGGGTCTTGCCGGGGCCCTGGCAAGGGTCTTTCCGTGGCATCGTGGTCGTTCCCAGCAAGGATCTTGCTGGGGGTCTCGTGGATTTCCTCGGCACAGATCTTGCCGAGGATCGTCGTCTTCTTATTCTCATCCGATCTTGTGTTCTTATGATCATCACAAACATCTGTAAGCCACCATGGAGGTGCCTCCTGAGCCTTGGTTCCAATGTGGTTGATGGTGTTGGAACCCTTGGGCTCAAGGGTGGCGTGCTCTGTTGGCATTGGGCAAGTTGCCCCGGCAAGGCTCTTGCCGGGGCTGCGGAGGCCGTCCCGGTAAGGGCCTTGCCGGGGGAGTCCACCTCGCCCTCTTCTCTTTGTGTCTCTGTTCTTAGCGTTGTTCTGGTTGCCTTGTGCTTTTTCTCCCTCTGCCCCGCTAGGTATGGTCGTATGCGCGGCTCTAACTGTCCGCGCACAAGTAAAGGGGTACAAAAGTGAGCCCCTACTTTTGTACACCGACACTATGCATGATCATGTAGTTGACATCGTATTTGTGGCGAAGCCACCATTCATCCTATTTTTATACATGTCACTCTTGATTCATTGCACATCCCGGTACACCACGGGAGACATTCATATAGAGTCATATTTTGTTCTCGTATCGAGTTATAATTTTTGAGTTGTAAGCAAATAAAAGTGTGACAATCTTCATTATTAGAGCATTGTCCCATGTGAGGAAATAAAAAAAGGGGAGAGAAAGGCCAAATAAAAAAAGAACTCCCGAAAAATGAGAGAAAAAGAGAGAAGGGACAATGTTACTATCCTTTTGCCACACTTTTGCTTCCCTTTAGTCCCGGTTCATGCCACCAACTAGGACCAATGAGGTGCCTATATATACCCCCTCGCGTAAGAGCAGAGCACACTGCTCTGTTTTTTCTAGCCGAGGGAGAGAGGGCTTGGTGGTGCTCTAGCTCACCTCCTATGCACACAAGGTGTTCGATGGAATGCCTGAGCCACACTACTTAAGCTTTCTCCTCTCCAAGCTCGACCTCCAAGCTCCATTTTCCTAAATATTTGTCTAGGTTTAGCGGTTCGTCACGCCCCGTCCCCGTCTTCACCGCCGTCGATCACCCGCCCGAGCTCATCGCCGGCACCACCGTGGTGAGCCTCTTGTTCTTATCTTCTTTCTGAAAGAAAAAAAATTCTTACTTGTATGTTTACATAGATACTTGTATTATTTTCTTACTTTTATTATTGCATCTTATATAGTGCGATGGTTTTGGTATCCGCCCCTGTCGGCCCTCGTCCTGTTTATGATTCAGATGTGGTATATATATTATCTTTATAATTATTGGTTCATTTATTGTTTATGAAAATTATGCCGACCAACATGACATAGATTTTATTTATGTAGGATGTATGTGAATCGGAAATTCCAACCGACCCTATTGTCGAGAGGTTAAATTTAGTTGAAGAAGAAAACAATTTGTTGAAGGAAAAAATAAAAAATTGAGGAGGAGAAGATGATATTGGAGTTGCATGTTGCGGATGTCGTCGATGAGCACAAGATCAAGATGGATGCAATGCGCTTGAAGATTAGAAAGATTAGAAAATATGCCATTCATACCGAGGCTTGGTATCATTATGCCGTTGGATCAATTGTTACCTTGGTTGCGATTATGATCTCATTTGTTTTCGCATTGAAATGTTTTACATAGTTTCAATGTATGGTTTAATTAATTAGATGCTCTGGAGAGCTATATGTTGTTAGATGAGAACTATGTATGTACTTTGGTTTTAATGTGATGATGAACTTCTATTAATTTGGACACTTAATTATATATAATGCACGCAGATGAACCGACAATGGATGTACGGTGACAGACACACCTCCGAGTACATTAAGGGCGTGCATGAGTTTCTCGATGCGGCTGAGGCAAACAAGCAGAATGGTTTTATGTGTTGTCCATGCACTGAATGTGGGAATACGAGGTCTTACTCTAACCGGAAAATCCTTCACTCCCACTTGCTTTACAAGGGTTTCCTACCACACTATAATGTTTGGACGAGGCACAGAGAAATAGGGGTTATGATGGAAGACGGCGAAGAAGAAGAGTATGATGACAACTATGTGCCCCTTGAATACGGTGATGCTGCAACGGGGGGAGCTGGTGAAGATCAAGAGGAACCAAACGATGTGCCCAATGATGTTGCAACGGGTGAAGCTGTTGAAGATCAAGAGGAACCAGACGATGTGCCCGATGATGATGATCTCCGCCGGTCATTGTCGATGCAAGGACGCAATGCGAAAGTCAAAAGGAGAAGCTGAAGTTCGATTGCATGTTAGAGGATCACAAAAAAGGGTTGTACCCCAATCGCGAAGATGGCAACACAAAGCTCAGTACCGTACTAGAATTGCTGCAGTGGAAGGCAGAGAATGATGTGCCTGACAAAGGATTTGAGAAGCTACTGAAAATATTGAAGAAGAAGCTTCCAAAGGATAACGAATTGCCCGATAGTACATACACAACAAAGATGGTCGTATGCCCTCTAGGATTGGAGGTGGAGAAGATACATGCATGCCCTAATGACTGCATCCTCTACCGCGGTGCATACAAGGATCTGAACGCATGCCCGATATGCGGTGCATTGCGGTATAAGATCAGACGAGATGACCCTGGTGATGTTGACGGCGAGCCCCCCAGGAAGAGGGTTCCTGCGAAGGTGATGTGGTATGCTCCTATAATACCACAGTTGAAACGTCTGTTCAGAAATGAAGAGCATGCCAAGTTGATGCAATGGCATAGTGAGGACCGTAAGAAAGAGGGAAGTTGAGAGCACCCGCTGACAGGTCGTAGTGGAGAAAAATCGAGAGAAAGTACTGGGATGAGTTTGCAAAGTACCCAAGGAACGTATGATTTGCTTTAAGCGCGGATGGCATTAATCCTATCGGGGAGCAGAGCAGCAATCATAGCGCCTGGCCCGTGACTCTATGTATGTATAACCTTCCTCCTTGGATGTGCATGAAGCGGAAGTTCATTATGATGCCAGTTCTCGTCCAAGGCCCTAAGCAACCCGGCAACGACATTGATGTGTACCTAAGGCCATTAGTTGAAGAACTTTTATAGCCGTGGAATGGAAACGGTGTACGTATGTGGGATGAGCACAGACAGGAGGAATTTAACCTAAAGGCGTTGCTGTTCATGACCATCAATGATTGGCCCGCTCTCAGTAACCTTTCAGGACAGACAAACAAATGATACCACGCATGCACGCATTGTTTAGATGACACTGAAAGTATATACCTGGACAAATGCAGGAAGATGTGTACCTGGGCCATCGTCAATTTCTTCCGACCATCCATCAATGTCGAAAGAAAGGCAAGCATTTCAAAGGCGATGCAGATCACCGGAAGAAGCCCGCCATGCGTATCGGTGATCACGTACTTGCTATGGTCAATGATTTACACGTAATCTTTGGAAAGGGTCCCGGCGGACTAGCTGTTCCGAATGACGCTGAGAGACACGCACCCATGTGGAAGAAGAAATCTATATTTTGGGACCTACCCTACTGGAAAGACCTAGAGGTCCGCTCTTCAATCGACGTGATGCACGTGACGAAGAACCTTTGCGTGAACCTGCTAGGCTTCTTGGGCGTGTATGGGAAGACAAAAGATACACCTGAGGCACGGGAGGACCTGCAACTTTGCACGAAAAAGACGGCATGCCTCCGAAGCAGTATAAAGGTCCTGCCAGCTACGCTCTTACAAAAGAAGAGAAAAAAAATCTTCTTTGAATGCCTGCTCAGTATGAAGGTCACGACTGGCTTCTCGTCGAATATAAAGGGAATAATAAATATGCCAGAGAAAAAGTTTCAGAACCTAAAGTCTCATGACTGCCACGTGATTATGATGCAACTGCTTCCGCTTGCATTGAGGGGGCTTCTACTGGAAAACATCCGATTAGCCATTGTGAAGCTATGTGCATTCCTCAATGCAATCTCTCAGAAGGTGATCGATCCAGAAATCGTACCAAGGCTAAGGAGTGATGTGGCGCAATGTCTTGTCAGTTTTGAGCTGGTGTTCCCACCATCCTTATTCAATATCATGACGCACGTCCTAGTTCATCTAGTCTACGAGATTGTCATTCTGGTGCCCGTATTTCTACACAATATGTTCCCCTTTGAGAGGTTCATGGGAGTCCTAAAGAAATATGTCCGTAACCGCGCTAGGCCAGAAGGAAGCATCTCCATGGGCCATCAAACAGAGGATGTTATCGGGTTTTGTGTTGACTTCATTCCTGGCCTTAGGAAGATAGGTCTCCCTAAATCGCGGTATGAGGGGAGACTGACTAGAAAAGGCACTCTTGGAAGTGACTCAATAATATGCAGGGACAGATATTCTTGGTCTCAAGCACACTACACAGTTCTACAGAACTCTACCTTGGTGACCCCGTATGTCGATGAACAAAAGAACAGTCTGCGCTCCAAACACCCGGAGCAGTGCGACGACTGGATTACATGTGAACACATCAGGACTTTCAGCAGTTGGTTGGAAACACGTCTCAAAGGTGACAACACTGCTTGTGATGAGTTGTACTTGTTGTCCAGGGGACCATCTTTGACTGTATTGACTTACAAAGGATACGAGATAAATGGGAATACATTTTACACGATCGCCCAAGATCAAAAGAGCACCAACCAAAATAGCGGTGTCCGCTTTGATGCAGCAATCGAGAGCGGAAAGGACACATATTATGGTTACATAGTGGACATATGGAAACTTGACTATAGACATGATTTTAAGGTCCCTTTGTTTAAGTGCAAATGGGTCAATCTGTCAGGAGGCGGGGTACAGGTAGACCCATAGTACGGAATGACAACAGTGGATCTGAAAAATCTTGGGTACACTGACAAGCCGTTCGTCCTAGCCAATGATGTGGCATAGGTTATCTATGTGAAGGACATGTCTACCAAACCGAGAAAAAGAAAAGATAAGGAAGCGAATACATCATACGATGAGCCAAAGCGCCACATAGTTCTTTCAGGAAAAAGGGACATCCTGGGAGTGGAGGGCAAGACAGACATGTTTGAAGATTACAAAAAGTTTCATGAAATTCCTCCCTTCAATGTCAAGGCTGACCCAAGCATCCTGATAAACGATGAAGATTATCCATGGTTACGGCGCAATAAGCAAATGACACAAGCGAAGAAAAAGTGAAGACTTTCTCCTGCAACTATTATGATGATACCATGCCAACTTTGTAACACACGAGTATGCTATGCCAACTTTTTCAGAGTTCATTTGAAAACTATGAATTTAGGTCAAATTTTCTCTATAGCTGCATCTATGTTCATTTTTTAGTAAAGTTAATCACAAACTTGTGATTCACACAAATTTCAAAGAATTCAAATTTTAACTATTCAAATTTGAAAACTAATGGCACTAACAGAAAGTTCATAATTTTTCTAAAACTAATGGCACTAACAGAAAGTCTATAATTTTGCTGACCTAAAAGCAAAAAGAATTAAAAAATAATGCAAAAAACAAAATAAAATAAATAATACAGAAAACAAAACAAAAAAACTGGGAAAAAAAATAAAAATAGCAACCATAAGTATTTTGCTGTAAGTAGAAACAAAATAAAATAAGTAAAGCAACAAAGAAAACAAAAAAACTAAAAAAGTGTTTTCAAATTTGAAAACTAATGGCACTAACAGAAAGTTTATAATTTTCTAAAACTAAAAGCAAAAAGAATTAAAAAATGAAGCAAAAAACAAAAGAAAATAAATAATGCAGAAAACAAAACAAAAAACTAGAAAAAATAGGGCTCGCCCCTGGCCCATGACCATTAGTCCCGGTTTGTGCCACAAACCGGGACTAAAGGGTTGGTCCTCGTTGCGCTCAGAGTTTAGTCCCACCTCGCCAACCGAAGGGCGCCCACACCGGTTTATAAGTCCGTCCCTCTCTGCCTTGTTGAGCTCATCTCAAAGTGAAAATATATGGCCCTATATATACAGGGAATTTGACCTAAATTCATAATGAATTCCTCTGAAATTCATAGAAATTGATTATGAATTTAGGTTGCATTTTCTCTATAGGTGCATCTATGTTCATTTTTTAGTAAAGTTAATCACAAACTTGTGATTCACACAAATTTTAAAAAATTCAAATTTAAACTATTCAAATTTTAAAACTAATGGCACTAATAGAAAGTTTATAATTTTTGTGACCTAAAAGAAAAAAGAAATCACTAAAAAACTATAAGTATTTAGTTCCAAGTAGAAATGAAAAAATAAATAGCAAAAAAGAAAAAAATGCCTATAATATTTGTTATGACTAACTAAAATTACCAAATTGTGTATAATGATAAAACACAGTAATATTAAATAGCAGGAAAAAGAATGACTCAAAATCAATTTTTATAGTAAAGTTATTCATAAACTAGTGATTCACACAAATTTTAAAAAATTCAAATTTAAACTATTCAAATTTTAAAACTAATGGAACTAACAGAAAGTTTATAATTTTTGTGACCTAAAAGAAAAACGAAATCACTAAAAAACTATAAGTATTTAGTTCTAAGTAGAAATGAAAAAATAAATAGCAAAAAAATGCCACCTACTGGGCCAGCATGGCCTGAATACGACTAGAAACCCAACCATGGGCCAGGATTCAGGCCCGCAGCAGTCCCATTAGGCCCACAGGAATTGAAGCATCTCATTAGGCCCGTAAGCCTGCAGTTCAGAGCAGTTCGAAAGGGAACACAGAGCAGGGCTTATAAACAGGTGCGGGAGCTCTTCAGCTAGCGAGGTGGGACTAAACTCCCACCACCGCGCCAGCGCAAGGCCATTGGGCCTTTGGTCCCGGTTGGTGGCACGAACCGGGACTAAAGGGGGCATTGGTCCAAGTTTGTGCCACGAACCGGGACCAAAGCGTTTGCTATATAAGAAACACTTGGGAAATTTTCAAATTTCCCTCGCCAGTTGCCCCCGACGATGCCGCCAGGCTGCCCGTGCTCGCCGTTGCCGTTCGCCCCGCGCCCCTGCCCTGTGCTCGCCATCGCCGCCCGCTCCTCGTCGCCGTCGCCGTCGCCCTGCCCCTGCCCCATCCCGCCCCCGCGCGCCGGCGCCCTCGCCACCCCCGTCGCCG